>NC_083282.1:56196378-56499408 GCF_963506605.1 Zootoca vivipara | reverse complement strand
ACTTAGTTGGTCTCTAAGGTGCTACTGGAAGGAATTTATTTATTTTTATTTCTTATTTCGACTACGTCAGACCAACACGGCTACCTACCTGTAACTCATTTTATGCCGTTATCAATCATGTACCAATCAGCCATTTTACGCTACTGCCAGTTATGTAGATGAAACTAAGCAGAAGGGTAGCCCAACCTGGCCCATTGATCTATATATTTTTGCAGTCTTCAGCCACCTTCAGCACTAACTGTCACTGCATACATGAGAAGATCCTCTGCATGAGTGTAAGCCAACCTTTGTGTGTGTGTGTCCCACAGGTACTTTTGCAGTCATCAGTATTATTGTGGGGAATGTCTGTCATGAGCTGGCTCCTGATTCCGACTTCGAGTACTTTAACAGCACAGCCAATGAGATGATGATTAACAACACAGCCATGGAAGCAGCCAGACTGGAGATCTCTGCCACCTTGGCTTGTCTGACAGCCATAATCCAGGTAGGGATGCCCTGTATTCAGAACCGTGCAGAAGGCAGCCGTGCATAGAGTTTGGCATTAACTGCTCATGTATTGAACAGAAGGGAAAGCAAAGGGATGACTATACTAGCATTTGGAAGCCAATGTAGAAAACAAAGGTGGCTATTTGAGCTGTATGGATGAACATGTGCCTTTAAACACCCATGTATACACACATCTAGAAACGCTAACTGTTCCAGGACATCAGATGCATCCATAGACACATGCTTCATCGACACATGCTTCAAGTGAAACACTGGTATACCATGTTTGCATAACATATGTGGAGCTGCCCTTACATTGATGCCCAAGATGTAGCAGCAATACTCTTTATAGGTATTAAGCCTACAGCTAAATATTGGTGTGGCTCAGAAAGATCTGTGCCCTGCCTCATCTGCTGTTACCTCATCTCTCCTGCGGCAGGGATGGGTCACATATATTGGGTCGGTGCCATACTCCTACACTGGAGGAAATTCCTCCTGGAACAGTTATCTTATTCATTTCCACACACCAGAGACTAGGGATGAAAGGAGCTCTCAATTCTGGTTATCTCCAGTTCTTCCCCTTTCTGCAGCAATGTGAGATTATTATGTTTTTCAAATCCTCATAAAAGTTCTTCAGTGTTTCAGTGTGTATATTTGACTAAGTTATACATGTTTGCAAGCAATTCCTCCTAATGTAACACGTTTTAGTTTGTTATGTTCGTTTGCTATATTCATTTTTATGCCCGTTCCCCCTGTTATATGTATTTTTTATAAACAGTGGTTGGTTGGGGAACTGCATTGCAAAACTCATATACGTGTGAATTTTGAAGGATGGCTATACTTTGGTTCCCATGCTGATTTGGGAAAGAGAAAATTATATACCCTCGGCTTCATTTGCAAACTCAACTGAACTTCTTCCCTATCCAAGATTCCTGTGGACTATAGTTTGAACTATGGGGTATCCTTCTGAGAAGCTGTGCTCACTATTCCATCTGGCATGTCTGACTGTCTGTCTGTCCATAGATATGCCTAGGATTTGTGCAGTTTGGCTTCGTTGCGATCTACCTCTCAGAATCCTTCATCAGGGGCTTCATGACAGCAGCTGGCCTGCAGATCCTCATCTCTGTGCTCAAGTATATCTTTGGCCTGAAGATTGACTCCTACACAGGACCCCTTGCCATTGTTTATGTAAGTCAGTTACCAGAGGATGATATGGTGGTTATTGCCCTAACCTGCCCGATTGTGACAAATGATATTAATGATTAATTTCCCTAGTCAACTGAAGATTTGGCCTGCTGTATAAATGCAATAATGAAATAATGAGTGGCTGAGATGTTTTTCTCCCCTTTGCCTTAAAATGCAAGGAACAAATGAAAATAGTAAAATAAAATAGATTATCAAACCATATATTTATGAAAGGAAATGTTATCAACTGGACTGAAGAAAGCATGAGGTCAGGAGATATTTCAAGAGAGAATGGCAGGCTTGCAAAGTCTCCCGAATCTTGCACAGAAGGCAGAATTTTGCTCGCAGTTGTGCTGCATGGCAGGAAAAGCTACACCTGGTAAATTTTCCCTGCTGGATAACTCTTCAAAGGTACAGGAGTACTCTTGGGGTCCTGTAATTCTAGGAAATGTGCACATAAGTATCAGAGTTACCATTGATTCTTCCACATTTTAATTATAAGGGATTAGAAGAAAGCACTTGTGGAGTTATGGAGGCTGCAGTGACCTGCTGTGCGCCTCTTGAACCTTTCTCTGAATTCCCAGCTGGATGCCGTTGTTGGAAACAACAAGTCAGATTAAATGCATCCTGTCTGGTCAGGCCCTGCTTACTGACCCTATAATTAATCCATAGCTGGCTACTGCAGGGACTGTGCTGCTTTGAGTTCTAGCAAGTCTCAACACCAGACTACAAGGCTAAATAATGGGCACTGATGGACCATCTCGGTGTCTTGGAAAGCATATCTCCCAGTCATGCTGAAAAATGCACATGCTGCCCTTTTCTTGTTTCATCCTTCCTTTCTTTTTTCTAGACCTTTATTGATATTTGCAAAAACTTGCCCAAGACCAACATAGCCTCCCTCGTCTTTGCACTGATCAGCACTGTGCTTCTGATTATCGTGAAGGAGCTGAATATGAAATACATGAAGAAGATTCGAGTCCCCATTCCCATGGAGATTGTTATAGTAAGTAGTAGATCCTGAGTTCTTTCTTCCCCCTGCTTTTATCAAAGTGGTTAGAGGGCATTAGAACCTCCATTGTAGTCAGTGCCTGCCCTCCCTTCTCTTCAGATGCAGAGATAAATTTATAAAAGAGCTGTTGACTATTCAGCTAAGAGAGTGGTCAAAAATACACCCAAGGAGGAAACTGATGTAATAATTCACTTCTGGGTGAAGTATTGCACTCAAGTTTTCTGATTTGAGATAAGGAAGCTGGCATGTTTCTGGTTGGGCTAGAGGTCTTCTGAGTCCTTTCCAAATGTTTGGATTCTCCCCCCCCCTTTGCACAATAAATGTCCAGTTATTTGTGCGCAAGGGTCCAGCATATCTGATGAAATCCTTCCCAAATGAATTTGTTAAGGTTTTGCTGTTGCTCTTGGCTGTTTTTATTGCCACAAACTAACACAACTGCCCCTCTGTAATTTGACGCAGGGAATTCAACCATCTTCATTCAAGATAATGCTTCTGTTGTTTTAATAATAACATGCTTTCCCAACTCTTGGACAATTTCCTGGTTCATAAGCCATGCTAAGCTACAGCTTGGTACTATACGGATGAGGGGCCACAAGTCTGCGTGAAGCAGACTTTCTCCTTCCACTTTCTTAGGAGGAGGACTTATGCCAAGTTTAGTTTCACTTTCAACAAAGCTCTTTTTAGCATTACAGTACTTATGAACTGGGTGTCGCGGTTTATAACAACAGTTATTTGCTAAGCAAGGCAGCTTCAAACCAGTCCTTAGTATGTGCCCCTTTTGCACACCTACTGTGACAAACTGGTCCATGCAGAAGTCAGATATTAAAAATGCTATGGTATTATTCATCTGCGGGCTCACAATCCTGTTGCTGATACTAACTGCATCATTGACCTATACATCCTACCAATTTAAACAACAATGCAAACTTGCGCTCTCAGGTGTATGGTCAGCCAAGGACACTGAAGAAAAATGTGCTGATATGGCCAGCTTAACCTTGACTCGTGCTTCAATGAGTCTGGGTGAAAACATCCTCGGACTATATAGCAGGAAATGTCCATGCAGATAATGTAGTTGTATTCCAAAGTATTGAAACGTGATAAGACAGGAAGCTGTAGTAAGATGCTTACATGCCTCAGGTGATCAGGGAGGCAGGAGGCCAATGTACGTGCTGACACCCAGGGAGCATTTGTGTAATTAGAGCTGTGGGAAATGCAAAGATTTGGGCAGACATTGTCTTTGGTTTCAATTTGCAATCACTCCAAAGTTTGCTATTGCAGCAGTGTGAAATGAAGCTTACTGTTCTAATATAGGAATGTGTTACATCCACTTTACTCTGGTTTTGAATAGTATTGGTGGAGACAGGATAGCAGGAAAAGCAGAATTTACTCAAGTTTCAAAAACTGAAATGTGCAGGAGAGATGCCGTGAGAACAGGAATCTGTGTGAACCATGGCAGAATGCCTGAATAAAACTTTCTCTGACTTATTGGCTTTTTTATAGCGGTTAGCTCTAAGACAGACCTGTGACTCCAGAAAGAACTCTTCTCCCATACTCTGAGAATTCTCAGTTATATACTTTGATCTACCCAGTAACCACCATCTTCTTGATACAAAAGAGACTTTAAATGGAGTGTCCTGACAATAAATGGAGCAGTCCAATGCATCCACGAATTTAAACATAGCTGGTAGATATGATAATGCACGACTAACTCATTCATTCAATCAATCGTTCATTCATTCATTTGCTATCTACAGGAAAACTACTCTCAATGGATTTCTCCCCACTTAATGCAAATCAAAATTTATACAAACTGAATCCAGTTCTCTGCTGAAGGAATATGTTAATAAATTCAGCTTGTATGAAACCGAAAAATGTGCTGCTAGCCTAAAGCCTTTTTTATGCTTTGATTTCAGGTCATTGTAGCTACTGCAATTTCTGGAAGCTTTGATATGCCTGATAAATATGACATGCCCATTGTTGGCCATATTAATATGGGGTGAGTCAATGCACTGGATTATTCTCTTTCCAAGAGTTCCTTCTCTTCTAGAACAGGGATATCCTAATGATGCCAATCCATGAATCCCACCCACTGTATTTAATAATGAATATATTCTGAAATAAGGGCTGAGCCAGACATGATATGGAAGATTCAAGGGCGTACCCACCACGGGGCAAGTTAGGGCAGCTGCCCTACTCTAGAAGCAGGGCTGGTGGGCAGAGGCGGAGCCCAGCCCGTCGGAGCGCGAGTTCGCCATTCCCATCGCGCCGCGCCGCACCCTCCCTCCAGCTCCCCGGCGCGCCCTCAGGCAAGGCCAAGTGCGGCGGGGAACCAGGGAGTGCGGCGCGGTGGGCGGGAACGTCAAACTCGCGCTCCGCTGGGCTGGGCTCTGCCTTCGCCCACCAGCCCTGCTTCTAGGGAGGGGCACAGCCCGGCGGAGCGCGAGTTCGCCGTTCCCGCCCGCCGCGCTGCGCCCTCCCTCCAGCTCCCCGTCGCGCCCTCTGGCAAGGCCAAGTGCGGCGGGGAACCAGAGAGCGTGGCGTGGCGGGCAGGAACGCTGAACTCGCGCTCTGCTGGGCTGGGCTCCGCCTCCACCCACCAGCCCTGCTTCTAGGGAGGGGCACAGCCCGGCGGAGCGCGAGTTCGCCGATCCCGCCCACTTTGTGGCCCCTCCCCTTGCCCCCCCCTAGTTTTGATCCTGGGTACGCCCATGGGAAGATTCATGAACTAAAAATAAGAAAACTTGGAGAGTTTGCAGCAAGGTGAGCAGTAGAAAGAGGTTTTTTAGAGGAGGAGGAGGAGGAGGAGGAGGAGGAGGAGGAGGAGGAGGAGGAGGAGGAGGAAGAAGAAGAAGGAGGAGGAGGAGGAGGAGGAGGAGGAGGAGGAGGAGGAGGAGGAGGAGGAGGAGGAGGAGGAGGAGGAGGCTTTTTTTACTCCCAGTCTGCTGCAATCTGCACCCACCCCCCACTTTTCCACCAGCTCCCAGAATTAACAACCAGCCATGTTGAAGGTGAGGGTAAGAATAGATAAAACTGTGGGCCCTTCTGAAAACAAGTTGAAACAGAGCTTGCAGTGGCTGGTTGTGTTTCAACATCTCTAAATGGAATGGAAAGTAGGGCAAGCTTAAAGTGGACAGTGTCTGCAAGCCTTGGTTTATATGAGTCAGTCCTTTAATGAATTACAAGCACAATATAATTGCAAAGTGGATAATAACCATTGTGGTATAAAACTTTACCATTCATTCTGTGCTGCTGTGACTATTATAAGGTCTGCACATGTCAACATTCCTGCGCTGAAGGAATAAACAAGGGTTCTGGGGGTGGGGGACAGGACTGCCTTCTAGGCTATTACTGTACAGTATTATGTTTGTGTGAAATGGCTTGAATCCATTATATATTAAGACTAACTCATGCGTTACTTCTTTGGGGGGGGGGAAACTGGGCAGAACTGAATCTTGCTTCTACATCACACACACACACACACACACACACACACACACACACACACACACACTGCCACCAACATCTCTCTGGTCCATTGGTTTCATCTCCAGCTACTTGTTTTCTTATCCTGCCTGCTTGGTTTTGTTCCTTTGATGCTAGATTTCCATCTGCTACTCTTCCCGAGGTGGGCAAGTGGAAGGACATGGTTGGCACAGCTTTCTCACTTGCCATCGTGGGCTATGTGATCAACCTGGCCATGGGCAGAACTCTTGGAACCAAGCATGGCTATGATGTGGACCCTAACCAGGTAACATTTAGTGGCTCTTTACAGAGAGAGAAGAATCACTCACCCCAAAGTTGGCCATTTCCAGGGTTGGAGTCTAGTGACTTGTCCTCAGAGAGAGAGAGTGCTAGATTTATAGGAGGAAAAGTAGGGGACTCTTAATGATATTTCCAATCCCTGCCCCTGCCCCCCCCCCAGTTTTAGTCTGTTCACTCCCCTTACTCTTTTAGCAATAGTACCTAAGAGAGCCATCACAAGTAAAAGGACCTCCTTGTAATTCAAACACTGCTATGGAGAGTTCCCCTTCAGACTCCTCTTAGTAACTGTAACACACATCATGGATGGATTATCCAGTATAAAAGTTGCCATCAAAGAGGATCCAGTGGAGGCCAAGTTACAATAGTCTCCAAGCAGTGAGACATTGGGTGTGCAACTGCTTGCCTTAGCGGGCAACACATAAAAACAAAAACTTGGGAAAGAAAATAATAGAATCTTAGAGTTGGAAGGAACCGAATGGATCATCTAGTCCAGGCATCCCCAAACTGCGGCCCTCCAGATGTTTTGGCCTACAACTCCCATGATCCCTAGCTAACAGGACCAGTGGTCAGGGATGATGGAAATTGTAGACTAAAACATCTGGAGGGCCAAAGTTTGGGGGTGCCTGATCTAGTCCAATCCCGGGCAGAGCAGGAATCACACGAAGAGGAGATAACACCTGCTCCACATGTTTGTCTTATGGGATCAGTGGGGGACTTGTGGCCCACCAGATATTAATAGACTCATCCCTAACCTACTGGCTAAGGCTGGTGGGTTGGAATCCAGTAACATCTGGAGGGCCACAGGCAGGGGAGGCCTGTCCTGTTTCACCCATTGAGGCAAAATAGGAAAGTGTCACCCCTGCCGCAGTCTCGCTTGCTGGGGTTGGATGGTGACAGATTCTGACATCTTGCTGGAAGCCATTTCCCAAGAGGCAACACCCCTTGGATTCCACACCTAAGGCAACTGCCTCGCTCTGCCTGATGGCCCTGTGGGGGAGATGCAGACCCCTCCCCCCACCCCAGGACGCGCAGCCTTCCTAAGTTGGTGCCGCCTTGAGCAGGACTGGCCCACAATATTTTGGCACTTGAGGCAAACCACAAATGGTGTCCCCCTCCCCACAAGGGAAGAAGGGGTGAGTGAAGATGCGCGTCATGAACAAGGGGAAATGAAGATCTACATTGGGATCTGCTGCCCCTGGGGATCCAGCCGCCCAAGGCAATCTCATGCGTGAGCCGGCCCTGGCCATGGGCTCCTTGATTCTTCCTTAAGGAGGCAGTTGCCAGCTGTAGTAGCTATCGCAACTGCGGCTTGACATGATTGGTTGCTTCTAATGTTATTTTTAACAGAACAATTTTTTCTTGTTTTTTGTCAAAGCTACTCTGGGTGCCTGTTGACAAAAAAGCAAAAGCAAAAAAAAAAAAGGATATGATATTTCACAACAACTATATGAACTCCAGCAGTAAGCATACTTTGTGCAAATCTCAGTGCCATTGTTTTAAATAGCTCCTGTACATTTCAGGTTTTGCTGGTCTTTTGCTGCTTGATAACTCTACTGCGAACTGGGCCCTGACTCAGAGAAGAATCTGGAGCACACACACACACATGGAGACTATTTGTTGGATTTTTAGCAATTAGTTCAAGCAATTAATTCCTAAGACCTCTCAGTCAGATTAAAGAAGCTTCTCCAAAGAGCAGCTCAGAAACTGTGTCTTCTAAAAATGCCTTGTGTGCATCACATGGCTGTGGAGTGTGTCCTCCCTCACTAGCACTTGCACAACCATGGCTTTTTAAAACAACAGATGCAGCCAAGTGTGCTACAGGTTACTCCTCCGGGACCTTTCTGTATTGGTTGCTGGATGATTCATCGGGGATGAGAGTCTCAGATTAGAGTTGCGGTTAAAGGAAGCCTGCAATAATGTTCCTGCTCTGAGGGTTTGCAAGAGAGTCAGAGAATCCTGGGATGCTTCTGAAGTGAGAAGAAGCAATTTTCATGGGGTGTGAAAGAGCCTTGGGTGATGTGATTGCAGCTATGACAGCAGTCTTTTGTATAAATAATGCCGCCCTCACATGTGAAGGAAGCATCTTGGAGCTATATGACCGCTTGACCTACTTTTTGTATCCCAGCAATAGCTGCCAAAGTAACCTTACTGTAAGAGAAACGTCATCTTGTTTGTTAATGCTGCCACCTAAACTGATTAGTCCATTATCCTTGTTTCCATAGGAAATGCTGGCCCTCGGCTGCAGCAACTTTTTTGGATCCTTTTTCAAAATCCATGTAATTTGCTGTGCTCTTTCTGTGACCTTAGCTGTGGATGGAGCTGGAGGAAAATCTCAGGTTATTAATTTATTGGTTTGTTTAGCCCCTATCTCCTCTCAAAGTAGGAGACTTTGTAAGATGAGCTCTGAGCATTTCTAGATCATGGATTAACTTGAACTAATTGAACATTCTTTTCATTGGGGAAATAATGTAAGGAGGGCTTGGGATCTAAAACAGTGAATACACCGCATCGTCTCCAAACACAAATTCCCAGAATGACATGGCTTTCAAATGAAAGCAAATGGCTCTTTTATACTGCAGGTAGATAACCAACCTGTTGTTCTGTTATTAGAACAGAACTGGCCCCATGAGTGGATCTCCAAAAGTAGATCCAAATAGTAACCATTGGCATTCATATAGTACTTTCAAATGTTTACAGCACTTCAGAAACATCATATTGTTGTAATCCTTACAACCCTATAAGGTGGGTCTATTTTATTATCTCCTATATGGGGCAGAGAGTGGAGGTTGAGAAAAAGTGGCTTGTCTAAGGCCATCTAGTGAATTCATGGCTGAGGTGGGATTTGAACCAGGAACGTCCTCATTTGGAGCTCCATTTTCACCACCACCGTACAGTGCACCAACTCCCCAACAGTTGCAATAAGTAATCATACTGATTTTAATTTTTGTCAGATTCAGAAACAGATATTAAGATTATGCCATTTTTTCATCTGCAGAAGTTCAAGTCATGTTGACAGAGAAGAACCTGTGGCCCCTCCAGATATTGTTAGACTCCAACTCCCATCAGCCCCAGCCAGCAGGGCCAATATATAATATTATAATAATAATAATTTATTATTTATACCCTGCCCATCTGGCCAGGTTCCCCCAGCCACTCTGGGCGACTTCCAGAAGGATATTAAAATACTTGTACAATAATCTGTTCAACATTAAAAGCTTCCCTAAACAGGGCTGCCTTCAGATGTCTTCTAAAAGTCTGGTAGTTGTTGTTCTCTTTGAAATCTGGTGAGAGGGCATTCCATAGGGCGGGTGCCACTTCCGAGAAGGCCCTCTGCCTGGTTCCCTGTAACTTGGCTTCTCGCAGTGAGGGAACCGCCAGAAGGCCCTCAGCACTGGACCTCAGTGTCCGGGCAGAATGATGGTGGTGGAGACGCTCCTTCAGGTATACTGGACCGAGGCCGTTTAGGGCTTTAAAGATCAGCACCAACATTTTGAATTGTGCTTGGAAACGTACTGGGAGCCAATGTAGGTATTTCAAGACCGGTGTTATGTGGTCTTGGCGGCCACTCCCAGTCACCAGTCTAGCTGCTGCATTCTGGATTAGTTGTAGTTTCCGGATCACCTTCAAAGGTAGACCCACATTATTGCAGTAGCCCAAGCAAGAGCTAACTAGAGCATGTACCACTCTGGCTAGACAGTCCACGGGCAGGTAGGGTCTCAGCCTGTATACCAGATGGAGCTGATAAACAGCTGCCCTGGACACAGAATTGACCTGCGCCTCCATGGACAGCTGTGAGTCCAAAATGACTCCCAGGCTGCGCACCTGGTCCTTCAGGGGCACAGTTACCCCATTCAGGACCAGGGAGTCCTCCACACCTGTCCGCCTCCTGTCTCCCACAAACAGTACTTCTGTCTCATCAGGATTCAACCTCAATCTGTTAGGCGCCATCCATCCTCCAACCGCCTCCAGACACTCACACAGGACCTTCACCGCCTTCACTGGTTCCGATTTGAAAGAGAGGTAGAGCTGGGTATCATCTGCATACTGATGAACACCCAGCCCACTAATCTCCCTCAGCTACCAGACTACTGACTTATATTGCTTCTTGCTTCTACTACTGACAGATAGCATAACATAAATTGCAGGTCCTTTTTGTGATAAGTTACTTTTCTCTCCTCAGATGGCAAGCTTTTGTGTGGCAGTGGTCGTGATGATAACCATGTTGTCCTTGGGAATCTACCTTGGCCCTCTTCCTAAGGTAAAAAATTGTACCACCGAGCATGAAGACATGCTTCCAGACTGTGTGGTTCAGACTTATCTTCTGCTGTATTTACACCACAGGCTTATACTGGCTTAATAGTCATTCCCTTTCCCCAGAGAACCTCAGATATTGTATTTTCTGAGGTGACCTAGGGATCAGAGAATTGTATATGCCATCACCAATTTAAAACCCCAGGAGTCTTTGGGAGAAGCAGACAGTTGAACTGGTATAAAACCAGTATAAATGAGAAATGTTTGTATGCGTGGTGTCTTAAGTTCCCCATCTTTAACTAAGGGAGGCCTTTCTGTAATAGGCTTGGTCAAACAAATCCCAGTGTGGTGCCTTTTTGATTTCAGATGGAAGGAAATGACTGGCTAAATTCAGAGTACAGTACTGTACTTGCCAGAAAGTTACTCTAACTCAGAGGTCACAAACTTTTTTTTTTTGGTCCTGTGAGCACATTTGCAAACCAGAGGAACTGTTGTGGACACTGTTTCAGTTACAATTGGCAATGAAAGGGAACATGGTGACAGGAACCAGGCATGTGGCAGGACTGACTTCTTATGAGGCTGCACAATTCTGCCACCGAGGCTACATTCCTATGCATGCTTTCCTGGGAGCAAGTCCTATTGAAAACAGACTTACTTCTGACTAAACATGCATAACAACATAACAAACATGCATAACAAACAAACTAACGTGCTGCTAGTTTATTTTGCCTGTGACCTGATTCTAGTAGGAATTGATCTACAAGACAGTTTGGGCCTGCTTGGGCAGGTATTGTGTTGAAAAAGGACAACCACTCTATAGCATATTAATGATTTATTTGGCAATGTGCAGCAATATCTGACTTACAGCATACTCTGGCCTATCAAGCAAATGTAGCCAATGTGGCAGAAACAGGAATGACACTAGGGCTGCAAAAGTTCGGTATATTCTTGAGGCTTTTTGTTATCTATTTAATGTTGTGTGATCTTTATCGCAGGCTGTGTTGGGAGCCCTGATAGCTGTGAACCTGAAGAATTCTCTCAAGCAGTTGACTGATCCTTACTACCTCTGGAAAAAAAGCAAGCTGGACTGTGTGAGTGCCCCTTTTTAAATGGCTTGGGTGAGAAGGGGGGAGCCTGAACCTATTGTTTGGTATGGGTTAAGTCACTCCTTTGTAAAGCACCACTAGCATGAAGCCTAGAGTATTCAATGAAAACGAGAAACCATTTCCACATGCAATAAAATCCCCTTGGAGTTTATAAAAAAATCTGGGTTGCTAAGAATAAAGGTAAAGGGACCCCTGACCATTAGGTCCAGTCGTGACCGACTCTGGGGTTGCGGCGCTCATCTCACGTTATTGGCCGAGGGAGCCAGCGTACAGCTTCCAGGTCATGTGGTCAGCATGACAAAGCCGCTTCTGGCGAACCAGAGCAGCGCAGGGAAACGCCGTTTACCTTCCCGCTTGGAGCAGCACCTATTTATCTACTTGCACTTTGACGTGCTTTGGAACTGCTAGGTTGGCGGGAGCTGGGACCGAGCAACGGGAGCTCACCCTGTCGCAGGGATTCGAACCGCCGACCTTCTGTTCAGCAAGCCCTAGACCAGGCATCTCCAAACTTCGGCCCTCCAGATGTTTTGGACTACAATTCCCATCATCCCTGACCACTGGTCCTGTTAGCTAGGGATCATGGGAGTTGTAGGCCAAAACATCTGGAGGGCTGCAGTTTGGGGATGCCTGCCCTAGGCTCTGTGGTTTAACCCACAGCACCACCTGCGTCCTATTGCTAAAAATATCAGGCACTTTTTTTCTAAATAATCTAGCAAACATAGCTATGGAGATATATTTCAGCCATGTCTTTCAATGATAAACCAGAACAAATATTCCATAAGAACTCCAAGTGTTAAATTCCAAATAAAACAATGCAGGAGTCACCCTTGAATAAGCTGTATTGCATATTTATTCTGATAATAAGATATCTATTTCCTTGGCATATAATTACATTTTCTTGCTGGAGTTTATGAATGCATAGGAATATATTTTAAATGAATGTTTATGAACAGAGCCCAGTAAAGATAACTTCTGAACTAAATGTTCAAATGGTTAGTGTATGCAATATACAGGCCTGAGCTGTCATGACAAAGGCTACAATTGGATGCCCCTGTTTATCATGATGGGAAAGAACCTTAGACATGTGAACTGCTTCCTCCCTCTATAATGCAACCATTATGGAAACTTTTGTTTCTGTTTTCTAATTAACTGCAGTTTTGCATTACATTTGAGTCCTAATTTTAACTATGGTATAGTTAATCTTAAGTATGGTTTGTTTGAAAGAAATCAGCTTCATAACCTGTGGTTTCATAACATCGTTTATTTTGGTGGAAGAGCATAGCCAAAGTCTGTTGCTATGATGCGAGCTGCCTTTTAGAGCCTGTTGCCAACAGTAATAATACTGGTGGAGGGGAGCATATGATTCCCATGAGAAATGACTCAAGTTTGATCTCTGACATGGGAAAGAGACCCTGGAAATCACTTAACAATTAATACTGGTCTAGTCTAGTACAAACCTAGTACAAAGGAGCTTCCAATATCTAGAAATTGTGCCTTGAAACTCTTAGATAATGGCCCTCCAGGGAAGGAAAGTCCTTCACAAAAAAGAGATAAGGGTTCCAGGCATTAGCTGATGTAAAACTAACTGGCATGAGCACCGTGGAAATAGCAAATGATCTTTATAAAGGTTTGGTTGTTGGATATTTTGTTTGAACAAGATTTACAACAGTAAACTACCGGTAAATTAGTGTAAATTGTGCCAATGTGTGCTCTCCAGAAACTGCTTTATCAGTGAAAAGAATAATCCAAATATTTCAGTCACAGACATCAACAGTTTTCTTAAAACGCTGTTCAAATAGAAGCCAAGGGAGATACTTCTTTGAAGTTCGGAATATGGAATTACACAACAATGGACTTGAATTCAGTCTTGAAATATGCTGGGCAAAACACCTGACTCAATGACGCACCTGCACAAGTAGTTAGTTCGGAACAGCTTCACAGGCACATACCCTTGAGTAAACTGTATACAGGAAAAAAGAATATAAATCATTCCTGATCATAAGTAAACCCCATGGAGTTCAATAGGGCTTACTCCCAGGTATATGTGTATAGGAGTACATGCTGAAGCAAGTCTGAGTGCTCAATATACATATTGGGGTGGGGGTGTCAGATCAAATGTTCAACTAATAGCAACCCCTGCAAGATAATCTAGGTTGCATCTTGTTTTTCCTGCCCCAGGATGGCAGAAGAGATGACAAAGGGGAAACGGGGGGCCTTGGGGCAGAGGACACCATGCACAGCACCGAAGCAAATACAGTAGATCTTAGGAATACAGTCACACAAACAATTGCACTAGATTGGTCCAACTTGTGTAGATCCCACAGAACCAGCAGATATGTGCTGGCAAAAAGTCAACACACAACCACTTCACCAAAAATGCACCAGTTTAAATACTCTTGGAAGAACTGCATGGGAATGGCCCGACGCTTGCTGTAGATACTCCAGTATCTTAGCTGAGATCTTCGTTTTTTCCAAACAGAACAAGAGATTTAATAGGCAACAATAAACCGAGTGTCTTCATGCCAATTTGAGTTGAGCAAAGCAAATTTGTCCACATTCACCTGAATGGAAGTGTCTAAGGAGGCAACAACTTAACTCCGGGCTATAATATCCCAACCTTAGCTTTGCAGATATATTTAAAATCCCAGGCCCGTCCACTTCATCCTAGTATCCACGTTCCCCTCCCCATTCCCAGTACAAGGAAGTGACCGGCTGTGTTTTATGTCTTTCCACAGGTGGTCTGGGTGGTGAGCTTCCTGTCAGCTTTCTTCCTGGGCTTGCCCTTTGGACTCGCTGTGGGAGTGGGTTTTTCCATCCTTGTGGTGGTTTTCCATACCCAGTTGTAAGTATTTTCCTGTTGTGGCCTGTAATAGAAATGCCCAAGGAGGGACATTTTCCATCATTTGTGTCAAAATTTCAAAGGCAGGTGCTACTCCCAGCACGTGGAACATGAAAGTACCAGTCCCTGTTAGTAAACAATGATGTCAGTTTCAGATAACGGCTAGTTAATCTGCCATTCCCATAAATATATTCCAAGGCTGGTATAAATATGAAAGTATTTACGTCACGCTTAAAAACACCTGTGGCACGTATCCTCCTTCTCTCAAATCCATTATAGATACAAGGGAACTCCCACTTATTACTCACGAAACTCTCAGTATAAGCGATAAATGTGATGCTGGGCTATGCTGATATTTCTTGTGGCAGCTTTACCCAGAGAGGAAGTCAAGGTGAAATTAGATCATGTAGTTGTGCAGTTAATTTAAAAACAACAACAACAACCAAATAGCTGGTGGGGAGAACTAAAATGGATTGAGAATGTGGCATTGCAGAAGGAATCTTTAACCCATTGTCCCTGCTGGGATCCTGATTTGAACCACACATACCCCGCCTCTATTCACGATGGGAGGAAAGCTCTTGTTGGCATCAGTGAGCATTTTCCTCTCCTTGTGAACAGCAGGGTCAATTCCAATTGGGACTAGGGCAGGAATAAATGGTTAAAGGCTTCTTCACAGTCCCAAGTCGACTCCCTCCCATCCCCGTTAGCATCAGTTGGAAGAAATGCTTTATATTCAGGGAGCATCTTTGGATGCAACTGTTTCACCATGGTAGACGTTAGCAAAGGACTAAGCACAAGGACCTCTGCTTTTCTTGGTTTCTCTCTTCATACCACTAAGGTGTGCACTAGGTTAGGTCTTTCACCATCTCAGAAAAATAAGGGGGGGGGGTGTTTTGCAGGAAAGCTTCCCACAAAGGAATAAACTTGTAGACTGCAGAAGATGCTTGCAGGACTCACATTGGTATCTCCCATGCCTGCAATGTAGATAGGAATGTAGAACCAAAATGTCATGGACCCCATGGTGTCCGTTATCGTTGATGGACAGTCTCTCCCGTAAGGACTAGGAGGAATCCCCAGACCTTCTTACCCATATCGGCCTTGCAAATTCAGGCCACAGAGAACTCCATGCCATGAGGGTAATGTGTGAATCAGCATTTATTTCCCTGTGGTATAATTCTGATCTTGTAAGGGATCTTGAGGAACCACTTGTAAAGGCGCACCCTTATTCTCATTCCCCCATTCGTTTTTTTCCAATTGTCAAGACTGCTCCCTAGTGTGCTACCAATTGTCACCACATGGGGGCACATTCATGACAAAAAAGATCAACTGTGGAAAACTTAATTGTTCACAACGCAGCGGTTTTCCACTCTTTTGAACATTGTGAAACACATCCAGCAAAAAGAAGAAACTCAACCAACTTTTTAATGTATATACTGTAATATGATTCAGAAGAGACACTCTTCCTTTCTTCACACCCTCAGTCATCAATTTAGGATGGTGGTGTGAAGGAGAACAGCAAATGGGGCCTCACAAACGCTATTACATATTGCTAGACCAGGCACCCCCAAACTGCGGCCCTCCAGATGTTTTGGCCTACAACTCCCATGATCCCTGGCTAACAGGACCAGTGGTCAGGGATGATGGGGATTGTAGTCCAAAACATCTGGAGGGCCGAAGTTTGGGGATGCCTGTGCTAGACTAATGAAGCTACTCTGTTTTGTTTAGCAAGATTAGAGCCACTGCTGCTGCTGCTGTGTTTTCAAGAGATTTCTTCCATTGGCCCAGTGTAATGGGAATCAGAGATAAATTTATTGATATTCATGGTGTGTTCAAATACAAAGCTCTACTGGCCCTTTTATTTTATTTCCTCCAACTGTGGGCATCACTAGTTCTAGAGTGATTTTCTCCCCTCCCAACATCTCTCTGATTGGGATGAAGAGTGTAGATTGGTTTCATAATCTCTCCCCCAATTTGGATAGATCTGGTATAATAATAACAATAATTATTATTAATAATAATTTATTTATATATAAATACCCTGCCCATCTGGCTGGCTTTCCCCAGCCACTCTGGGCAGCTCCCAACTGAATATTAAAAACACAATACAACATTAGACATTAAAAACTTCCCTAAATAGGGCTGTCTTCAGATGTTTTGGAACATACCGTAGCAGTGACATCCACAGGTACGGTAGTTAAAGAGGAAAAATTTTACCTGGCACCTAAAGCTATATAATGACTTCTAATGAAGTTAAGCACACAATCCTTTCTTTTTCTTTTTCACTTGCATCATTGAACTGTATTAACAGGAGCTTCAGTGAAACTGCTTTTTTTTTTAAGGCTGTCTATATTTTGACAATGGTTTCTTTCCATTTTCTTTCACAGTCGCAATGGTTGTGTCATTGGTCCTGTAGCTGCTACTGATATATACAAAAATCCCAAAGTCTACAACAAGGTAAATGCAGTGCTGTCAACTTTACCATTTTTTGCGGGAAATTCCCTTACTTTCATATCCGGGAGTTGGCAGCCCCATAGGATTCCTTATCTTCAAATCCGGGGGTTGACAGCTATGGGTAAATGGGTCAGAAAATAACCCTGCACTTCCTCCTGTTTTTGTCATCAACACACCAGTGAGATGTTTGCTCTCTCATCAGATGTGATTTGAGTCTGAGCATCTATTTGTTGTGCAAATTGTGCATAGTATTGATGGCCAAAGTTGTCCATTATTGTTCAGTAGAATTTGAAATTCACTGGCAGCATTGCTCTTTTCTTTTGTAACCATTTCCATGGCTAACTTTGTTTGTGCACCACATCCCAAACCAGCAGTGGGAGCTCACTGCTTGCAGAGTAAATAGGAATGTGTATGCCACTGGCATGTCCAATTATGTTCTGTGCGATAGGGAATCTTATATAGACATGATCAGACTTGGCAAACTAATCTCTAAGGCATGGGTAGGAAAACTAAGGCCCAGGGGCCGGATCCGGCCCAATCACAGACGGTCCAGAAATCAGCATGTTTTTACATGAGCAGAATGTGTCCTTTTATTTTACCGTAAATTCATCTCTGGGTTATTTGTGGGGCATAAGAATTCATTCATTCCCCCCCCCCAAAAAAATATAGCCCCCCCACCCCCACACACACAAGGTCTGAGAGACAGTGGACCGGCCCCTTGCTGAAAAAGTTTGCTGACCCCTGCACTAAGGCCCTCCTTTGTAGCCTGTTTGGCTAAATTGAAGAGCCAATTCTATCTGGGAAGGAACTTCACTTTAATTTAACTTTTGCAAAGGGTGAAAAGTGTGCAAGATTAGGAAAATGTACTTTCTCGCTATGTTCCTTTCCCTAGCAAGAACAGAGATGAAAGAGTTAGCGGAAAGTAGTAACTCTTACCAAAGTGACACCACTTTCAGGAAGAAAGCAAATTGGGGGAAATCCACATGTTAACAGGTGCTACATATTCAGTCCTGCAACAGGGCGCACATAGCCTAGGATTCTGCCAGCCAGCTGTTTAGGTGACAGCTTGTGCTGGATTGAATGGTCTCCCCCATCTGAGATGCGCTTACCCACCCAAAATGTGTAGATTTGGAGAAGGAGCCTGCTGCCACAGTGCAGCCATTATCGCCCACATTCATTTCTCCTTAGATGAGCATGAGAAAAGGGTTCTTTACTAAATCTTCCTTCTTCTTTTAAACATCTCAAAGAACTGCAAGTATACCATTTGAACCCTGAAAACTTTTCTCTTTCTTTGCAGGTCCGAGAAATTGAAGGAATTAAAATTGTTACCTACTGCTCCCCTCTTTACTTTGCTAATTCAGAGATATTCAGGGAGAAAGTTATTGCCAAGGTAATAAAATAAAATAAAATAAAACTCTATTGTGTAGGCAACGATTAACCATTTTTCGCATTATAGGAACAGATATTTACCTCATGCCAAAACCATCGCGATGTACAATTTTCCTCACTAAGCAACATCAAATGTCTTGCAAACAAAAGCGTATATTGAACCTATTTAGTTCTCTCACTTAGTTCACTGACAAACGTTGGGAGTAAATAAATGAGTAAATAAAAAAAATAAAAAGTCATACCACTTGGCGTCCTGCACCATCAGTTTTCAGAGCTCAGCCTACCTTGCAGTGACAAGCCTGGAACACCAAAAGTTGGGGAGAGATGAATAAGCTTGGTAGGGAAAAATTTCGAAAGGCTTGTCTGGCACCTACTCTGATGCCTTTTCAGGGCCAAGTGAATATATTATTTATTTCCCTAGGATTTCCTCTCAGATTCCATTGTGGTTTCCCCATTTTTCTCTGTATTTTGTTATTTTATTTTTAAAATAAGTGTATGTATCATTATCACCACCCAAGGACATCTTAGGAGACAGAAGCAGTCACTGGGCAAACCAGTGTACTGTACTTACACTTGCCCTGAAATGTTTTGTTTGAATCTCAGATTGAAGCCAATATCCCAGCCTACCCAGTGCTTCCTGATGAATATAACTCTTGCTCAAGTTAGGAAGACACATTTTTAAATGTAAGAGGATCCACCTCTCCCTTTTCAGGTCCACCATTTATGGTAGGAACTGTGGATTCCCTGGGTAGAATTCAACATGGCACCAAGGAGGTCACTCCATTCTGCTTGCCTGATACAACGATCTTGCCTTTCCTTCCTCCTTTGCACTCTCCTGGGGAGTCTCCAGGACCACCACCCCACCAATTGGGGTGGGATGCAAGAGAGAAGGGAAAGCCCTGGGGGGCCCTGGAACTGGCTTTCACTTGCAGGACAGGGTCGTTGAACATGGCAGCCTGTAGGAGTTGAGAACCACCTGGCTTACTGTCTTTTATTTGAACAGACTGGTGTGGATCCCATCAAAGTCTACTTGGCGAGGAAAAAGTATGTGAAGAATCAAGAAAAGGCAAGGGCAACATCAGAGAAAACAAGCAAAGTAAAATCTCTCTTCAGGAAAAACAAGGTAATTTAGCAATTTTCCTAGTTGTGAGAGATCCTTTCTAGGCGTGATACATGAAGGGGTTAGCCTTGTTGGAGCGCCAGAGGGCAGTTTTGTTGGGGATAGGAAGAGAGCCCTACTTATTCTGGCCTTTTTTTAAAAAAAGAAGTTGATCTGTGTGCTGCAACAGTGGAAAGAGGCTACCCACAGCCTTAAAAAGAACTGTTGTTGCTGCTAGATTATGGGATAGCATTTGTTTGCCACTTTGGGGGGAGATTTCACCAGCCTTCATGGCCCCTCCTAAACCTGTCTGGGACAGTGGAGGAGCAGTCAGCCTCCATAGAATATATTTTTTATTAAATAAACTTTTAAAAAAGTTCACATAATGATGTGGGAAAGTCATTCATCACGTGTGACTTCATAGGCACTATCCAATAGATGCCCGTGACTTTCATGTACCACATTTTGTTCTCCAGCCACTATTGCAACTGATGCACTAACTAGGGGGAAGGGGGGGATTTCTTTCCCCAAAAATATTGAAAACAAATGTAACATTTTTTGTAAGTTGCTTTGGGTCACTGTGGAGAGCTGTTGCGGGTCAGAATAGATAATGCAAAGTGTAGTATGGTCAATGGGAGGGATTTAAAACAAAAACTTATCACAGTAGGTAAAGGAAAAGGAAAAAAAACCCACACTCCTTTCTTCACCTGGTTGGTGCAAGCCTGGCAGAACTTAGAGAATAGTGATCTCCCCACCACCACCACATGTACCAATTTCCATACAGTGGCTCTGCCCATAATTCAACTTAGTTGGTCTCTAAGGTGCTACTGGAAGGAATTTTATTTTTATTTTTTATTTTGTTTTGACTACGTCAGACCAACATGGCTACCTACCTATAAATGAAAATGAGGTGCATAATTTAAAAATCGCTATTTATCCCAAGTGTCACTGTTTTGAAAACTCTGGCCTAATTCCTTGCCAACTGGAAGGACAAGAATTTTTTTTGAAAAAATACTCAGCTAATTGCCACATATGAAACAGGAATTACTTGATTAGCAACAAGATGTTTGCAAGTTGATTCTGCCACAAACACAGGGTGTGTTACGGAAACAAACAAACCTACCTAACAATGCATGCACCTATAGACCACAGGAAGCTGCAGGTTAAACCAGGGACTGGATTATGGTGCTAGCATGCAAATTGTTGTTGTTGTTGCTGCTGCTGCTGCTGCTGCTGTTATTGTTGTAATATTAGGCCAGACTGGTCCAATAAATGTTGGACGAGACTGGATTTTTTCCTATTAGTTTTATCATTATAAGGCAAAGAGTATTCATCAGTTATTTGTTGCAAATCCAGTGCAAGCTACTGAATTCTACAATGAAAAATGTGAAGAAAATGTATGAACTTGCTAAAATTGGGAATTGATGGGGCCTTCCTTCCTTCCTTTGTCCTTCACTTGTATGTTTGTTTGTTTTTTTATTATCTATTACTGTCTTTCTTTGGAATTATTTAGTTTATTTCATAAAATTTATATACCACTTGATTGTAAAAAAACAACAACAACCAACCAACAACCCTCAAAGCTGTTTACAAAAAGAATTAGTAGATAAACAACCAGCAGCTAGCAGTGCTGCTTATGATTAATGCTGGAATCCCTCAGTCTTACCTCATTCAGGAGAGTCCTCTGACTCTCAGAAGAGCCTTTTTTCAGTATTTCAAGCCAATATTTAAACGATATGATATCAAAGTTTGTATTAATGTATTTAATACATTAACACGGCTGGTGTTTATTTAATAGCATTTTCTGATATTTTGCTAACCACTTCAGATACCCACCATGGTAGAAATGTGGTATAGGTGCATAAGCATGCATGCATGTCACAGGTTCAATCCCCACATGGGACAGCTGCTAGATAATTCTCAGGGACCCTTCCAACTCTACGATTCTATGAGTCTATGCATATATAATCAACATATAATATAGGAAACAAATATTTTATTTATTTATTAAACTCATTCGTCACGGTTTGTTTGTTTCTTTGCCAATGCAACCCAAAGCTACTCACAATAAATGAGTAAGGTGCTACTGAAGGAATTTTTTTATTTTGCTTCGACTCAGACCAACACGGCTACCTACCTGTCACAATAAATGAGCAATGAAAATAAATTAGAATAAAGATGAACTTGAATGTGGTACCCCTTCCTTTATTAGACTATGTCTCTGCAAGAGCTCCAGAAGGATTTTGGAAGCGTGTCTCCAACGGATACCAACAATAACCAGACCTCCACAAATGGTAAAAGCGTCTCCTACATTAACTTCAACCCATCTGAAAAGCAGGCCAATGCCTCCTGTGAACAGGGAACCATCGCCAGTCATCGCAGCAGCACCTGCAGTGCTATCCCGGAATCAAACATTGACCCCATGACCACAGCGCCCCCATTTGTCAACTTCCACACAATTATCCTGGATATGAGTGGTGTTTGCTTTGTGGACCTGATGGGCACGAAAGCTTTGGGAAAGGTCAGTTTTCCTCTTGCTTCCACCTCCAGTTTATTTCTGTGACGTTGCATTGCCTACTGAATTCGTTCTCTTTAAAACTTCCCATTGAGCTCTGTTAAGGAGTTTTAATAACAAGAGCTGCAATAGTCTTATTTTTAAGAAAAGGTGGCAGGCACAATGTTGGTAGCATTAGGCTCGTTTCAGCCAGTTGTAAACGCTGCCAGATAAGCAATCAGAACAAGATGCTGAATCCAAGGAACACAGGTCAGTTCCCAGAAACAGATTGTGACCCTTGCGCTCCTCCTACAGATCTCCTTCTGCTGCGCTATCCAAAGCTCAGCCATTGTTTACTGAGCCTGAACACTTGGTGATTCCCATTGCTGTTCAAGGGTTACACATTGCATCACTATCACCTGAGCTAAGCACTTTTTGAAAACGCAGTGCTACATATTGTTTGGTGTCGTCGTCCCACCTCATGACACTGGCAGCAATGTACCATGTCTTGAATTTGTAGTGCATCCTAAATTCATGGTCTCTCGGATTTTGTGTTGTAAAAGCTAATAATGTACTCTCCCCCCCCCCCCGGGTCTCCTCATATAGCTGTGCACCAACTATCAGAGGATTGGGATTCAAGTATTTCTGGCAAACGTACAAGGTAGGTCTATTGCTCTTTGTACCCTATTTCCTCTATCTTCCATTTTGAGGGCCTTGAAAATGGGCAGAATACTGTAACTGTTGGAAGCAAATGAATTTATTGCATGTGAAACACATTGCCATCTTCATATTAATTGCAAAAATCTAGGTACTGCACAAATTTACAAGTGCTGTTCTGCAGTGTAGCATGGGGACTGAGTAGGTATTTAATAATGCAGCAATAACGCAAATCAAGTTCAAACATCACTGAGCAACACCCTCCGACTTTTTATATATATGCAAAGTAGCCTCGGAGGCTGCCAGGCTATTTGTCACTTCAAAATTTGCTTTCACCAATCTGCTTTTCTTTCTGTGGGTGAAAATATACTCATACACCCTATCTCCCCCATGGTTGGGAAAACAGCTGGTGGGGTGGTTATAAAAAGAAATATGGCCATAAGTGGAAGGGTTAAACAGGCTCTATATATCAGGGGAAGAATCACACAACTGAAACTGATGGTTGCATATAGTTTCTGTCCCTCTAGTAGTATTAAATATCCAATGTGAATTGGTTTTGTATCAGTTTCCTGGTGTAAACTCCTTGTTTCATTGTGGCTGCTTTAGCCAGCTAAAGGGTTCAGGGCATGACAATTCATAACAAGGCCTGTTTGTAGCCAGCAGAAAAGACGCACAATGCTTTAAAATAAATAAATCACACAACAGTGTATGAAGAGGCAGGTGTAAGAGACTTTCATGATTAAGGGGTTGGTGTTGGTGTTTTTTTTCCTTCACTGCATTGATTTTAGATTCAGGGTTGCGTGTTTCTGAAATCATTAGACATTGCTAATGGTTGTAAATGTGTGACTTTACTTAACCATAAGTGGTACGATTATACCTCAGATTTCTTGAACTTGATTGTTCTTGGAAATAGCATGCAATTGATATGCCAAAGCAGCTTAAATCTGGAAGAAAGCTGGAAACACAGAGGAGGGATGGCAGTTCTACTGAGGCAAAAGTATAGGGTATTTTTTTTATGATTGCAATTCAACCCACATTTTAACTTAATAAACATATAAAATCATGTGGGCTTTTGCCTTTTGCCTCCAGTGGAATAGGGGTGTTTCACCCACAGACTACCCTAAAACACCCTTGTTATCCCACAATGATTCAAGAATTATCCGATTTCCTTAAGAGTGTTATGATAATGGTGGTGAAATTAATGAATTACTCTACATATTGGAGCTTGGTCCATGGGGTCACGAAGAGTCGGACACGACTAAACGACTAAACAACAAAATTAGAGCTTGGACCCGGGTTCTAAATAATGTAAGTCTCCAGATCTTAGGGGTTTAATGACACAGTGACTCTTTCTATACCACTTCTTGTCCCAGAAAAAATATTTGCCAACACATGACATGAGCCAGCTGCTTCCAAGTGTACAGTTGGGGGGGGACATTTCCCAACAAAGAACCTGCAGTCCTCCTTTGTCCTCTTGCTCAATCCATTAACATTTTGAGCTTCAAATTCAAACAGCAATAGGGTTTCATCCTAGTTCCATATACTTGTGTCTGATTCTTAACAATTGCAACAGGCCCTATGGGCTTTAAATACTGTACAGTGGTGCCTCGCTTAACGAACGCCCTGTAAGACGAAATTTTCGCTTAAAGAAAGGATTTTTCTAGCGGAGGTTGCCTCGCTAGACGAATTCATTTTACGAAAAATTCGTCTAGCGAATGTATTATCATTTTGAATTATATAGGCCTTCTACCTATTATTCTTGCTCGCAAATCTAGTGTATAGGAAATGCCCTGACACAAATAATTTTCCAGCACACAGCTCCTGCTAGCAGTTTAGTCTATATAACTTTCTCTCCTTTGTTAGCCCAAGTGTATGATGATATCCGCACGGGGGGAGTCTTTGAAGAAGGAGGTCTTGAGCCCAGTCATCTCTTCGTGACCATCCATGATGCTGTTTTGTTTGCGACAATGAACGGAAACAGAGCCACACAGCGTCCTGGCTTAGAGCAGGTATAGATTATTCACTGTCTCTTCACTCTTTTTGCCACATACATGCAGCGCTGTGCATGTGTGTTTCATACTCTTCTGCTATCCTTTCAGACGTTGCCTAAGTGGTTATTAATCAGATTGGCTAATAGGCTTTTACTTTTCTTACACTTCGATCCTGCCTTTTCTCCAAGAAGCTTATGGCGGCATACACAGTCCTCCAATCTTTATAACAACCCTGTTAAGTAGGTTAGGCTGAGAGTTGTTGACTGACCCAAAGCCACCCAGTGTGTTTCATGGCTGAGGTGAGATTTGAACTTGTGTCTCTGCAGTTTTAGTCCTACACTGTAACCAGTATAGTATGTATGAATGCAACCAAACCTTCTGCCCTCTTCTTATTGTTCACCACCACTAACAGACTCACAGCCTTACACCTCACCACTGGAGATCCTATCAATTGCTCCTCCGATCATCAGATACTGTACACCCATTTTCAAGCCTAGCTTTGCACCTGTTAGCAACTTTTTTCAAAAAAAGAAAAATGCTAATATTATTTCTGCCACAACAGACTCTAAAGAGGAAGCTCTAGTCTAGGGGAATGAGATAACAGGCTCCTTTTAGTCATTAGAAAGACATAGCCGAGTGTCTGGTCAATGGGTGTGTGTTGGTGTGCTAGTTTTGTGGACAAGGGCTGCAAGCTGCCCTGACTACTTTTCCATTCTGGACTCATTTTATCCAGCCTGAGTCTTGAGAGAAGATAGTGGTCTGCTCTTCCTGGAAAACTATCACAGATGACTAAGTTTGAAAAATGAAAAACATGAAGTCTAAATGTAATGGGCAAAATCTGTTTGGATTTGGATAGGTGCAAATAAAGAAATATTAAGTATAGTGGGTGGCAGAAAGCAAGGACTAGACATGGTGGCATGTTAAATTGCCCCATACTGTATTTCAGTTCTGTGTGTTCATGCACAGATATAGACAGCAAATCTATAGTTCAGAGGTTCATCTAAATGGAATGCTGTCTGGGAAGATAGGCAAGTTGCAGAGGTCATTCTGGTTTTTTTGTGCTTCTTTTTGTGCTTCTTTCTCTCTAGAAGCCTTCACAGGTTGGCTTTTAAAACATTCCTATGGAATCGTGGGGAAAGAGCCCCAAATGAAGATCAGCAATTGATTCTACTAACTTGTGGAGATAAAAATATTAAGTGCCCTCCCAGATCAAATAAACTCACTACCAACAAGTAACTTTATCTCATATAGACTGAGCTTTAGCTTACTGGCCATTACTAATCTCAAGCACTGATTCAGCATGCCTGCCACCTCAATGAATCTGGTTAAAAGGAGAAATAGAGCTGGGTGTCATAAGCATATTCATGACACCTCACTCTATTAACTTGCAGCTGAATGTATGAACTGATTCTACAAAAACATTGTATATGAAGAGAGGAAAGATGAAAACTTGGTTTTGATCAGTCGTTAAATGGCTCATTCAGACTTGCAAAATTGCCACTTGATGCTGCACTTATCAAGTTATAATCGTGCATGTGTGAGTCAGTCTGGCAAAGCAAACCTGTGTTGCATGCAACAAACTAGCACACATACATTAAATTAAAAAAAACACCCCATCATTTTATATCCAGCTGTTAAGCTCATGGGGTAGTCATGGTCTCGGTTTCCTTATTTGCATTTCTTTGCTTGATAAAGGACTTGTTGACCCAGCCTTCACCTGACATGATGGAACACCTAATCATTGCTGTATGGCAACTGTTATTTGCTCCTAAGAGATTTGTTGAAGGTGAAACCATCTGGTTATCATTTGGATATGGGGCAAAGGACCAAGTCCTTGTTCCACTGTGAGGCTGGGTCTAACTCCTGAGGCATGATAGGAGGCAGATATGTGAGGGCTGGACAATATTTTTAGAAGCCACACACAGATATTTGTGTCTACAACATTCATGAAATATGTTTGTGTACATTTTATTTTTCAAACTTCCAATGATTGCCACTCCACTCACACCCTTAACAAATGCTATTTGAATGCATTGACCCTTCCAAGAACAACTTGAAGTGCAATCACATCATCCAAACTCCACTGAAACCAAGCTATTCGCAGAACTGATGTCTCATTCTTACAAGTCTTTTAGTACTTGGGAACGACTGCATTAACACAACAAAATACATGTGTGGTGTATGCAAACCATAAGGGTTTGTGTGTGGACATATTACTGTTTAAAGAATTTGTGTAGAATAAACTGTTCTTTATGCAATCTAGAAAATGTTTGTGGAGCTTGCTGACATGTAGATCTAGTGCCACAACGGTGTAACAAGATGCTACAAACATGTTACAGTGCCTACAAATAACATTTATACCCCATGTTACAATACAATAAATATTTGTTGCTTGTAGCCATAGGCCATTGCAAAGAGGGGAGAACACAACTGGAAACTACAGGAGCTTGGGTCCTGCTTGCACGCTTCCCACAAGCATCTGGTTGGCCACTGTGAGAACAGGATGCTTGGCCTGGATCATTGGCCTGATCCAGCAGCCTCTTCTTATGTTCTTACTAATACATATAAAACGTATATTGGCACAAACATAAAACATGAGCTAATATATTTCCTATTTAAGTTCAGAACCAAGTTAAAATGAATTCCATATTAGCATTCAGCTGCACCCGCAGCTCCACATTATCTTCCAATTATTACATTTGTGTCCTACATGACCACAATGTTTGCAGCAGCAGCAGCTGAAAAAGTACACAACAGTTGCTGTATGTACTGTCTATTACTGCATCATCTTCAATAAATATATACTGAGCTGTCCCCCTTGTTAGTATTTGTACTGGTAATTAAATCTTTTACAGTCTTGTGCTGACCTTTGGTTTTAAACAAATAAGTGGCTGACTAGCAACATTATCGTGCTTTTTAGCTTGCAAACAATAACTGGTGATTTGTCATGCTTCCATACAGAGGTCAAGTCAGATAGAAGTCTCAATCTCTGATGAATCACTGGAAGACAGCAGCGCTGAATTCCAAAACTTAGAAGAGGTAAGTTAAAAGAAAAATGTGGTAATAAGTGAAATGTCTGAGCACTCATTCTTCTTAGTACATTTCTGGCCTGTTACTAGTATTCCCAGCATCAGTTACTCTAACCCAAATCCTTTTTTTCTCCTAGGAAATGTTTGGAAGCATTTTTCATTCGGATGCACAGACAGCACTGTGAGCTCATGAGAAACATTCATATGATGGCAAACGTCTTGACCAAGACATTACTTTATGAAGAGATGTCCCTGTGTCTGAATAGCAAGGGAAATGGCCTTTGTGCATTTTTGGAATGGGACCATTGGTGCTTTTGCAGCACAGAGGCTTCTGACCTGATTATCTCTTCTCCCTCCATTCATCTCTGGTTATTGAAACGCAGAGCAAGTGATTCTTGAAGCAGTTGGCATGGGTGACAGAAGGAGAAACTCAGGGAATATTCTTCATCTATGTAGAAGAAGCAGAAGAATAGCAGGACTATAATGACTTCTCTCTAGGCCTCATCCCGCACTTCAAGCAATTCTTATGAACCCTTAAGGATTTATCTAGCATACACACATACCCAGGAACTCTCAGTCATCACCCTTGTTTTTATTAAGAGAAATACGAGGAAACACAGAGAGTATATGATTGATCAACAGACAGAACTCTCATGAGGTGTAGTTATTTGGGGTTTGTAAGGGGACGTTTGCTTCCAAAGTGTGAAATGATTTTATAGAGTTCACACTAAAATTAAGCATGCCTCTGAAGATGTTGCCCAATTATTCCTCTGCTTTTATCACTACAGCCTAATACAGCACTTTTTGTTTCTATGGTCTAAATGCACCACCAGTATGTTTAGTGACCATCCATCATTTCTTGAAACAGGTGCTGTATTTACTGTGGTACTGAGTCTTATCAAACTACTGCCTGGAAGTAATGTTGTATTCTCTATTACAACTCCCCCTTTTGAACAGTTCTGTTCAGGGGTGTGTGTGTGTGCGTGCGTGCGTGTGTGTGTGTGTGATTACTTTCCATAGGAACTACTGTACATGCATAGAGAGACCCTTTCAGAGTGCTTTGAATCCAAAAACTGTAACTGTCTTTTGACTACTGCTTCTACCTTGTGTCTAGAAATTGCAAGATAATAGCTACTTGCACAGTATTTTGGTGCTTTAGTTTCCTGTTCTCAATAACTAAACATTTAGAAAACATTCAGCTTAAGTTCATATTGAGAAATAAACAAAGCTTCTGAAGGGACCAATTTTCCTGGACTTGTTTGCCAGTCCCATACATATTCTGTATGGGATAAAAGGATAAATTGTACCTCTTAAATACTATATTGAAAATACTCAGATTGCAGTCTACTCAATGCTTAGACTTCACATCAGATGCAATTTTGGTTGGAGGGCTCTAAATTGATTTACAGGACAAAGTTCAAGGGCAGCGTTTGGTTTATTATTTGATCCCTCTCAAGCTGTTTTAATCTATGCAAAGATTCCCGTGGATTTTCTTTTAACGTGTATCACAGATGGGGAGAATCTACCTCTCAGGCTGACTTGCCTGACTAGTTCATCTAGAAGAAGTTGTCTTTTTAAATTTTATTTTGTAAATGCGAATTAATTTTTATATAAAAATGTGAATGGTGCAAATGATGTTTTAGTTTTCTGTTGCAATTCCTTCTTGCAGCCCCAAGGTGTTGAATATGTGATGCCTATGACTTAAGGTTAAATGTTCTAAAGTGAATACCAAGCCTAAGATATACAGCATAAGCCAAAGAATATGAAAAAAAACCCAAACCAAATAAAAGTTTGGCCATTCTGATACGGCACTGTGCTGAAATAAGCCATAGTTTGGTTCATCATGTCTTCTGAACCCAGACTCATGGGTTAGCTCTCACCAGACTAACCATCAGTTGCACCCAAAGCTTGTCCTATGGTTTACTGCTTGTGTTTTGTCTGCCATAGTTGCCCAGGTTGAGACAATACACTAAGTCAAACTATGGCTTAACTCAGCACAGCACAGCAGCAAAACAACAAGAGAGGAGCAAAGCAACTGCAGTCTTCTCTTCCAAAGGCCACACACACACACACACACACACTCTTGGGCGTGCACACTGAGATGTGGGTTGGCATAGTGTGTGCCATGTGAACCAGGTGAGGGGTGGGGGTGCTATCAAACCACTCCAGGAGTTTCCAAAGAAAATAAAAAATAAGAACTGGAAATGAAAATAACTTGAAACAGAAATAAATTCAACCCCCCCCCCCCCCCGCTCAAGCTACATTGTTCTAACCAGTGGGAAATCACAGAGATTTCAAATGCGTGCTTAATGAGATGATTTTGGAACTTTAAAAATATACTGTTTTAAAGCTGCATCCAAGTGTTTGTTTAATTCTTATAATTGTCTTAAACAATAAGAAAAAAAATACATTGAGATGTAATCTGAATAAGCTAATGCAGCTGCATTGTAGCTTTCAGATAAATGTTGCCCAACTTGCAAAGAAAACAGAACTTCATGAATCATCTACTGTGGGCAAAAATATCTTGGATTACAACATCCAAGTTTCCTTAGTTTTATTCTGCATAATAACTCATCCCCAGAGGCACGTATAAACAGAGGGGGTGGGGTTTGTTTGTTTTTTTGAAGCCAGGTCCAGTCAAAGGCCCAGTATGCATGCCACATTAAACCACAGTTTAAAACAAACTATAGTGAAAGCTCCTCCGCTGTGCCACCAATGAAGCAAAAGTGTACTGTACTGCAGGCAATAATAATGATGCAATACCGTCTACATAAAAACATAAAAGTCTGCTGGGACAGGTCAACTGCCCATCTAGTCCAACATCCTGTTTGAGACCACATAACACCTGTCCTGAAAGACCTACATTGGCTCCCAGGACGTTTCTGAGCACAATTCAAAGTGTTGGTGCTGACCTTTAAAGCCCTCGGTCCAGTATACCTCAGTCCAGTATACCTGAAGGAGCATCTCCACCCTCATCGTTCAGCCCGGACACTGAGGTCCAGCGCTGAGGGCCTTCTGGTGGTTCCCTCTGTTATAAGCAGTAATCTGCCCTTATTCCCTTATGGGGTACACAAGAGCCCTTATTGGGTTCTCCATCGGTTGGAGAATATAAGAGAGGCCAACCAGAGAATTTTGAGAAGCAAAGCCTTACCCTCATGCAGCTCACTGCGAGAAGTGAAGTTGCAGGGAACCAGACAGAGGGCCTTTTTGGTTGTGGCACCTGCCTTGTGGAACATCCTCCCATCAGATGTCAAGGAAATAAACAACTACCTGACTTTTAGAAGACATCTGAAGGCAGCCCTGTTTAGGGAAGTTTTTAATGTTTGATGTTTTATTGTATTTTTAATATTTTGTTGGAAGCCGCCCAGAGTGGCTGGGGAAACCCAGCCAGATGGCTGGGGAAGAAATAAATTACTACTACTACTACTACTTACAGTGTCCAACCAAATCCCTGTTGGAAGCCTGCAAGAAGGACCCAATCGCAACAACTGTCTCCTCACTTGTGATTCCTGGCAAATGGCACCCAGAGGCAGGCTGCCTCTGATAGTGGAAGTAGAACATAGCCACTGTGGCTAGTAGCCACTGACAGCCTTACCACCAATGAATTTGTATAATCTTTCAAAGCCATTCCAGTGAATAGCTATCACTAGTTTCTGTGGGAGCAAACGACATACGTAGTTTATACTATGTGCTATATAAGTCCTGGGGGGGGGGTGAGAGATCTTTGCACCACGGCGCCGGATATGCTTAAGACAGCCCTGCTTAGGATTGCAACATAGTGCTTTCCTTCTCCATTTTTTTTAACACCAAGAAGAGCTGCTGCAGTCCCAAACGCGGCCGATCTCATGCAGGCACACGCGCTTGTGTTGCCTAGCCATTTTATTTATTTATTTTATTTTAGGAGGGAGCCGAGTCCCAGTGAAATCTCGAGGAACTCGGTAAACGCTTCGAGCCCTTGTGATGAGTAACCAGCTCCATTAATGATTGACAGGGAGACGCGCCGATCTCCGAAGGGCCCCGAGCGGCGCCCAGAAGGCTCCAAGATGGCGGCGCTGAGCGGCCGGGCGCGGGGGGCTCTCTGGGTGGCTTTACTGGCGCTGGGCGGGACTGCGCTGGCCCTGGTGGCCGTAGTCCTGGCCCGGACCTACGCCCCGCGAAGACCCGCGCCGGCTGCGGAGCTCTGGGCGCGGAGGAGCCGGCAGCAGCGCCTGGAGCCCGCGTTTAGTCCCCAAGAGCGGCGGGAGCTCAAAGAGGCGCTGCAAGGTAAACACAAGTCCATGAAATGGGTCGAGGGGCCGAAGGAGCAGCAGTGGTCGCGGCGGCGGCGGCGGGAGCTGCTTTCCTTAGCTCCTCCCTCGGAGTAAAAGTTGCACGGTATCCTAAGGAAGAGGGTGCAGGAGGTGCAAAGCAGCGTTGCCGTCGCCAAACGTAGCTGGGCTGCACACTGCCACATTCTGAAGTAAAGTACTGTAATACAAGTCTGAAATAATGGGAGCCCGGGGCTCCAGGGGTCGCTGCGGGACTACGGTTCCCATCGTTGCCGACCAGCTTTCCTCGCTAACCGGGGCTGCTGGGAGTTGGAGTTCAGTGGGTCAGCCCCATTTCTCCCTGTCAGATCTAAACCTCAGTTGCACCATTGGAGCAAACCGGCGTTTCAGGGTGGGGCAAGTTTTTGTGAGATTTCTGAAAGAGGAATGACGGCATGTTTCACATGGACACCCCCATCCTAAGCTTATTTTCTCTGCTCGTTTTGATGGGATTAACCCTTCCAAGTAAAGCATGCTTAGGATTGCAGTCTCGTTTTAGCTTCCAGTTTGTGATTCGGTTATAATATTTATGGGGAAACAGCCTTTTCTTCAAGTAGCCTAACTAAGGGGGTCCAGGGAGGGTGGGTGAGCGCATTGTTATTTCGAGGGGGGGCGGGTTACCCTCTGGTGCTATACTCATAATGGCTGCATTGTAGGGGGTTGGACTAGATCAGGGGTGTCCAACTCCCAGAGAGATGGTGATCTACTCACAGAGTTATAAACTGGCAGTGATGTACTCCCTTTTGGGGGGGTTCAGGTCAAAGTTGAACTTTTCTTAAGGAGGAGGAAAGCCCCATTTTGGGGGGGTGCGGGGCAAAAATGTTGAGCTTTTTTTAGGGGAGCCAAAGTTGTTGAGCTTCTTTGGGGAGAGCCAGTGATCTACCACAGACGCCCAGTGATCTACTGGTAGATCACAATCTACCTGTTGGACGTGCCTGGACTAGATGACCCTCAGCATCTCTTCCAACTCTACAGTTCTGTGAGTCTTCCCCCTCCATCTTCAGCTGTCTGCAATTCTATACACTTATCTGAGAGCAAGTCCCATTAAACTCAATGGGACGAACTTCTGAATACAGTATACATACAAAGGATACCATTGTAGGGTAATGTACAATGTCTTTCTTCCCATATCCTTTATTTGCCCCAGTTTCAACCAACAGAAGTGTGTGTGACTTGAGAAAGCAAAGCACTTGTGAAAAGGCAGAGCATGGACTTGCCATAGTTTCTGAGTTAATGTGGGAATCAAAAGTTTTGGTCATGGTAATGTGATGTATATTGAAAACCACCAATGATTTTTCAGCCAGCCATCAATTTACTGTAATGGAACAGCCCCCATATTAACATTATAGTAGCTGAATATTTACTGTTCTTTCTATTGGCCATGGCATAGCACAGTGGTGGTTTGTGCATAAGAATTCTCTGGAATTGTTCTCCGTCCCTATTTATATATTGCATTTATATACTTAAAACCATTTGTCCCTGAACCTCTGTTTCCCATGTATAATGTGGAATAAATGTCTTTCATAATGTCAAATACCTACAGAGTACTCATAATCATGTCTATCTAGAGGTAAGTGCCACTGAATTCAATCAGTGTGTATATAGAGTTGCAGCAGCATTCCTTAGCTGTACGCTACTTTTAAATGTGCTTTAATTGCATCTGCACAGATTCTCCTTACCTGAATTCTCATAGATTTATTTATTTATTTATTTAACACAATATACATACTGCTTTATTGTACACATGTGTTGTTGTTTAGTCGTGTCCGACTCTACGTTACCCCATGGACAAGAGCGTGCCAGGCACTCCTGTTATATATATATATATATATATATATATATATATATATATATATATATATATAATCTCAGTGGATTACAACAATATGTAAAAGGTTAAAATTATTAATGAAAAGATTATTAAAATGAACAATGCTTAAATAAAGTACATGTAATTATTACACAGAAAACTATGGAATCACAGCTTGCATTGCAATTTCAGTGAGACTGCTCTGGATAGGATTAGCATGAACTACAACCCAGTGCAGTGCATTGTAAAAATTGTCCATCCATCACTTTCTGTAATAATGCATTCCATTATACGCAGTTGTGGGATGCTACTTAAGGCCTTTCCCCCAGCAAAATCCACTGTTTACTGCTGGATTGGAACAAACATCAAATCGGTTTTTCTGCAAATTGACAATTGTTCCAATTCAGTGTTTAACAGCAGGTTTTCCCAGGGAAAATGGCAGGGAAAACTAAAAACCACTTGGACTTGTGTGTAGAAAAACCGAACAAGCGGAAAACCTCTCAGACTTGTGCTTTCTAGGCACAGCACTGTGGACGAATCCTTAGTTGGACTATCCATTGTGCTTTCTTGCACAGCAGTACAAGATCATTGGGCATATTGGGTATTTGCCATGTCTATAACATGAAATCAATAGATTTGTGGTTCACATCTGAGAAGTGAGCTGCTTGAAGACAAGGTGGTTTTGCATTTATTTTGTTTCCCAATATGTTTCTTTTAAAGACTTGATTTTATCTGCATACAGTTTGTTGCAATGACATGGGATTATGTAAACAATATGTTATCCTTCAGTCTACTGTACCAGTACCCATGCTTGTATCTTACGGTTACAAGAAAACAATTTAGGAGACTTGTTTGCAGTATACATACGGTTTCTGTATGGGAAATAGCCATGTGGGAGGAGCCTGATATTGAGGACGTGTGTCTTTTCTGTTTAGCCAATCCTTGATATTTCTAGTTCTCTCGTTCTTATTGATAAGCTTATCTTTTTAGTCAAGGTACATTTATTATCTACTGCCAATGTCAATAAGTTCAATCTGGTCATTATGCTATGAATATACCAGAACTCTGGAGGTTTTAATTATTTTGAATATTCATATGCTATTTAAGAATTTCGCAAATCCAAAGTCACGTACTAAAAATCCAACTAGCTAAAAGAATAAATATGTACAATTTAAATAATCAACTGCAGTTGGTAGAAACAGAATGAAATACAGATCAGATCAAAATCAGACAAAAAGTCAGAACTACAGATCGCATATTAAAAACGTTGGAGCTTTTTTAGTTGGAAATGTGCTATCTAGATGATGATGGTGATGTTGGTGCCTCTTGGAGCTTTCTGACAAGGATGTCTCACATACATGACACAGCCACTGAAAACCCATTTTCCAAGTCACCATCTATTCTACGGTAACTAGCTTCTGAATATGAAGGCACCTGGAGCTTGGACTCCAATGCAGATTTGGGCAAGTTCATGTGGGCATTTTCATATAGGAAAAAACCATTTCTTTGGGTACTCTGTCCCCCAGCTGTTTAAGCATTAAAGGTCCCCCCCCATTTTCTCTCTCCATCAAACTGTCTTCAATTTGTGCAGCGTCAGTATGTCTACCAGATCATAAACCTTTCTGGCAGCTCCCTGTCTATTTTATTTATTGTGTAGTAGTCAGTGGAATTTTAAACACATAGTAAATAATAAGATGGCACTTTATAGTTTCTGATCTTCCTGTACAGTATTTAAGTACCTTTGAAGAATGTTGATTTGTTGAGCAGTGGACATAGAATTTATTCCATGTAATTGTGGGAAAACAAGTTTGTTTCTGAAGTCACAAATGCAGTGATGAAATCAGGTGGAAAAGGTATTCATTTCTTCAAAGTAAATGTTTCTGTCTCAGGCTTCTTCATAGAGAGTCACCAATGGTAATTCTGGAGAGCAAAATTATAGCCTGTCTGCATTTTGTGACTTTAGCCTTTAGCCTTTTTCTTTGTTGCTCGCTCAAATTTGGTGCTTCTACTTTTCTGGCTGCCCGTCATACAGCGCTGTTCTCCGTTTATTTGCTCTTTGAATGTCTGCCAAAAATCTATTAATTTTGTTCGCATCATTCAGTTAATATATAATGTATCTTTATTGTTGTTATTATTATTTATTAGTCACTTTATTCACAGAAGTGAGCCAAAGCAACTTACAACAAGGTATAACCATTAAAACCAATTACAGTACGATTGCCTCTTATGCAGGGGTTCGGTTCCAAGAGTTCTGCATATGCACAAATACATGTTTACCCACAGACATCTCCAGCCTTCTGGAGCCAGCACACTCAGCTTGCCTTTCCCAGTAATCAAGGTTTTAAAATTTATTTCCACACTGGGAAAACCTTGCATATGAGTCAGTTCACATGGGGAGAGGTGGTCCTTGAGAGACTGCAGTTCTGAGCTGTTTAAGGCTTTATAGGTCAAAACCAGCACTTTGAATTAGGCCCGGAAACTAATAGGCAGCCAATCTAGTCAGGCCAGGGTTGGCATTATATGCTCAAACCATCTAGCCCCAGTGAGCAACCTGGCTGCTAAATTCTACACCAGCTGAAGTCTCCAAACCATCTTCAGAGGCAGCTCCATTTATAACACATTGCAGTATTCTAACCTAGAGGATACCAGAGCATAGACAATGTAAGTTAGGGTATGCCTGTCCAGATAAGGGTGTAGCTGGGCCACCAGCCAAAACTGATGGAAGGTACTCTGTGCCACTGAGGCCACTTGAGTCTCAAGCAACAGCAAAGGATCCAGAGGTAGCCCCAAGCTGCATACCCACTCCTTCAGAGGAAGCGTATCCCCATCAAGAACATGCAACCTCCCACCCATCCAGTTTAAGTAACCACCCACTAACTTACCTGGATTGAGCTTCAGTTGTTGGCTCTCATTCAGTCCATTACCAAAGCAAGACATCGGTCCAGCACATGGGTCGGCAAACTTAAGACCTGCGGGCCAGATCGGGCCCAATTGCCTTCTAAATCCGGCCTGCGGACAGTCTGGGAATCGTGCGTGGATCGCCAGCACACACATTTTCCCCCTCCCTCTCCCTCACATGGTGGCGGCGCCTCCTCTCTCCCTCCTCCTAGCTTCTCCTCGTCCTGCCTAGAGGAGGAAGGGGGCTGGGCTTTGTTGGTGCCAGCCACTCTCCGGAGCCCTTTCACACACTGCTCATCGTCCCCCCGCCACCACCGCCAGCCCCTGCCACTCACAAGACACTGGAGCCGCAGTTGGCTGAGCACCCCTCTCAAGCGGCCGCCATTTAAAGCAGCCCCTCTCCGGAGCCCTTTCACGCACCACTCATCGCCCCTCGTTCATTTTTCTCTCTCCAAAATATAGTCCGGCCCCCCACAAGGTCTGAGGGACAGTGGACTGGCCCCCTGCTGAAAAGGTTTGAGGAACCTTGGTCCAGCACGTCCACTGCCTCAACATGCAGGTGTAAATGAGAAGTAAAGCTGTGTGTCATTGACATACAGCTGACAACGTACTCCAAAACTCCTGATGACCCCACTCAATGGTTTCATGTAGATATCATATACCTATATGATCTAAGGCCCTGCCAATGAAATCATGTGGATTGTGGGTGGGGATAGGCTGCAGACTCCACTTCATTCATTCATTCATTCATTCATTCATTCATTCGTATTACTGTCTATATGAAAATGAAAATGAATGATGCAAGATGTACAGACATCTTCTTGCTTAGGGGAGTTTGGGGATCTCACTCAGCTACTTGATCAGGGGCACAATTTGCACATCTAAATGTGTGATCCTGCACACCATTCAGCAATGCAACAGACTCCAGACACAGCTGCCATTCACAATATTCTCAGAAATATTGTAACTGTCTTCTTGGAAATGACATTTTCAGGCTCAGTCATCCCGCTGGTAATGGCACTTCTAATCCTTTGAAAAGGCATCTTGACAGCCTTTACATTATTTTGCAGGAAAGGAGAGTTTATCGCATTGCACTGTTGTTTTAATAATTGCCTGTCTGAGAAAGTTACGAAATCTCTTCTCTTATGTTTTATATAAGGTGCCATCAGAATGCAAACAGTTTCCTTCTCACCAAATGATCAAAATACAACAGCCCTGGCAGAATTTGAGCCATATATTCGTTAAGGTATTTGAACTTAAATTCCTTCTTTTAACTAGCAAATGGGCATTAACTTAATAGAATATCTAATCTTTGCGTCGTAAAAGAAGAGTCTTTGTCGACAAAACTAAGCTGACAAAAATGTGATTTATTATTGAGTAGAATGCAAGTTAATGAACTGAAGCAGCTGTGGAACTTTTAAATACAGGTTTCTGCCATTGTAAATAAATCCTTCTTTTTAAAAAAGTATTTACCAGTATCTCTTTGTAATAAATTACACAAAAGGATTGCATCTCAATGGCAGAGTATGCTTTGCTTACGGAACGTGCCAGTACAAACCCTAGTAGTATGTAGGCCTGGGAAAGACCTCTGTCCCCATGTGAAGACCTTTGAGCACTTGACATATACTCTTAGTATGGTAATAAAAGCAGGAGCTACAGTTGTTATGCAGGAGTAGATTAATGTACAGTTTTATGCGTTTCATGGCGAATACCAGTCAAACAGGTAAAATTACTAGGTTCTCAGAAAAGATTGAAATTATAGGAAGAGTGGCTTTCACTGTTTCTGTTGTTTGTTTGTTTGTTTGTTTGTTTAACAATTTGAATACAGTGTTATTATTATTTACTTTATCCTTTTGTTTGCTTTAAACTCTGTTCCTCCGCCCCATAGGGTGGTTGGACCAGCAAGAGATGTATGCTATGCCTTTCCTCTTCCTTCAGTTACCCATTTCCTGAAATATACCAGCCATAATAATATACCAACTGTTGCACGGAATACCAAAGGTTAATATGTCCCCGTTGATTTGTCCAATCCTTAACCTCAAACTTGGGAGGAACCCTTGCTAATTTTCTTTCCCTTCTGTTTTTCCCCCCTGAAGCCTTTCCTGCAGTGTTTTCTGCAGCATTCATTAAACATGAAGTTATTGGGGAATATAGCCACCTATTCACCATCCAGGGGTCTAACGCTCAGCTGCAGCCCTACATGCTGATTGCACATATAGATGTTGTTCCAGCTTCTCCAGACGGATGGGACGTCAGTGACCCTTTCTCTGCTGAGGAACGTGATGGGTTTATATATGGAAGAGGAACACTCGATAACAAAAACTCTGTTATGGTATATGTATTTTGTAAATGTACCTCCTTTTGCAGGGTGCGTGGGGTGCAAAGTGTTTGTCCCACAAAGTTTGGCATGCCACATTAATGATGGTTCACTGCTTTCTGTTCACAGCGTGAGGAGAAGCATTCACATTATTATTATTACAGTGGTGCCTCACAAGACGAATTTAATTTGTTCCACGAGTCAATTCATTTTGCGAAAAATTTGTCTTGCGAATCGCGGTTTCCCATAGGAATGCATTGAAATTTCTTTTTTTGCCCATAGGAATGCATTCATTAAATTTCAATGCATTCCTATGGGAAACCGCGATTCGCAAGACGAATTTTTCGCAAAACGAATTCGTCTTGCGAGTCACCATCAGATTGCAAGACTCATTCGTCTTGTGAAAAATTCGTCTTGCAGGGCATTCGTCTTGCGAGGTACCACTGTATTATTATTATTATTATTATTATTATTATTATTATGCAAGCTAAACATAAATCAATGCACCTTAAAAAGAACCTTTTAGCCATATCAGTATATTTTGCTTTGCTTTAAATTGACTACTTAGTACACTATTTCTGTGGACACCATTGGGCCAAAGGTTGTCCTGAAAGTGGGGAGAGAAGGAAGGAGGTACAGAAGGCCAGTGGGTTGCTGCCCCTGAGAAGATGATAGGAACCTTGAGACTGGTTCCAGAGAGAGCTGCGAGCTGGATAAAGTGCTGCAGCCTGAATGTCAGCAAGCAGAGCAAGAACTGACTACCAGAGCTCATACAGAAAGTTCAGTGTGCACTACTTTCATCCAGCAAACCACTTTCCAAGTCACAGGCATTTCCACAAGACAGTTTCCTCTATTTTCTTCCAAAGAACAGGCTAAATACTAGATGCTCCAAAGCTTCTACATGGATTTTTTTTGAAAGCGTTATTTATTTTTTTAGCTCTGTGATTTGGACTTTCCCACCTTGATCTATAATCCCCTCCCAGTCAACTGACAAAGTTAAGTTTTATGCAATTAAATGGTGTTTTGGTTCAATCAGAGGTTAGTACAATACCATTGGATTCTCAAATCCCACCCTCTGATCTGGGGCAAAACCAGTCCTTCATGCTGCCCCACAACAGTTGCTGTTAATATGGAACAGATACTGTAACCAAGGTGCAAAACAGACAAGTGTTTAACATTTTATTTTTTATTCCTCAGGGGATTCTGCATGCTCTAGAATTCTTACTGAGACGAAATTACAGGCCTCAAAGGTCTTTCTATATTGGCCTTGGGCATGATGAAGAGGTATTCTATGTGCTTTTAATTTCTATAAATTTTAGATTTATAGCTCATCCCAAAGGCTGAAACAGTAGATACTGAACTTGAGTGGTCAGCCGGCTGCTCTTTTACCTGGAGACTCTTTAATGGTGTTGTGCTGTCCTGATAAAAGTTTTTCCATGCACTGCAGTGGTAGGTGCCTATTGACTAGTCAACTGTCGACAGCATAGGAATGTGGATTTTGCTTTGCATAGGGAGAAGAATGTATATATTTTGTGTTGTTGAGCATTACAATTCTGTATCCGGCCCCAGCTTGCCCCCAATTTTTTTTAATAAAAAAAGTTTTGAGGCTTAGGAACTTGTCTTCACTGCGTTTACAATTTGAACTTGTGATTTAGTAACAGAAGGTATGTTGAAATGTATGGATTTGTTATTAGAGTTTGGTGGATTACGTTACTTTTACTACTTGCATTGCATAAAATTTAGTATGTTTTAGCCCGGGCTGGGGAATCTTTTTGACTCTGGGTGCCAATTCCTCATAAGGATTAGCTTTCTTTATCTTTCTGTTAGAAGCCGCCCAGAGTGGCTGGGGAAACCCAGCCAGATGGGTGGGGTGTAAATTATTATTAATATTATTATTATTATTATTATTATTATTATTCATATGTCAAATGTGACAGGTGATAGCATGACATCACATATTAGCAGGTGAGCAAGGCCACTTGCCTGTCAAAATCCCTCCTGTGATTTTGTAAGTCTCTCTTGCTTCCCCTTTAAACCTAGTGTCAAGGGTTTAAAAGAGAAACACAGGAAAACTTGCACAGTGCCCTTGGAAGCAGCCTGGAGGGTGCTTTTGCCAAGTGCTTTAAAATGCTTTTATCTGCAAGACACACCTCTTCTCCCCCCCCCTTCCTGTCACTTGTCAGAGAAGGCAGAAAAAGAGGTGGGTTTTGCAAGCAAAGGAGGGGATTTCTCCAGTTCTCTGCCTTTGCTTGCAAGTGTTTCCTTCTCTTTTAAGTGCCCAATCCTGTGCTGATCTCAGTCCCATCTTTAATATCTTTAACAGAGAATATTTCCCCTGCTGGATAAAGGATCACACAGGCAATACAGGATTAAACCCTGGCCTTCCGCCCATCAGCTGACATCACCAGTAATGTCAGCTAATGGCTGGGTACACATGGTTTGGTGAAGCCACCCTGGTGGGCCATGATTGGCCTGGAAACTGGAGGTTCCCTAACCTTGTGTTAGCCTCATAGCTGCTACACTTGAATTAAGTGCCACAATTTACCTCTGAGTGCAGGCCTATGGCAAGATTCAGCAAGTAATATATTGGAATGAAATTTGTTCATTAGGTGCAAGATTAAATGGTTTGAAGCACCACACATCAATTACTCTCTCCAGTAGAAGTGTGTGTGTGTATAAAACCTGTATAGCAATTGTCTTTTTCCACTGAAGCACTGGCTACTTATTGCTGCCCGAGACAGAATGAGATGACATTTGGTGAGATGACTTTGTTGTGGACTTTTCAGGTGGGGGGTCGAAAAGGAGCCATGAAGATTGTGGCTGAATTGGAATCTAGAGGAATTCAACTTTCTTTCTTGCTTGATGAAGGAAGCTTCATCTTTGATGGTATTATCACTGGAATAGAGAAACCGGTAGCTTCGTAAGTAAGAAATGATGAGAACTTGCCACAATAAATGCAGTTGTTGCTCTTGTTAAACAATTGGGAGTCAAACATTGTTCCTGATTTACTTGGAGTGTGTGGAATCAACAATCTGTAAGTAAATCTTGACCTAAGTTTTGCCTCTCCGTGCTCTTGAGTATTACAAAAGTGTACTACACCCCATCTTCTTTTAGGGTCAGTATAATTAACCTCTGTAATATGAGTGTCTCATTGGAATAGCCCCCAGCTATAGAGTAGTGTGGTGGTCTAAACCACAGATCCTAGGGCTTGCCAATCAGAAGGTCGGCAGTTCGAATCCCTGTGATGGGGTGAGCTCCCATTGTTTGGTCCCTGCTTCTGCCAACCCAGCAGTTTAAAAGCATGTCAAACTGCAAGTAGATAAATAGGTACCGCTCCGGCGGGAAGGTAAACAGCGTTTCTGTGTGCTGCTCTGGTTCACCAGAAGCGGTTTTGTCATGCTGGCCACATGACCTGGAAGCTGTACGCCGGCTCCCTCGGCCAATAAAGCGAGATGAGTGCCGCAACCACAGAGTCGGTCACAATTGGACCTAGTGGTCAAGGGTCCCTTTACTTTTACCTTTATGTGCTAGTAAACAGGTCCTAGTTTAGGATTGTTACCACTTCCTCTTCTTGGGCACTATTGCTGAAAGGGGAATGGTAGCTGGGTGATGGAGAAAATTGAACTTGGGTAGGTTTGGGGTTTTCCAGAGCTGAGGGAGCCAAAGGGACATTGACATGGGATCCTACTGTGCTGCATGGCATAGTAGGGATGTCAAAATGGTTGTCTAACAAGAAGATAAGGAGAAAGTATTATTTCTTGCATCCTGAATCTCACTAATTGATTTTCCCCAATTTATCAGAATAGGTATCACAGAAAAGGGTGCAATTACAGCAAATTTCACTGTGATATCAGAGCCTGGTCATTCTTCTGCACCACCTAAGAGGACAAGTATTGGTATTCTTTCTGAAGCATTAGCCAAGTGAGTATTTTCCTTTCCTGGTACTAGTGAAATCCTATAGCTGTCTAGTTAAAAATAAGCTCCATTCTGATCGTAGCCTAGAGATGTTACGTAATTTATTTTGCTCTGAAGTGCCTTGAGCTGCCAGTTCAATATTTCAGAAATAAGGAACACAAATGGTTATAGAACTGAGGTTTTCTGAAATAAGGGACATCTGTTCCATTTTATGCTGCTGTTTTATAAAACAGAGGGTCATAATTTGTAGCCTCTGGGTGGCATCTAGATCGCTGGAGGGTGCAAGCCAAGTCCACAGTTGTTTACCCATAAGTCACTAGCAAAAGGAGAAATGATGAAACCTATTATCTCCTCTTTTCTCTTTCCTCTTTTTTGTAATTCTCATTTTCCTTCCTATCATTTCCCCACCCCCACCCCCACTTCAGGTGACTTTGGGGTGGGGGATGGAAAAGAGGCATGAACAAAAGGAAGGCTTTTCCATTAAGCCTTCAGCTCAGTCCACCAGCCTGTGCCCTGCTGCGGTTAGATGGATAAGTGAATTTGCCTTTTCCCTAATTTGGCTGAGCTAAAGTGATTGAGACATAGTTACCTGCCTCATGTCGGGAATGGGATAATGAAGCCATATTAAACCTCTGATTTTCCTTAGCTTCTGGATAACAAACTTCTGCATTTGAGCTAGAAAACCCTTAATAGCCTAGGCCATGCATATTTAAGTCACATGTTCTCCTTATTAAATGTGCAAATCATCTGAGGAGACAAACCTGTTTGTTGAAATCTACCAGAATGCTAAATGGGGCTTCTTTTGCCGTAGCCCAAGTGTTATGGAGCTCCCTTCCAAACAAAAACTGCCGGTGCCTACAGACTTTTAGAAGGCAATGCAAATGCTTTTTAGAAGCATATTTAGAAACCTGTTGCAGTAGAAAGTGTATGTATGGTTTTATAATACATACTGGGGAAGGGGTTTATGTGTGCCTTTACTGAAGGAGGGGTTAGTTTGATTTTTAGAAAACTTACTACCAGCACTTGTGATGAGCCTGGAAATGTTGCACATTTAGATCCAGCCATGGGGCACCTTCTAGCATCTTGCCACACATTCTGTTTGCTTAAGACTATTCCTGTTCCTCGGTACAGTGGTACCTCTACTTACGAATAACTCTACTTACGAATGTTTGTACTTACGAACAGAGTTCCGTCCGCCATCTTGGATGCGGTTTAGATAGGATTTTTTCTACTTACGAATTTTTAGGTAGGGTTACTTACGAATTTTTTCTCCCAATGCATTCCTATGGGATTCAACTTACAATTTTTTTCGACTTACGAATGTGCGTTCAGAATGCATTAAATTCGTACGTAGAGGTACCACTGTATATGGATAAGTGTTGGTTTTGCATGGGAAATGGACAGTGAGAAAAACGGTTCCTCACATAATGTTGAAGACCCACAGCAGTGGTCTTTTACCCTCCTCCAATCAGATTTTAAACATGAAATGAATCAGATTTATAGCACATCTTCCCAATAATTTTCTCCATCTTTCAAATTATCACTGACTGCTTCTGTTTTGAAATCTAACATCATCATGATACTTATCTGTAAAGTAGCAATTTTAAGATGACTAAGACGTTGCATACTTCTGCCTAAATTCATGAAACAAAGTAATAGGAGTGGAGCCTGTTTATTTTTAGTCTTGTGTTTGTTGTTATAGGTTGGAGCAAAATCCCATGCCCAATCTATTTGGTCATGGGCCTGAAATCCTGATGTTTGAGCAATTGGCTCCAGATGTAAGTATTCAACAATATGTACACTTTCATGTGATTTCAGTGAAGTGACCTTAAATTTTAAGTGTTAACTTTAGATTTCTTATGATTTTCTAAACTAGTTGCTAGTCAGAGTTTTAGAATTTTCAGAGTCATTCCCAATTGATAGAGTTCATAGCAGCTTTCCACACACCCACACCCACACCCACACACAGAGAGAGGTTTCATTCTGCCACAGTGGCTCAGTTCAGACATAACATCAGAGCCTCATTAACAATTATAGTTCTCATGTACTCCCACAATCACACACTTTTTCTTCAGTTTCATCCTACTTTGATCAAACCACAGTTTTTATTATCTGAGCAATCAAACTATTGTGGGGGAGCCTCGGTTTTCGAATGTAATCCATTCCGGAAGTTCGTTCGACTCCCAAAATGTTCGAAAACCGAGGATCAAAGGGTTGTCAGCAAGTTCAGTGGGGAAAATTGAGAAACGTGCCTCAGAAGCTGTTTGACTTCCGAGGCGCATTCAAAAATGGAAGCATTCACTTCCGGGTTTTCGGCGTTCGGCTTTCGAAACGTTCAGCAGCCGAGATGTTCAAAAACCAAGGTTTGACAGTAGTTTTCTTCAAACCAGGGCAACTTTAAACTTTTGTTTGGAAGGCGAACACAAGCTATAGTATGGCAGTTTGAATTAAACAGCAAAGTATCGTATACTTTGATCCAACTGGGAACTCATTTAAACATCGGGAGTGCAGAGTTAACATAGGACTCATTCCCATACTGCTGAATCATGCTTTGTTACTTGGAACAAGCTAATATCTGTTACTTGATGGAAAGGTTGTTTAATAGGAAAGTTGTATTGCATTGGAAAGCTTCATTGCAGTTCCTTTTTGTGTAACTTGCCCAAGGTCAATGCCACAAGCAGCACCCTCGATCTCTGATGGGCTGTCCTTGCAACCCTATCCTTGAAGAGTTTTGGGTTTGATCCAGAACTTCACAAACTTTTCCCTTCTTCTATGTGCACAGTTCTCTTCCTGCTGCCTACCCACTCTTCTATTAGCCTGTCTCCTGCATACAGGACATTTCTAACATGTGCACTTAGAACACTACTTCAGCATGTATTTTTTTATAATGTTTTTTTTTAAAAAAAAAAGTTAAATGAGAAGAAACCATTCTCTTGATCCAGACTTGCTGATGTGTACTGCTTTTCTCCCCTTTGCTTTTCAGTTCAGCTTCCCTCTGAATATCATTATGTCAAATTTGTGGTTGTTTGGACCTCTTGTTGGCAGGTAAGAAACAAACATGATACTTCATCACGTTTTTAATACAGCAACATGAGCTTTCCTATGCTGGGATACCGCAGGAGAACATGCTGCCACCACACAATTTTTAAATGCATTTTTCTTAAAAGTTTGCAAAATAATACGTCCACGAGGGTGTGGGGAGGCACATACCACAAGCACAGACAATATTCAGTAAAGTGCCCACTTCATGAAGCAATTGCATAGAAATGAATAGAGTAGACGGTGGTTAAAATGCAACATCACCGTACTATTAAATGCAACCTCAAGGGAAGATGGCAAGACAGTGCACAAAAAATGAGAAACAAACATACATTTATTGATTTAAAATACAGTATTGGTATTGACTTGTGGAATGCAGAATCCTACATTAATTTATTTCTGATCTCTAAGAACTTTGTGTCATCTAAATCTTTACATAGATTTCTTGAACAGACACCTTCCAGTAATGCCTTAGTTCGGACTACCACTGCAATCACCATGTTTCACGCAGGAGTCAAGGTACTGTAGTACAAATTCATTGGATTTTCCATAAAGTGTAGTGAGGGTCTAAATTTCTCAGAACTACATTTCCAGCTTTCAGTATTACTAGTACCAGTGAATTATAGGAATACAAATCCATTTCTTTTCCCCGAATGATAAATTCTCCTCCCATGCTGAATATTCACTGCTGGCATCGTCCCATGAACTAAGAATGTCAATTCGATTCATGCCCTCTTAGGATGGGATTTGTTATTGATGGTGGCTTCTCCTCAGAATGACTTAGTTTCTAGAACTAGTAGAGCAGAAAGCTTTCGCTTCAGTCAGTCCCTGCAAGAGGGGAGTTTTACTAAAATAGAACTTCATGATCACAGTAATTTAGCTCCTATGGCAAGTTGGTGAGAGAGCCGTTCCACACATTTCATAGCAAGAAACCCTGGTTAGCTGTTGGGTGCACATCGTCCAGCCAGTCAATGTTCTCTTGTCAATGTTTCTGTGCTATAATTGAAACTGTTATTTGTAACATTCACACTTAGCATTAATAGGTGTAACCTTAAATAACTTGCACATGAGGCCTACAAAAATGTAGCATAGGAAGAGCTCCTGAGCTTGCCAGAACAGTGAAAGTGGTTTCTTAGTGGCTTTTACTTGGTGTGATAGTTAAAGAGTGACACCCAGAGGTGGACTGAGATACAGTAGGCTTTGCTTTTATCATTTCCCCGTCGCTTTCAAACTGTCTCCCAAACGACACATGATGGTGACAAAGCTGTGTCTTTAAATGGAGGTCTGCCTCAATCATGTGTGGCATGCGGGTGTTTGGGTTAAATCACAAAGGGGTGTATGAGGCGGAGGCTGAACCCACATCCCTTCTCCCTAACTGCTTTACTCTCAGGTGGGCTCACTTGTGATATTAGAATCTGGAAGGTGGAAAATAATAACTCTGGGTGGTGGAGGGGTGAACTGAGGAGGAAAGTGCTCCGGCATAACTTCCTTATGCACCTTAAAACCACATCTCCCCTATTTTATGCATGATTAGGACTGACCCGTATTTAAAGAGACAGATCTGTTGTCAACTATAGCTGTGCCATGTGGTTCCAACTGCCCTGTGTAAATGCAGTAGTACAGTGTATTGTATAGCAAAGAACAGATCTGTATAGTTAAACTGAATAATTTAAGCTTCATGTTTTAAATAGCTTTTAGCAACAAGTCATAATGAAACTGGATTAGCCATTATACACTTTCTGCAACAAGTTTGATTGTTGCTTCTAAAAATACAGTATTGCGATAGTACTATGTACTTTTTACATTACTGTACATTTATAATTAGGGACCCAGGTGGCGCTGTGGGTTAAACCACTGAGCCTAGGGCTTGCTGATCAGAAGGTCAGCCGTTCGAATCCCTGTGATGGGGTGAGCTCCCGTTGCTCAGTCCCAGCTCCTGCCAACCTAGCAGTTCGAAAGCACGTCAAAATGCAAGTAGATAAATAGGAACCGCTACAGCGGGTAGGTAAACGGCGTTTCCGTGTGCTGCTCTGGTTCACCAGAAGTGGCTTTGTCATGCTGGCCACATGACCTGGAAGCTGAACCCCGGCACCCTCGGCCAATAATGCGAGATGAGCGCACAACCCCAGAGTCGGTCACGACTGGACCTAATGGTCAGGGGTCCCTTTACCTTTACCTTTAACATTTATAATTGAAGGTATAGTCATTTCACCATTCAAAGAAATTGTACATTTTCATTTGCCATGCATTCCTCTCCTCCCTCAAGATAAAGTTGCACCTTCCAAAAGCCCTTTGAGAGGGTAAGGGGAAAAGTCAGATTATTACACACTCCTTGGCCATGCTTTCGAATACTGAGATATGAGCAGCTCCCATCTTTTCTCTTCTTTCATTCTGAAATTTAGAAAGTAGACCCAAGCCTTTCTTGTATGACAGAGGAGATGCCAGCTGTACATGTACTCATTTCAGCAGGCACTTGGGTCCATGTATGGTTGAACTGAGTAAAGCTCGGGCCTGCCCACCTTTTTCTAAAACAAGTGAGGTTTTCACTGCCACACATCATAGTGCTACAAAAAATGCATGCATGTCTAATGGATCCCTAGGTTGTCAAGGAGGAAAAGCAGACCTCATTCAGTGGCTTAAGCAAAGAACATGAACAGTGACACTTTAGCCAAGAATTACCATCCCATAAATATAGTTTTGCAATACTGAATTAATATTGAGGACTGTGCATTGGCTTCAGAAATTACTGGTGAAATTACCTTGGTTCCAAAGCTCATATTTTAGACTGGTTTGTTGTCACGTGTTCAAGCCCTCTCTTTTTCTCCCCTCTCCAGTCAAACGTTATTCCCCCATCTGCAAATGCAACTGTGAATTTCCGCATCCATTCGTCACAAACAGTTGATGAGGTATTTTATTTATTCTGAAAAGTTTGTTAAATTAACAGGTTATGGTTTCTCTCCCCACCCTCATGTTTGGCCAGGAGACTTTGGAAGGTTTGATAATTGGTGTGTCCATGGTTGTGTTCCCTTTTTTCCGTTAAACCTGGTTTCTCATTCAAGAAACTTCTGAACTGGCTTGTCATCTTTTTCTGTATTTATTTAATACGTCAAAAGTGATTGGTACATTGGGGATGTGATGTACCTTTGTTGAAGGGGTCTAAAGGAAGGTCTTTTGAGGCAGTAACTCGAAACGGAATGCTTTGTATTCTTATCTATCCCATTGTGTAACAGGAAAGCAAACTTCCACAATGAGGTCCCAAAAGGCTCCTATCCTGATTGTGCATCTTTAGTTGGTTTGCAAAGTGTTACTTAAGAGTTTGCAATCTGTGCTAACACCATAATGGAAGTCGCCTTGCTCCTTTAGCATCTTTGCTCCTTTGGGTGTGTTCTTAGGTCCTGGGCATAGTAGACAAAACAATTGATGACCAGAGAGTAAAGATAGAAATGGAAAGTGCCTTTGATCCACTCCCAGTGAGCCCCTGGGACGACCAGACCTTTGGAGTGCAGGTTTTCCGCCAGACCATCCAGGATGTTTTCCCAGATGTTGGCAGTGTAGCTCCAGGTACTGGCAAATCCATTATTACTGTTTTCCCCTTCTGTTTCCACAGAACCTCTACTTTGTTTCCATTTTCTGAGTATTCTCTTTCTCTCTTATCCCCTTCACCAGGTACATGCGTACACGCACTCACTATTAATGACTGGAAACAGTTGTTTTCCTCTCTTTCTGACCCAAGATGGTGGTCATAAAAAAAGTCAACAGGAAACTGGTAATCAGTGTACCTCAAGTTTAACCTCTCAGTTCATGCATGCAGTTTTTCAGGTTTACATGGAGCTGAAACCAGGCTATATATTTTCTTCATTTAGAGCAGCTCAGTTGTTGGACTGCCCTTAATAACTTCATTCTGGATCCAATTCAAAGCTACGAATTAGCCCTCCAGTCTGTTTCAAAATGTCTACTTATGTAAAGAGTTAACATTTAAACATGACAACAGGCACAGTTTTTCTGAAATGTTCAGCTGTCTTCCATTGCTCCAATAAATAAAAGGCAGAATTTTCAAAACCTCCTAAGGAAAAGTAAGGCAGGTAGCTTCCAGTGCCACTCAGAGGAAGCTAGGAATCTAATTCCTGAAGTCTGTGATGCTATTGCAATATTAACTTCAACACTACCAGTTTAAATTTTTCAAAATTCTGATTTCTCCTCTAGGTATATGTGTTGGTAACACTGACAGCAGACACTATGGCAGCCTTACAAATGCTATTTATCGATTTAACCCAGTGATCTTTAAACCCGAAGATTTGCCAAGGTACAGTATTCTACTTGACAATTTCTTCCTAGTGAAAACACCAGATCAGAACTAGCAAAACGAATGAGACATAGCAACTGAAACTTGACAGAGAGCAGCACTTCTAAAAGCTTTGGATTATGCCCATAGTGTTTTCCTACTACAGTAGTCCGAAGAAATAGAGGGAGGGCTAGATCCTGTACTTGTCCTTATAAAAAGCAGATTGGAATTGAAGCATCTCTTTAGGACCTCATTTCTGTTATGGCATTGCCTGGGCTGCAGATATGTAACGCTTCCTGGCTGTAGTTGGAAGTAGGGCTCCTATATAATAGGCAACCATTTATGAATGAATGAATGAATGAATATTCCAATCATTTTAGGATTTCCTTTAGAACTCTCCTAATAGGTAGTATTCAGAACTGAGCTGTGATTGAGTCTTTTATTGACAATGTAGAATCGCAAGACTAGTCAGGTATAAAGTAATAAAATACTTGTTTTTCTAATCTCTCACAACAAGTTTTATATGTGGTTAGTTCATTTCAGCCACTCTTCACAGTACACAGTAAAAGGGAATGAGGTAACAAAATCAGTTTCATCTATATGCCGTAGTAAACCCAAGCATATCTTACCCACTCCTTGGCTTCTTGGCTAGGACTTCTGGCCAGTGGGCTGCTATGCATCCCAACTTTCTACTCTCTTGTTTCTTTTTCAAAAGCTACCGGTCTAAGTTTACCAGTAGCTGACTTATGGACCACCTGCTATCTTAGAGTAAGCACCCTTGTGCTAAATAGGAGTCGTATCACATATAACTTGGTGGCTAGAAAAACCCTTGTAAGGGATCGTGCTTGTTTCAGTCTTTTGTGGAGCATAATACAATATCCCTGTTACACAGTTATTTAACCTATTATAACCTTAACCTCATAGCTGCTTCTCTCTTTCCCGCCCCCAATCAGGTTCCATGGGTTGAATGAAAGGATATCTATTGAAGGTTATGAAAAGCAAGTGCAATTTATCTTCCAACTAATTCAAAATTCTGATATCAGCCAATCCACAGAGCCACATGCAAACCATGAGTTGTAACTGTGAGCATTACTAGGAATCCGAATTGCACAAAAACGCTACATTCCACATTGCCGTCAGTTTTGGAACATAGCATACAAATTTAATGTTGAAAGACTATTGTACCGCACTCCAATCAGTTGTGAAATATAAAAGCAAGCTTAGAACAAATCACTTTGGATCAAAATGAACATATTGAACTTATGCTATGTTGTATTCAGTAGTGGGCTGTGTGGGTGGTACTGTGTCGCTTCCCCAGCTCCCCAACCAGGGCCATCTTAAGCACATCCAGCGCCATGACGCAAAGGTCCCTCCAGCGCCCCCTCCCTTTCTGGTGGGGTGGGGGCTGTTGGGAGAGAATAGGGGGCAGCGGAGCACCAGAAAATAAGGTGCATATATAGGTGCACTTCTCAACTGCAAGATCTTCCTTGCACTGCAAGTGGGCTGGACTGGATGACCTTCGGGATCCCTTTCCCACTCGACCTCCCCCTGAGGCCCATTTGGGGACACCTGGCCACTCTCCCTTCCCACTTCCCCTGAAGCCACACAGCCGGCCTCCTCAGTTGGGGCAGGCGGGGAAAAGGGAGCCGAGGAGGCCGGTGGGAGGAGATGCGCCACCACCGGCTGCCGAACGAGCTTCTCCCGCTACCTCCTGACGCGATCACGGGGCGCTGCCGCGGGCCTGGCCGAACAGCTCCCGGAGGCCGTGGCCCCCGCACCATGCCCGGGGCGCAGGAGAAGACTCTGCTCCCCAGCTTGCAAGGCCTCCAATAGAGGAATCTGTATGAGGAGGCCCATCTCTTTCCCTTTCTCTCTCTTCTCCTTTCCGTCCCCAGCCGAGCCCCGCCTCTCAGCCGGGCTGGGTGGAGGCAGAGCCCGCCCGGCACCATCTGCTGAAGACGCTGGGTGCTGCCCGAGCCCAGCCGCGTCTCCCTCTTCCCCTTCCTCCTCCTGCCGCTGCTGCTGTGCTTGCGAGGGATCCAGCCCGGCCCGATTGCCTCGGAGCAGGAGGCGGTTGCCACGCCGCCGCCTGTGCCCTAGTGACATGGAGGAGGCCCCTTGGAAGCCGCTCCTGCCACTGCCGCTCCCTCAAGCGACAGTGGCTCGGCGGCCGAGGGACAGGAGGAGGAGGCGGAGCCATAGGGTTTAGTGGCTCGTTGCAACCAGCCGGCGCCCGAGAGGCCGGCGCCCTGGCACAACGAGCCACTAGCCCCTATGGAAAGGACGCCTCTGTCCCCAACACCATGGGGCACTGCCACTTATCAATAGGAAGAGGGGCGCAGCACATGGTGGCAGAAGCATCAGATTGGCTTACCTGCCGCACGCCAATCTCTCTATGCCTCACCCCTTTTCCTGTCAGTTGTTGTTGTTGTTTAGTCGTGTCCGACTCTTCGTGACCCCATGGACCATAGCACGCCAGGCACTCCTGTCTTGCACTGCCTCCCGCAGTTTGGTCAAACTCATGTTCGTAGCTTCGAGAACACTGTCCATCTTGTCCTCTGTCGTCCCCTTCTCCTAGTGCCCTCAATCTTTCCCAACATCAGGGTCTTTTCCAAGGATTCTTCTCTTCTCATGAGGTGGCCAAAGTATTGGAGCCTCAGCTTCACGACCTGTCCTTCCAGGGAGCACTCAGGGCTGATTTCCTTAAGAATGGATAGGTTTGATCTTCTTGCAGTCCATGGGACTCTCAAGAGTCTCCTCCAGCACCATAATTCAAAAGCATTTCCTGTCAGTAAGCAGCAGCAATCCATGCCTTTGGGAAGCTAGGAGAGCAATGCAGCCTCACTGTTGCCACCTGCTGGCCGCTACCACAGATACTGGAGCCCAGAAAATCTTATTGCTGCATAAAGTTTACATCCTAAAGATTACTGCACTGTTCCCTTAAATGGAAGGTAGAGCGGTTCTCTGTAAAGAGGGCAAAGATTCCTGCATTGCAAGGGCTTGGACTAGATCATCCTAATGGTCCCTTCCAACACTACAATTCTGCAATTCTAAGTGGGTTATCAATCTTGAGAGATTCTTGGGAGAGATTCTTTTACAGAGGAATATTGTGCTGCTATTCCTGTTAATCCCTGCCTGCTTGTCCCTTGCTTCTGTGAAAAAGGAATCACTTTAATCCTACCCTTTCCAAATACCATTGCCTTATATATATATATTTCTTCCACTCCCCTAAATGGCAGCTGTGGGGCAGGGGGCTATGATCCAGAGTGCAAAGGAGTTAATTTACCATTCCCCTACACAATGGTGTCCCAAACATTTGGGTCTGGGGAAATGGGGACGGACCAGTTAGCTAAAGAGTGTTAGAAGTCTAAAAGCAGAGTTGCTGTTCCACTTCCAGCTTAAAACAGAACAACAATGATTGTGTGCTACCAAGTTGTCCCAGCCTGGAAGCACCCTTAGAGAGATGTATTTTGCTGGATTCAAGTTCTTTTATTCTACTCACAGCCTGATTTACATGCCTCTTCATCTTCACTTCTGAAGTGCATTGTTTTCTGGATGCCCTATCAATTCTCTCTTCCTTCAATGGGTGTACACTTGACAGGAAGAAGAAGCTTAATTTGAATCCTGATAGGAGCCAGGGATCTTGTGTCTCTGCTGCTACACTCATCTGTAGTCCCCAAGAGAGATGTTGCAATAGGACAGTCCTTAGTGCTGCTTTTCATTTTTTATTAATCTTGAAACTTGACACATTAACTTTTATGGTTTAAGGTATTTCGGCCAATTTGCTGAGAGGCAGAAAGTTTGGTTGGTGTAAAACAAGCTTTTAACTCCTGTAATAGAGCCAAAGTAATGACAAACCAAAGGGATAAATAGTACTTCTATATGCTTGAAAGCGGGGCATGGACGGCAGGTTCTTCTGATAAATGCCGCAATGTTTGCTGTGCCCTGTAGCCTTTGGCTGCTCACACCCTGGACATTTAGTGGGAAATCATCATGCTACATTCCCGCACATGGAGGAGGATGGGGGTTCCCATCCATTTATAATCCTGTACTCTTGGCTCCTTTGGCTCGCCCTAAAAATATATTTCTGGCAGGTTTTCTTGATCAGGTTGTGCTCTTTGAAAAGTGAGTAGTACACTCCGAACTGAAAAGGGGATTTAGGCCTCTCTTTAACACGGGGGTGAGGGGAATTCCTGGAAATGGGGCAAACACCCTCTCCCCCCCCCCTTATCTGCTTTGCCTGACAGTGTTTGTCAAATGAATTTCACAGAGAAAGGGAAGAATGAAGGTCAGCAGAGCTTGATTTTTTGGCAGGCAAGCCCTTGCAACTTTTAACTGTTAGGCCCCATCACACTCTGCTTTCCTAACCAGAGCCGAGAGTGTGATATTAGCACATTAGCCCAATAAAGACTCGGGGGTTATAATGGAATACCAGTAGATTTAAGGGCATCTTGCTCTGGTTAAGATGAGACCTAAACTCTCTAAAGTGGGTGGTTAACCCAGACCCAGGGGACTGGATTCCCCCCCCTCATTTTTTTCTTTGCCCTACTCTCAGTCAAGACCCCACTGATGGTGGTAACAACAAAAACAGAGGGGAATTAAAGTAGACACAGGGCTGGAGTGGGTGGAAAAAGTTTAAACCTCTTCACCTAGTGACCTGAAGTCTTGACCTTATTGTCACAGGGCGGCTTATGCCCATGTACTTATGACACGGCAAATTATAGGGAACATGGGAAGGCTGCCTGGGCCACCTGCCTACTTGCTCTGCTGCCTTGCTCACTCATGCTGCTGGCCTACCTATTTCACTCATTTGTTCTGCCTACCCACTGCTGTCATGCTGCTCACATGGCCACCTACTGGCAGCCGTGCAAACTTCAGTGTGATGACTTTCTTACAAAAATATTAGATAGGTAGATAAATAGATGAAGGTTTGTGGGTGGGTGCTGTTGTAGCCATCCATATTCTACTCAGAATAAACCCATGGAAAGTGGCAGATGCAAGCTGGTCATGTATATTAATTTCAGTGGGTCTACTCTGATTAGAACTAACTGCCTACAACAGGGGTCAGCAGACCTTTTCTGCAGGGGGTCAGTCCACTGTTCCTCAGACCTTTGGGGGGGGGCTGGACTATATTTTTTTGGGGGGATGAACAAATTCCTATGCCCCACAAATAACCCAGAGATGCATTTTAAATAAAAGCGCACATTCGACCCCTTGGTGGCTTTCACCCCTAGAATTAGTTGCTGTTAAAAGAACTAACATGGATAGTAATTGGCCCACTTATAGATCTCTATTAGAAGAAAGTGAGGGAATTCTAAAATTAAAAGAATACGCAGAAATAAAACACTTATTGACCACCTGGCTGCAATATTTTGAAATAAATCAAAGACTGCAAATTGACAAAAAATTGGGGTTCGATGGGGAAATGTCAAAATTAGAGGAAATATTAATAGTGAATAACAACAAATATATAAAAAAATTATATCAGATAATTTTAAAATGGAGAACTGAAGAAGAAATGACGAAGGATTTTATGATTAAGTGGGGTCAAGACCTGGGAAAAGCTATCCCAATGCAGAAATGGGAAAATTTATGGGAAAAAGATTTAAATTTCACGCCCAATTACGATCTTAAGGAAAACATTCTGAAAATGCAAAATAGATGGTACTTGACCCCACTAAAAATGTCTAAAATGTACCCAGGGACCAGCAATCTATGTTGGAGGTGTAGAAAGGAAGTCGGAACATTTATCCACATGTGGTGGAATTGCAGTGTAATTAGAGAATTCTGGGAAATGTTGTATAAGGAATTAAAGAAAATGTTAAAGTATTCCTTTAGGAAAAGCCCCGAAATGTTCCTCCTTGGAATGATACCTGAGGACATCCAACCAAGCGATAGATGTACAGTTAGCTATGCGGTAGCAGCCGCCAGGTTATTAATTGCAAAAAACTGGAAAACCCCGGAAATTCCAAGTAAAGAAGATTGGCAAATAAAATTATTTAATTATTACAACTTGGCGAAAAATCATGAAGAAATTAGAGGGGAAAATTCAGAGGAGACCATAAAAATATGGATACCATTTATTAATTATATTAAGAATAAATTGGAATAACCAAACATAATCTTAGATGTCTAACAATTCTGTCATAAATAATTTACCAAGAGAATATACAATTCTGCTAACATAATATGTATATATATTTTTCTTTTGGTGTTATGGAATGAATTAAGGTATGTAACGAATAAGTGGAATACATAAGGATAAGCTAGAAACAGGATGAGAAGCGCAGGAGGTGGGACAGGGGAGGGGTGGGGGGAAAGGGACGAAGTGGGCTCAACAATGAGATGAGACAAATGTTTTTATTGATTTTATTGGTTTGTATTGTTTTCTCTTTTTTGATACTAATAAAGTTTCTTTAAAAAAAAAAGCGCACATTCTACTCATGTAAAAATCCGCAGGCCGGATTTAGAAGGTGATTGGGCCGGATCCAGCCCCCAAGCCTTAGTTTGCCTACCCATGGCCTACAACCTGTAATTGCTTCGCTGTCTCACCTTTGTTTTTTCTAAAAAGAAAACAAGCTCCATTTTTTAAAGCCCTGTGTTGTGTGAAAGGGTTAAAATGTGATTTTTGTAATTAGACTGACACATGCACTCTGGGGCTGTATTTTTTTTTCCTGGTTCCTTGCTGCAGTTGCTGCATCTTCTACAGTGCTGTGGTATAAGAATAACAAGAAAGTTGTCTAATCTCCTGGCTGTATGCCAGGCACATACCACCCCACTGAGCAAGCACACTACAGAAGCATACAGAAAGCACTGCATCACATCTAAAGCAAGGTCAAATCCCACACCTGCCTTTTCAAAAGCAAACCGTCTTGCCAACTTCTATTTTTAAGGCCTTGATTTATTCCGAGCGTGTGACCACAGAGAGTTTGTGTCTGTCATGCCTCAAGATGTCAGGAACTGTGTATTTAACGGAGGCACCTGGCACCTTTAGAAAGGGGGGGGAGAGGTGTGCTGCTATAAATCCCATCCACTCTTCAAAACACTTCAGCTTCACCCATTCAAGGCCCTTCTATCAATCATGATGGCCAAATGGAACCGCCATGTTCAGAAGCAGCACAACACCAATTATCAGGTGCTGGAGGCTAACAGTAGGGGATGCTGTTGCACCAACAGCCTGCCTGAAAGCTTCCTGGAAATGTTTGGTAGACCATTTTTGTTAGCAGGGTACTACTGCACAATCCCTGGCATCTGCAGGCAAGGATGGGACACTGGAGCCATATAAGGCCATCCCTTTTCTGCAGTCAAGCAAGCCTGGGTCTGGTAGGTGCCCACATGGGAGACTTCCTGGAATGGGAAACTGCCTGGAAACTCCATTTGTTTCCATGAAGGAAGAAAAGTGGGGGGCATAAATGTAAGATAATATTAGATGGACCAATAGTATCATCTAGATCAGGCATCCCCAAACTTCGGCCCTCCAGATGTTTTGGACTACAATTCCCATCTTCCCCGACCACTGGTCCTGTTAGCTAGGGATCATGGGAGTTGTAGGCCAAAACATCTGGCCGCAGGTTGGAGGTGCCTGATATAGCCCATGTCATGTCATATGACGCCAGTCTTCCTACCCACATGTATTACACTAATATCAGTTTGGGGGTGCTATTTTACACTGGAAGAAGGGCTGTACAGCTCTTCAAAGCTGTCCCGTGGGGTAGTGACTTAGCAAAACAAAACCCCAAAGGAGATCCTAATAGCTGCAAATTCAGATAGTTCTATCAACGTCCGTTACCCACGATTGCTCAATGGGCCTCCATGTTCTGTTTACCACTGAATATCAGGCACTAGGGACAAATAACATGAAAAGACCATCACCAGTTTTGTGCCTTGTTTGTGAGCTTCTAGAAGCATTTGGATGGCCCAGAGCTCCCCTTCCTTCCATACAAATCGCCCACCAGAAAAGTAAGTCCTCGCTTTCCCCCACTCATTACCAGCTGCCTCTCTTTTCTCCTGATCCCCTGAGCCTTCTTTAATCCATGCAGCCAGATCCTTATTTCCTCACTTCAGAATCAGCTGCCATGACAGGTTTTCCCTTCAATCTTCTAAAATACAGGCGTCCCAGGCCTAGGGTATCTTGTTATCCCATATCTGTATCTATGTGAGAACAAAGAACAAAAATGAGCAGCAGTTTCCCAGTTAGGAGGCATCCACAAAAGTGTTTGCATGCTAATTGATGAGGACAGACAGGAGGCAAATCCTGTGAACAATGTTTGTGCTTCTGTGCTGCTCTGTATTTTATTTTTATTAAAAAAAACCCACTACACATTGATCTTTAAGGATTTGTTTCCATTTTCTTTCTTTGCCCTTTTTCAAAATGGCGGTGGGTTAGTGTACCACAGGTGGTGTTGATAGTCATTTCCTCCAGGCTGTGATAACGTGCTTTCTGGGCTTCACCTGGCTGCTGCAATACCTTTTCCAATCCCTCCTCAGTGCTGTTCTTTCTGCTTCTCAACCCTGTGGTACCTGTTGACTTTTCAGGCCTCAGCTGCCCTGCTCAGCTGCCCTTCGCTATTCAACCCCAGCTCTGACAGGCAGCAGCCACTGCTACTGCATCCTTGCTGTGCGGCTACATCCAAGACGTCCAATGTGATAAGTGCTCACAGAGTGAGATTGCTGTTCTTTTAGCTGCCGAGTGCTCAAGAGCAGGCCTCATGGGAGATGCAGTTTTGCTAGTTGGTGCCTCTCAGAAACCCTGCCGCGGGAACCTTTTCCCGACTGCACAGCACAGTGTATCTTCAGAGCTGCCGTGCAAAGGAACTCGTGTTCATTTTCCGGTTGCACTGGTTTCCTGGGACAGCAGGCGCTGCGGATAGAATGAGCTCAGCGTGATGGGGAAGGGAGTGCCATTTATCAGCCACCCCAATTCCCCCCTTTGTGACTGATTTAGGAACAGCAGCTACCGGCACAAAAGGAAATGGTATGAAGCAGGAAGGAAAATGACCGAATCGAGGGGAGGGGAAATGATGGATTTAATGACCGCTCAGATGGTCAAGCCTGAGACAAAGCAATAGGATGGGCGACAAAGCCGGGGCATTAAGATATGGAGTCCTTTGTGTAATGCTCTATTACAGTATTGTGTACAATTCAGTTTGGCAATGTGCTTCATTATAACCAAGGAGGCGTAACTGCTGACATTGCTCCGGTTTGAAATGTCCTGAAATATAAGGCAATATACAAGTTAATTAATTAAGGGTAATAGATTGCACCATGTAGTGCAGAATCAGTAGTGATGTATGGAAGTGAGAGCTGGACCATAAAGATCGCTGATCGCCGAAGAATTGATGCTTCTTGCCATGGACTGCAAGAAGATCAAACCTATCCATTTGATCTTCTTGCAGTCCATGGCAAGAAGCATCAATTCTTCGGCGATCAGCGATCTTTATGGTCCAGCTCTCACTTCCATACATCACTACTGATTCTGCACTACATGGTGCAATCTATTACCCTTAATTAATTAACTTGTATATTGCCTTATATTTCAGGACATTTCAAACCGGAGCAATGTCAGCAGTTACGCCTCCTTGGTTATAATGAAGGAAATCAGCCCTGAGTGCTCACTGGAAGGACAGATTCTGAAGCTGAGGCTCTAATACTTTAGCCACCTCATGAGAAGAGAATACTCCCTGGGAAAGACCCTGATGTTGGTAAAGATTGAGGGCAAAAGGAGAAGGGGACGACAGAGGACGAGATGGTTGGACAGTGTTCTTGAAGCTACCAACATGAGTCTGACCAAACTGCGGGAGGCAGTGGGAGACAGGAGTGCCTGGCGTGCTCTGGTCCATGGGGTCAGGAAGAGTCGGGCACGACTAAACAACTAAACAACAACAGTGCAGAATCAGAACAGATGCTCAAAATCATAAGCATCTTCCTATCACACAAAAGTTTCTCTTTGCCCTCTCTTTTAAGGTTATAACTTTTTTTTTTTTACCTAAATAGTCTCCTTCCTTTCTGCCTACTGTGTAGCAGCACATGCGGCATCATTTTCTTCCCTCCCAGAATTCAAGGAGCTCATGTGCTCCATTTCTCCAAGTCAGGAAAGCTGGATCTTGCAGCTGTAAGATAGCTCATCCCCCTCCTCTGAGAAGACTTCAGATTCCAGGTCTGGGCAGAGCTGAATCCCGACATCATGCTGCTTCTCTACCATACGTAAAGTAAAGTCACCTGGTAATCTAAAAAGGAGGGATGCACCAATTGGTGAGCAAGTGGCAACCAGAGAGGTGTGAACTGCTCTTTTTAATGATATCAGTGATGTAGTGAAGGTGGAACATGGGAGAGCTCAGCCCCTGCACTTTTTTCCAGAGCAGAACAATGATGCCATCTGCCAGAGTGGCAGAGTTATTGATGGCCCCTCCACATTCCATATTCTGGCCTGTGAATGCAATAAGGCTTTCACATCTTACTGCTGTTTGACAGATTAATTAACATAGAGGATGTCAAATCATGAATAATCTGACTAATTCTGGATACATATTTCCTTTCCTTCAATGGAACTTCACACAATAGCCTTTTAAGTTATAACACACATTTATGCAAGAATGTTTGTGTTTCTGATTTTAAAAGGTTGCATTTCATCAGACTGAAGACCTTTTATTAAAGCTCAATGTGTTTTAAAAGCCGAACCTATGCACTCAGAAACAAACATTGTTGAGTTCAGATTTGAGTTAGACCAGGCATCCCCAAACTTCGGCCCTCCAGATGTTTTGGACTACAATTCCCATCTTCCCCGACCACTGGTCCTGTTAGCTAGGGATCATGGGAGTTGTAGGCCAAAACATCTGAAGGGCCACAGTTTGGGGATGCCTAAGTTAGACAATCCTAGTCAACTATGCATGAAATTACTTAATTGGATATCACACTATGTACTGCTGCTATTTGTGGGGTACATATGAGTCAACATTTTCAGACTCTCCTTTGGGATTATGCCTGTGAGGGAGGGGGTATCATGATGAGCTCCTGCACCTAAAAGTGTGTCCACCGTGGAGATGTTCAAGGAGAGGAATGATTCCATTAAATGGGATCAAAACAAAATGGATGAGATAATGATCTCTTTTCCAGGCTTATGTAACCTGTGGATCAGACAGGTGAGTTTGTTTGTTATAAAGCCTTCTGCTGTCTCCCACCTTCATGTTTTATGAATTCATGTTCTCAATGAATAAAAATGAATGGTAATGGGGGATGGAGTGAGATGACCTAGATTTTTATTTGGCAGGTGGCTGCTTTGACACCAGATCAACAGCTGCTTGCAGAGGAATCTGGCTTAATGACACAGGATATGAGGATACTATTATCTAAGCTATGTATAAAATCCCAGTAGAGGGGAAAAACTGAGTTCATAATGGTGCATTTTACATTATCTCTTGCATCTTGTGTAGCAGGTGACTAGCATGTGAGATCACCATGGCTGGGCAGCTGTGTGTTTGTAGATTACAATGTCAGAGGGAACTATTAGAGCAGATCATTAAGCAAACAGTCTGTGAGCACCTAGAAAGAAACTCTGTGATCACTAAAAGTCAGCATGGGTTCCTGAAAAATAAGTCATGTCAGACTAATCTGATCTCATTTTTTGACAGAATTACAAGCCTGGTAGATGAAGGGAACGCTGTGGATGTAGCCTATCTTGATTTCAGCAAGGCCTTTGACAAGGTGCCCCATGATATTCTTGTAAAGAAGCTGGTAAAATGTGGGCTAGACAATGCCACCATTCAGTGGATTTGTAGCTGGCTTACTGACCGAACCCAAAGGGTGCTCATCAATGGCTCCTCCTCATCCTGGAGAGTAGTGACTAGTGGGGTGCCACAGGGTTCTGTCTTGGGCCCAGTCTTGTTCAACATCTTTATCAATGACTTGGATGATGGGCTTGAGGGAATCCTGAGCAAGTTTGCAGATGACACCAAATTGGGAGGGGTGGCTAACACCCCAGAGGACAGGATCACACTTCAGAATGACCTTAACAGATTAGACAACTGGGCCAAAGCAAACAAGATGAATTTTAACAAGGAGAAATGTAAAGTACTACACTTGGGCAAAAAAAATGAAAGGCACAAATACAGGATGGGAGACACCTGGCTTGAGAGCAGTACATGTGAAAAGGATCTAGGAGTTTTGGTTGACCACAAACTTGACATGAGTCAGCAGTGTGATGCAGCAGCTAAAAAAGCCAATGCAATTCTGGGCTGCATCAATAGGAGTATAGCATCTAGATCAAGGGAAGTAATAGTACCACTGTATTCTGCTCTGGTCAGACCTCACCTGGAGTATTGTGTCCAGTTCTGGGCACCACAGTTCAAGAAGGATACTGATAAGCTGGAACGTGTCCAGAAGAGGGCAACCAAAATGGTCAAAGGCCTGGAAACGATGCCTTATGAGGAACGGCTTAGGGAGCTGGGTATGTTTAGCCTGGAGAAGAGAAGGTTAAGGGGTGATATGATAACCATGTTCAAATATATAAAAGGATGTCATATAGAGGAGGGAGAAAGGTTGTTTTCTGCTGCTCCAGAGAAGCGGACACGGAGCAACGGATTCAAACTACAAGAAAGAAAATTCCACCTAAACATTAGGAAGAACTTCCTGACAGTAAGAGCTGTTCGGCAGTGGAATTTGCTGCCAAGGAGTGTGGTGGAGTCTCCTTCTTTGGAGGTCTTTAAGCAGAGGCTTGACAGCCATCTGTCAGGAATGCTTTGATGGTGTTTCCTGCTTGGCAGGGGGTTGGACTGGATGGCCCTTGTGGTCTCTTCCAACTCTATGATTCTATGATTCTATGATTCTATTCGGAACAAAAAAAATAAAATTCTTCCAGTAGCACCTTAGAGACCAACTAAGTTTGTCATTGGTATGAGCTTTCGTGTACATGCACACTTCTTCAGATACTTGTCAGAGAAAGGAGATGTTAGTCTGTACCTGTGCAAGTTTCTTGATGAGGTTGATGGACTTCCATTTGATGGAGGGTACTGTTGTCATTGCCTTTCAGATAAGGAAATCACATTCATTCACCCAGTACAGTAGTTCCTATATGAAGCTCACAGCATTTGACTCTGTCAGGGGGTTGGGTCAAAGTCCAAGAAGTCATTTGTTCTCCTGGCCAAAGAGAAATGCTAGAGAAATTATGGATGTGCTTTGGTAGCAAGAGAAAGCATAAAGCAGGGGCTGCCAATGTGATACCCACCACATGACTATAGTTTCCATCAGCCCTGGCCACTATGGCCAATGGTCAGGGATGTTAAGAGTTGTGGCCCTCTAGATAATACTGGATTCTTCACCCTGGCTGATACCTGCCAAGCAAAGTCAATAAAGGTTTGTTCAAAGTCATGTCCCAGTTGGCTATAGATCTTAGACCACATGTCATTAGTCATTCGAGCTGTTTGGCTATCCAAAACAACAGTAGCCAAGGTGAATAGTGACAGGAAAAATAGACTCTGGTAGATAGCTGATGCCTGGGAGGACAAATATACAGTGGTGCCTCGCTTTACGAATGCCTCGCACAACGAAAAACTTGCTAGACAAAAGAAGTCTTACGAAGCGCGGCCATAGAAAGCGGCAAAGGAAGATCAGCTGTCAGCGAGGGAAGCTGACAGCTAATCTTCCTTTGCCAGGGGGGACGGAGCCGATACACGGCGGTGCAGCGGCTGCCCCTGCTGCTGCCCCCTGCCTGTCTTCCCCAGCGGCTGCCCCCTGCCTGTCTTCCCCTTGGCTCGGGGAAGACAGGTGGGGGCAAGCAGCGCCCGCTGCGATTCAGCTCCATCCCCCGCCACTGCCTCTCGCCTGCCTCCCCCGACACAGAGCGCAACTTCGGAGACCTGCAGATATGCAAAGCAAGTATGTATGAGGAGAAGGTAAGGTCTTTTTGAATGTGGCCTTTGGGGACCACTCCTGGCCTGACAGCTCCTCCGGTGTGGGGAAAGAGGTTATTGGAAGAAGGGCATAATTCAGGGGAAGAGAGAAACAATACCCTATTCCTTGGGGGACAAACAGGATATGCCTGTGAGGGTGTGGGCTCAATTTGATAATGAGAAATACAGGGGTAGGTTTGTTACGGGTGTATCACTGCCTAGTGGTTTGCCTGACTAGTGTGAAAGCAGCAGATGTCACACTTATCTAGATCTGGATAGGTTGACAGATAATGCTGGGGAGGAACTGGTGGCTAACAATGACATGAGGAACTGCAGAAGTGTGGTCCTAAAAGCAAAATTTAGATTGCAGAAAGCTGAAACCCAGGATCTCCCAAGACAACTGTCACTGAAATGCTACCTCTTTCATAAGTAGGGCTAATTAGATAGGCAGAGCTGATTCATGGATGAAATGGTGGTGTCAGAAGGAAGGGTTTCAATTTGGAAGTCACTGGGGGATGCTTTGGGACATACTAGGCCTGTACAAAAAGGATTGAACTAAATGGAACCAGAGTGATGGAGCTTAACATCAAAAAGCTGGAAAAGCAGCATTAAACTTAACCCTCGGAGAAAGTGGGCACATTTCTAATGATCAAAATGGATAGAGCTACCCCATAGGCATATAACTGGTCATGAAACCTAAGCATAGAGGCCAAAGGGCTATAGACATACGTGAATGCTTAGTACAGTGTTTCTCAACCTTTTTTGGGCCACGGCACACTTGTTCCATGAAAAAAATCACGAGGCACACCACCATTAAAAAAGTTTAAAAAATTTAACTCTGTACCGCCCTATATTGACTATATAATTATGACTGTAAGAAACACTTGCCAATTGCTGTGTTGGTTGCAATCTCCTGTAATAAGGCTTCACAAGCCGCTGATTTCTCTGCCAGCACAATCCTTTGCTCAGCAAGTTTCAGGTTGAGCTCATCCAGCCAGCTTCTTTAAGTTTGTCTAAAACCACCCTCTTGGGCTCCTTGATCACTGCAGATGGTGACAGCAGTCACGAAATTAAAAGACGCCTGCTTCTTGGGAGAAAAGCAATGACAAACCTAGACAGCATCTTAAAAAGCAGAGACATCACTTTGCCGACAAAGGTCCGTATAGTTAAAGCTATGGTTTTCCCAGTAGTGATGTATGGAAGTGAGAGCTGGACCATAAAGAAGGCTGATCGCCGAAGAATTGATGCTTTTGAATTATGGTGCTGGAGGAGACTCTTGAGAGTCCCATGGACTGCAAGAAGATCAAACCTATCCATTCTTAAGGAAATCAGCCCTGAGTGCTCCCTGGAAGGACAGATCGTGAAGCTGAGGCTCCAATACTTTGGCCACCTCATGAGAAGAGAAGAATCCTTGGAAAAGACCCTGATGTTGGGAAAGATTGAGGGCACTAGGAGAAGGGGACGACAGAGGACAAGATGGTTGGACAGTGTTCTCGAAGCTACGAACATGAGTTTGACCAAACTGCGGGAGGCAGTGCAAGACAGGAGTGCCTGGCGTGCTCTGGTCCATGGGGTCACGAAGAGTCGGACACGACTAAACGACTAAACAACAACAACAAAACCACCCTCCAGTCGTTTGCACTGAGCTTTGGGAAAGAGGAGGAGAAATATTGCTTTCCGGCGGGTGAGTGTTGTTCATTGGCGGCCGCCAGGCACGTGACAATGCAAACCGCCCTTCTCGTCGCCGCACGTCGCCGTACACCAGCCAGCGTCTCGCGGCACACTAGTGTGCCGCGGAACAGTGGTTGAGAAACGCTGGCTTAGTAGCCTCCAAGCCAAGATGGGGATGGAGTGCTTGGTTTGAAGGATGCAATAGGCACAATGGGAAAGTGATGTGGAATGGCAAGAACCAGAGGGATAGTAGTGCCAATGTTGCACTGTGCATCAAATAGGGCAAAGGTGAATTTAAGTTTCTAAAACAGTGTCAAGAAGGGGTGGGGAAAATTAGAGGATGTACCATTTGTAACCTGATTTGAAGCAGGCCCGGCTCTAGGTGTAGTCCCGGTGGCGCGGGGCGCCAGGCCGGCGGGGGTGTGTGTGCTGCGCAACGAAGCCGCGCGGAAGCTATGCTGCGCGCTGCGAGGGCGCCGGAGTGATCTCTGCGCCTCAGCGCCAGGGCGCCCAACCTGCTTGAGACGGCCCTGATTTGAAGCATGCTCACTTTGACATACATTCCAACACTCAATAGGACTTCAAATGCAAGTTTTATATATGGTAATAAAAAAATATACATTGCTTAATTGTAAAAAGCTTCTAATCCACTTACAACAATATAAACTAAAACATTAAAATTATATTAAAAAGCTAAACACAAGATTAAAATCAACACTAGCTAAAAATAAAACACATGTAATTTCTATGTTTGGATAGGCTTGTCTAAACAAAAAAATTTTCAGCAGAGATGCCAGTCAGTAGGGAATTCCAAACTGTAGGTGCTGCTACACTAAAAGATCATTTTCTTACAAATGCAGCTGTAACAGAGCCAGTTCTGCAGATCAAAGTGGCTGAGTGAGCATATTTAGGGTAAATCAATCCCACAAGTAAACTAGTCCCAATGGTTTTATATACTAATACAACCATTACAAATCTCTGACCAGAGATGTTCAGAGGTGTTCTATGTGCACAGGGTCTCATTCTTGTCACATTCATGCTGCAGCATTCTGCATTAACAGCAGCTTCTGGATCAAGTGCAAAAGAAGCCCCGCATAAATTATATTGCAATGAGCAAATTTCTCAAACTCAAAAATGTGGTTGGTTGTAAGAGTGGGGGAATCAGGTAGCATTCCCCCCCCCCCCCTACTTGGCATGACTATCGTGCCTATTAGACAACTTCCTGCTTATTTCTTTCTGCCTTTTCCTACTCACCACATATTTTTCCATTAGTCCCAAACTTTGAAAAGTCAAGTCCAAGCTCTAAATTCAACACACAAACCAGTTTTGGGGGGTTGGGGTACTCTGCAGTGATGCATACTATATGATAAATGCAAATTTAAATAATTTAATCAGGTAATTTTGCAATTCCATCTAGTTTTGTTTACGCATTCAGTGCCAGATATTCTGAGTAAATATGGTTCCCTCTCTAAGCACACTGATTTTTGAGTAACCCTCATTGGACTGAATGGGACTTCCTTCTAAGTAAGCATACGTAAAGGAAGGCTACATACCTCCTTGTAGTTGAGATATAGAAGTCAGGGAAATTGGCTTTGCCAGAATCATAATATAAGGCCTTGAGCAAGTCCCTTCACATTCATTTGCACTGGTAAGGAAACGTAATCAAAACTAGCTCCATGTTGCAACATTGCTTTGTTGGTGTCTCAGAAGACCTTGAATGAAAGTAGCTGTGCAGAGAGGCAGTTTCAATTGAGATGGAAAGGCATCACTTGCCTTCTAAATTTCACATTTCCCCATTCTTGACAGCTTCTGAACGATCTCACATTTCTACGAAATAATAATACACCAAATTTCACCTGTTTTGTTTTTGTTTTAGCTGGAAAAGATGGTGCTAATTTATTTATCTACTAATTTTTGCAAACCAGGGATGACTTTAAGATTTAAGCCTTAGCTCATTAGGTTCAGTCCCATAACTATTTCTAAAGCCGAGATGAATCCTTTTGAATAGTATTTCTTTGAACATACAGTGTCCTCTTGCCACTGAGAGGCTCCTCATACACCTGGGACTGGAATAAGCACTTCAAGACTAGAGGGGAAATGCCTAGGTCTCCGCATCCCTTATTTAGGCCTACAGCGCAATGCTACGCACGTTTACTCAGAAGCGTGTCCCACAGCGTGCAGTGGGTCTTACTTCCTATTAAGGGCAATTAGGGCTGCAACCTCAGAAATCCAGCTGTGTTTTTCAACTGAGAACTAAATTAGATATGGAGCTGGATAACCACAATAAGCTTGTCCCACATATAATGGAGTCGACTGAGCCATCCACCGTATGACCCAGCCTAACGCCTGCCGCAGAATGAGATACTAGAGCCCTGAAGTGGTAGAACAGACTGCACCACTTCCAAGTGCAGACCGATTTTTGGTGGCTCCCTTATGTAAATAGGAGCCTCCCTGTAGCAGAAAACTACCATGTCAAGGATGCAGGTACCTCTCTTTCCTGGGCTAGATTTCTGCTTGCAGGGAGCTTGCTTGTTGCGCTTACTTACGACAGCAACGGAAAATGTTGCCGCCCACCAGCAGCCTGAGATGGTACAGCCCATTCTACCACTTTCACTCCACTGCCGGGGAGGGGGGACTCCAATGTTGCTTAGGCGCCACCGCCAGATAACATCCTGACTCGCTCGCAGCCTGCAGGTTGGGAAGAAGCCCCTCCGCCCGCCTCTGAGCAGCTGCCGCAACTAACTGCCCAGGAATGCCACGGCTTTTGCAGCGAGCACGTGATTGGCTCCCACTCTGCCAAGCCTGCAGCCTGTCTTGCCCACACAGCAAAGACTTTCCGCCTCCTTCCCTGCTGCGGTTGGCCGGCGCTGCTACCAATCCGCCGGGGCCGCTCGCACCTGTCATCCGCGTCGACGGCGGCGAGCCAATCGACGTGAAGCAAGCGGGCGGGCGCCGCGCTCCCATTGGACGCCGCGATTGTCAATTCCTCGAGCGAGGGGAGGGGGCTTATAGGCAAGCTCCGCCTCTTACCTTGCTCCTCTGGCAAAGCAGCGCTTTCTCCATCCCCAGTCCAATTGCAATGTAAGCAGTGGCAGCGAGAGGTCGCCGTCGGGGGGCGGGGGGAGCAAGAGAAGGGGCAGGATCCCAGAAGAGGCAGGAAGCCGGGCTCAGGAGGCGGCAGGTAGGCTCCCCTCGCCCCTCTCGTGAGAGTGGATTCCTTGGGCTGAAGACCCCTTGGGCTCCTAAGGGAGACTTTAAAGGGACAGGGCAAGGGGCTTGGCTTACGACGGAGCCACCTAATCAGTCCTCTTCCTTGCAACGAGGACTTGTGCTTTGGTGGGAGGACCAGCAAGGAAGAATAGCTTGTTTAGGATAATTGTTGTCGGATGGAGATGGCTAAGAAGCATAGTCCCCATTAGGGTAGGTGGCTGCTCCCTTGTACCATTTTCTGGGCATCTGGTTTCTCTTTGGAGTGGGGAGTGTGTGTGTGTATGGTTGAAGGGTACATACTTACTGTAAAGATAGTGGGGCTTTAATGTGGCTTTATGGTTCAGATCTGGTGTTCTGGCAAATAGCTTTGTTTTCCATGCTGGGGCGATGGAATAGATTGGTAGTATGGATCGGTGGGAATAGTAAAAAAAACACATAAATGTGTCTTATTAAATTATGGCTGGCTTGGATTTGACTTTCTGACTGAGCAGGCAGGGTCACAAGTGTAGAGTATTGGAGGATTGATCTAAGGATGTAGTGTATTAATAGAATGGATGAGGGTACAGCATGTGAAGGGATACTCCAATTGTAACTTGCTATCAGAAAGGGCTTGTGTCTGTGTGTGGATTATGAAACTAGATGGGTTACTCAGAACCCTGAATTGCATTGTAGGTGATGTGTGTCATGCAATTTCATGGTAAATGAGCTGCTGCTGACTAACACATATCTTAAACATCACTTCCTTTCCAAATTTATTCTAATACAAAAGTTGGGTTGCTTATCCAAGAATGAGTGTCTTGTATTATGCTTCCTTCACACGTGAGAGTCTTCAAACTGTAACCGGGAGTTCCTTGATGCTCTCCTCCAATAAACATTAGATGAAATTGTAGATTTTAGGCAATGTGGCTATCTGATGTCTCATGAGTAAAATTGTTTGGAACATACTTCAAAGGTTTAAACCTCTGTATTCAAAATTGCATTGGCTTCTAAGTCTATGCAGTTACCCATGCAACACTGTCTCTCACTAATGTGACTGACCTATGTGTTGCTAGCAACAACTGGTGCATGGCTCTTAATAGTACTTTATTTCGGTAACTGTTGTAGTGTGTTGAGAAGGCTTGCTATACATGTGGCTCTACGTGTAAATACAATACATAGGTTGCTAATGCACCTTCCACTCTGTCCCAAGCCATATGTTAGCAATTGTTTGGGAAGAAAAGGAACTAGATGGTGGGATGTGTCTGGATTTCTTTACCCTTTATTTACACAGTGAAGTTATATCTTTAAAGACTGACAAACTGGTAGGTTTGAGACTGCTTTATAATGCAAGGAGAATGGAACTTGGAACCTTGTGGTTCCACGCTGCTCCGCTCTGCTGCTTGCGTTCTTGTGAGCTACGCAGCTGGTGGATTAAAGCATCCTGCACACAGCAGAGGGCAGTAGCGTACATACACATTCATGCCGCTGCCATGGATTTTATGGGTTTCCTACTTGTTGCAGGCAGAAGCTGTCAGGTTTCTGGCTTTGGGACTCAGAAATGCCGTGCGTGTCCATCCTGATTGAGGAATGGCCCTGATGGTACAGCATGCTTGCCTGTCTCTATTTCAAGGGTGTTCATTGGTTGCAGTTGCATTGGCTCACCAGCAATGAACAATGTCCTCTGCATGGAACACATCTGTGCGTTATGTCCTGTGACTGTCGGGTGTGAAAATCTCAGACAGAGTTTAATGTCGGAAGGGGAAATTGGATAGACATAGTAGTAACAGAGGAAACATAAGGGCCTCTTCCTTTGCAGCTGTTTTTATATTGATGTGTGTTTAGGTTTTTTTAAAAAAAATAATAAAAAACAACACCGGCATATAGAAGAACAGTAAAGCTATTGATATATGCACTAATACATGGGAGGGAGGGAGGGAGGGAGGGACTTTATGAATGAGTTATTCTTTAGTTGCCTAAAAAATGTATCATGCATTTTTCACTCTTCTGTGTTTTAAGGTGAGAGCACTGTGTTCCCTGAAGAGTCTGTAGAAGAATTTTCCGTTGCTAGCATTGGACATGCTCACAGCATAAGCCTGTCTGGGATCTTCATGTTGCTTTAAATAAGAGCCTTCATTGCCGCATGTTGTAAGGTGAGAGATTTCCTTTCTGAGAAAAAGGGTGGTCCCTTCTCACAGCTCACTGATAGCCGGGCTGTCTTGGGAAGAGTGTGAAGAGACAGTCGGAGAGGGTGAGAAGGCCAGCCTGGAGACCTGAACCAAGCCCTTCATAATTGGCTGGAATCTCATGAAATCAAGGCAACCCTGATTTTCATTCTGGAGAAGAGGGGGAAGAATTTCTCAAGCCTTCCAACTTTCTGGGTAGCAGGAACTGCCTAGGAAACTAAACTCGGCACTTACTCTATTTTTTGCTTGTTTGTTTTAAAGCTAGAATCCAAATTTATCTCAAAACTGTTTTTAAAGACTCTAATCTACAAAGTGGTTTTGCTGAAAAATCTCTTTTCCCCATCCACTTTAAAGAGCAGCTGAATTAGTTGTTTCATTAAGACCTGAGCTTGATATCAGGATTTGAGAAGCTGATGCTCTGGAAACTTACAAACCAAAGAAACTAACAATTGCAGGCACTTTACATTTTGCACCGAGTGTTCCCCAAAGACTCTTGCCTTGAGAGAGAACTCCAGGGAAGGTTGAAGCAGAGTGGATTTGATCTCACCAGAATCTACTGCAGTGTCTTTGCTGGCTCTGTGGCTGGCGTCTCCCGCTCTGGATTGTGCTTGATGGGGGTTTTTGCTAGGGGAGCAGACCTTGTGGCTAAGGACAGAATTGTCGAACTGGAGGACTTGGAATATATATGTCGAAAGGCATATTGGCTTAACCCCCAAGCAAAAGACTTTTTCTCTGCTGCGTCCCTTCTGTAGTATATCAAGGGTTGAAGGCTGGAAACAGCCTGCATAATCTTGCAACATGACCTCCAAGCTGGAACAGAAGGAAGCTCATCACACCAACGGCGTTGTGCTACCCATTGTTGCTGGCCCAATAGACTGTCTCTCCAGTCCTGACCGAGAACATCTCGTTGAATCTTCCGAGTTTTTAGGGCCCGAAGAAGGAGGAGGTGTCGAGGTGGTAGTGATAGAATCCCGAGCCAATGCCAAAGGGCTGCGTGAGGAAGATGCCCTGCTGGAGAATGGCAGTCAAACTACGGAGAGTGATGATACTAGCACAGACCGCGGCCCAGAACCAACCTCTCCTCTAAAAGAGACCTCCTTTTCCATTGGGCTGCAAGTCCTCTTTCCTTTCCTGCTGGCAGGGTTTGGGACAGTAGCAGCTGGGATGGTCCTGGACATTGTGCAGGTAAGACAAAAAGCCTTCAGCATAGAATGGGCTCAAAATTCTGTATCTGGACTTGTAACTTACTTTATTGTTAGTGGCTTTTAAATCCCATGAGAGTGATTTGCTGCTCATTACTTTGGTGGGAGGCAGAGGTTTTCCATTCCTCTTTTTTCCAGGCTCATCCTCCTTAGATTGCACATGCGAGAGGTAGAATAAGCCTCCCTCTTCTGGAAGCAATTAAAGTTTAGGTGGTCAATAGCAGTGTGGCCCACTCTTTCTGTTCCTGAATCTGAATACTTTTTAATAACCCAAGACCCATCTTTTTCTTATAAATCTCAGCTTTAAAGGAACATAAACTCTAAAACCCAGCCTCTGAATTGAAAATAAACTTCTACTTCTTAGAGATGGAGTGTCAGGAATGTAAAGACATCTAGAGTTCTCCCAAAAGTTCAGACCCTAGAAGTAAATACAGTAGTGCCAAACCCAACACACCCACACCCAAAAATGTGAACCGAACTTTTAAAAAATGCACTTTTGGTGGTGTTTACAGAACTGACGATCATATATGTGCCTGAAGAGTTGCCAATGTGGGGAAAGAGCTGCAGTAAACGTTTTTAGCCGGGGGCTGAGACCTGTGATATCAATTGCTGGCAAATCAGATTGGCTGTTATGCAGTTAAAAGACTTGTTTAGCTGAGGGATGAAAACATGTTCTCAGCTTTTGCATGTGGTCTGTGGCTTTGCCCAAATGCAAATGCAGAATCTCCTTGATGCATTTCTAAATAAATATTAGAAATGTAAGACACAGTGGAGATATCCAATAGATATCTCTTGAAACACTAGCTGTCATGTGGAGCTTGCCTCCTCGCTCTCAAATGACATTGCTGAGTTACTGGGATTACGGTGTCACTGGCCTCTGTGCCTGCAGTGCAGCTATCTGGCAGGTCATGTTAATGTTAAAGGCCGAGGCTCTGTCTCAATAGTCTTATCTGCCTCATGTATGCAAGCCAGGTAGTACTTTGGACAGAATCCGACCCTACAGTTTCAAATTGCGGCTGCCTCTTGAAGTGACCAGGCGACCTACTATAGCTTAACATTAAACATTCAGCCAAAGAGCTTCTACTTAAGCGCCTTGGTTTGAAACACTTTATAAAATTTCAGTTTCATACAATTTCTGTGCATTCAGGAGCTTAGAGGGAGTTGTCGTTGCTAGATATTGAAATAAGAAAGTCAGTGTGGTATAGTTGGACCTGGAAGAGCAGGGTTCAAATCCCCACTCAGTCAGGAAACTCACTGGTAAACTTGGCCCAGTCACCTCCCTCACTGCGTTGTTGTGAGGGGGGGAAAATGAGGAGGGTTAGAGTTCTGTATGCCGCCTTGATGGAAAGATGGGATATTTTAAAAATTAACAGAGCATGGTATAGCTTTGTAGCCAAATGTTCTTGCTCATCTTTTTGTGTGACAAATTAGAACTGCACCAGTAATTAAACCTAATGAGAGTCATGGGGGTGTGTTAATGTTTTGTTTTATGTTGATAACTTAAAAGTCCTGCTGGAGCAGGCCAGAGGCCCATCTAATTTAACATCCTTTCCTCACGGCGGCCACAAGCAGACCAGAATGCAACAGCAGTTAACTCGCATGATTTTCAGCAGCTGATATTCATGAGTTTACTGCCTCTGACATGAGAGGGAGAGCAAAAGCCATCATGGCTAGTTGCTGTTCTTTCTTAGAATCATAGAACTGTAGCACTGGAAGAGACCCTGAGGATGCAATGCAGGAATAAGCAGCTGTCCCATACAGGGATCGAACCTGCAACCTTGGTTATCAGCACCAGACTCTTTGTTGATAGCCATTTATGTACTGCCTAAGTGTAGTTGAAGTGTACTTCTCAAGATGGGGCTGTGTAAATCTAAAACTCAGACCTGATCATTATTATACAATATCCTGGGTGTTTGGTTTCGTTGGCAGCAGATGCAGTTTGGGTTGGGGAGGGGCTCAGTCATGGTATAAACGCGCAAACTAAACAGGATTTCATTTTCCCCCCTCATGCAGCAGCAATATACACCACCTAGTTTTTCAGTGTGTAGGGTGTTAAGCCTGTCTTTTACCATCTATATGATAACAACTTCACATGATATGTTTTTATGCAAGTTTTCATGCTGCTTGGATCATCATGAAATTATAATTCAAAAGTGAGTGTGTGCATGAAATTAATACCCTACCAGCCTGAGCTTGGAGGACTTCCAGATCCAGTTGATGGAATCTTTGGAAGAGTCCCAATACTGAGCCCAGATTGAGAAATCACATCCCTACCAAAGTGAATGTTAAAATTAACCCTAGGTCAATTTTGTTGGACTAGGTGCTAACTGGTAAGATACAAGCTAGTGTTAGCAAGTCAGCATTGTACTAGCTACCTTTTCTTCCAAAGTGATTTCTTGGGGAAACTTTCTATATTGGACATGATTCAGTCTTTTTTGGTGCTATCTAACCTTCTCATTCACTGGGACATGGGTGGCGCTGTGGGTTAAACCACAGAGCCTAGGGCTTGCCGATCAGAAGATCGGCGGTTCGAATCCTCGCGACACGGTGAGCTCCCATTGCTCGGTCCCTGCTCCTTCCAACCTAGCAGTTCCAAAGTGCAAGTAGATAAATAGGTACCACTCCGGCGGGAAGGTAAGCGGCATTTCCGTGCGCTGCTCTGGTTTCGCCAGAAGCGGCTTAGTCATGCTGGCCACATGACCCGGAAGTTGGACGCCGGCTGCCTCGGCCAGTAAAGTGAGCTGAGCGCTGCAACCCCAGAGTTGTCCGTAACTGGACCTAATGGTCAGGGGTCCCTTTACCTAAGCTTCTCATTGGGAGTGGAGTAAGTACCGTAGTATATAATGTGAAGTTGTCTTGCTCAGAAATAAGCATCTCTAAATGACTGTCATGCTTTAGAAAGTTGCATGCATCTGTGTTACATGGGAGCTGGTACAATACCAATATTCCAGCCTTCCTGCTCACAAAAGCAAAATCTAAAACCATCGGACAATGTCCTAAGAAATTTTTTAGAAAAGAGACTAATCTGCTTGTATTGGCCACCTTTCTTTGAAAGTCAAAGCTGTTGTTAATACCTTCATGCTTGGTTCATTCCCACTGGTATTTGGAAAGCACTCCCAGATTGTTCATAGCTCAGTGGGAAATCTGAACAGCCACCAACTTTTTTTGCACAAATAAGTAGGTCTTGAAAGTTAACAGCAGGAGCCTGTTGGCATCTCCCTAAATGCCAGTGTTGTCAAGTCTTAGTCATGGAACCAGTCAGTGTAATTTGTTTTTCCTTTGGGTGGCTCTTTTCCCTTGTGGTCTTTTTGAGCCTCTTGGTTCCCCAGCAGTTTGACACTCACACTTTTATTTCCCACCCCCACCTGCAAAAACACAACTTCTTCTCTGGAGCACTGGAATGCAGCTCCGTGGTGCTGGCTTGCCACCTCTTCCTTATCTTTCATGAATGTTGTGGTTTATTTAATTAAATATTTTCTTCATTTACAAAAGTATGTTGAGTTGTGAAGACCTTTTTCTGGGTTAGGGATGAAATAGTTTGCTGTCTGTTCCCTTGCTCCCAGAATTGTTCCCTGCTGTGAGCAAATATCTAGCCGAGGAGTAGCCCCAGTCAGCATAGCCAGTGGTGTTGGGTGATGGGAGTTGCTGTTGAACTTCGTTTGGAGGTTGGCTACCCTGTTCTTGGAGCAAACTGTTCATTCTTTCTCTTTGAGGCTTTCAAGGAACAATTAAATAAGTCTATATCCTGGTGCAGCACTGTGTGCACTTGTTTCTTGAAACCACAGTTCCTGGAGTTATGTCATGCAAACTATTATACACACAATTGCCTAGGGGTGGATTGTCACTGGTGACTCTTTGGAGCCAGTGAGCAACTGTCTTTCTGCAAGTGATCAATTTTCCCCTTGACCTTTTTAAAGGCCTCCAGGCATGCCTTGATACTAAACAAAGGACTGGGCTGCTGAAAAGGTGAGGGGAAAGTGAGAGTTAAGATGGATGTGTGTTTATACCCCTTGCTTGATCTTCAATCTCAACAAGGGAGGATAAGAATAGCCACTATTCTACAGTAAAATGGTACACAGTGAGACGTGAAGGTGCAGAGGGCCAGGACTGAAAAATGGGGGTGGGTGTTTTGTCCCCATTTTTCATTTTGCTTTTTTCACCACCCCACCCCACCCCGACTTTCACATTTCCTTGTCTGCTAGCATATGGCACGATAGCCAAACAACTTTCCAAGGCAACGAGATTGCAGGGGGTTGAACTAGATGTTCCTTGGGGTCCCTTCCAACTCTACAATTCCAGTTTAGTTGATACCTATCATGCATGTGCAAAATGACCTTTTTCAAAAAAAGATTGGACAGGGGAAAGGGTCACTGAAAAACATCTTAGGTTTGTATGGGAGAAGATGGTATTCTACATACTCAGGTCATTTAAAGATCACTTTGAATTGGACATAGAAGGCAGTGAAGATGTTTTATGCTGGGGAAGATGGTCATGGTGTTCTCTTGGTGAATAGTCTATCATATTCTGCACCACTTTTTGATACTTTCCAAAGGCACTCTTCACATAGAGTGTCTTAGAGCAGTTTAACCTAAATATAGTAGTGCATCAATAGTCATAGCCCATCCATCTGTCTCAGAAGAGAATCAGCTGGCATGCTATTCATAACTGGTGAAAGGTACTGTGATCACCAGGTGCCCTTGATAAATCCTTCAGCAATGTTGGATCCGAAAGCAACCCTCTAGTGAACCTGATCTTTGTGAGGGGTATGCAGGCTCACCCAGAACATGTCAGATACCAATTCCATAGTCTGATAAAACGTCTAGAGCTGTGGGCGATGACGCAAAGTGTTGTGGATGCTGTCATCTGCTTAGTCTACCATTTGGCAGCATGTTGGTGCTTGGAGGCATCCACCCTTCCACGTTTGGAATAAATAAACACTGTCATTTGTTTATCAGATGTGTGATGCTTATGAAAGACTAAACATGTGAAGGCTTCAGGCGCAGCTGCTGCTCTTTTGAACCTGACCCTGTCCTCTTAAACTGCAAATGTGCCCTCTAATAATCCGAGTCAGGCGGCTCATTGCTTGCATTTAACATGGTTTCTCCTGGACAGCGAGGATTTCTACTGGAGGCGTCAAACATGTAGGGGTTTTTTGTTTTGCTTCTGCCATTCATGGTGCCTTGATAAATATGAGATAAGTGTCTAATCTGTGCTTTGTTACATCCTTCTTCCCAACCTTATCATCCATCTGTGGTCAGGCATTTAAAAAGCAAACAAACACCTGACAAACCCCCCCCCCCAAAAAAAACCTCAGGAAGATTACACTTCAAAATTAAAGCTTAAATAGCTTTCTTATCCCTTGCCCAAATATAAAGGTCTTGCATTGTTTCCAGAAAACACTTTGGCTAAAGCCTCTGGAAGAGGAATGGCATTCCAGAACGTGTGATCTTCCACCAAGGATGCTTGCTTATATTAATTCTTCACTCTCAGCCTGATCCTATGAATGGTTACTGACTCCTACTGAACTCCTCACTTGTTTGTGCATAGTATTTCAGTGTTGGGGTGTTATTTGGAAGCTGTTCTTGCCTAACTAACGGGGATGTTCTTCTGAGAAGCTTTCCTAGCACACTCCCATATCGAGCCTGTGTTTGATAGTAGCCCATGACCAGTCATACAAAAACTGCTTCTTTTATTTGCATCCCAACCTTCTTTCAAGGAGCTCAGAATGGTGAGCTTGGTGGGCAAAACTCACAAAACTCTGACCTGCTTTGCAGATCTCCTTTCTCTGTGACCTGATCCCAGCTGTTTACATCAAGATTCTACTTAATCTAATTGGCAAGGGCTAAAAAGTTGAACTGCCATCCGATGACTGTAATTTTCTTCCTGCACTGCTTATAATGATCACTCGTGGGAACTCGGCTGTAATAATGTGTTGCCTGAAGCAGAATAAATGCCACTCATTTTTCCTTCATTCAAATATCAGTGCTTAAGGACAGGAGTGAAACCTTCCATTATTGGACTTCAAAAGGTGGCGTTAGTATGCCAGAAGACAATCTTGAAGACAGCGTAGAACTTCATTTGATCTTTAGAACTGAAGTTGAAGAGTGCCGTTGCATCTTAGGAGGTAGAACCTGAACTTCTGTGAATGGAAAGTATTGAGAGCCAACCTGTGACTATACTCTGGGTGGTAACAGGGTAGCGAGAAGGTATTTGAAGGTATTTGACAAGTATGTACTGTATTGGAGAGCAGCAGTAGACCCATTCCCATTCACAGCTAATATGACTCTGATGTGACACTACAGCCCTTTGAATTTCAGTTTGCTTTAACTTCCCAAGCAGATAGTTTCAGGACAGGCAGCTGCAACCTCGTAAGCCTCCCCTGGTGCTCCTACTGAGGGATTTTGTAGGTTCAGTCATTATATTAGAACCACCCCTACTGCTCTATTAGAACCCCCACACCCAGTCTGTAACAAACCCTGGCTACAAACCCTTGTGGTGAAGAAGGAGAGACCTTAACCACAGTTCAGGGTTCAAATGACTTGCCAAGCCAAACCTTGGCTTAGTTGCGATACTGTGAATAGGAACTAAAAGGGTAATCTCTAAATTTAGCAATCTCTAATTTATATATATATATATATATTCGGATCTGTGAAATGTGTTCTATGAACACATTGCACCCTTGTGAAGTTTAGAGTTCCAGAATTCTAACGGAAAAAGCTAAAGGCAGAGTTGTTCAGAAAGTGGATCTTTTGAAGCCTGCAGCTTTTAAGTGCTGCATAGAAACCCATCTGGCGCAGGATATGCTTGGATAGGTAAGAGATTCTAGGCTAGCAGGGGGGATGCTTTCACAGTAATGGATGTGAGATAATTGCAAACTTTTTCATCTGGCTAGCAACATGAAAGTACCAGCAAAGCAAACTCTCTTTTTTTCTTTTGGCTATGCGGGAATTTATACAGGATGCCTTGGACTTCCATTGCAATGCAAGGGAGACAGACATCTTGCATCTAATTTTTCTTTGAGGGGGGACATTAATTGTGTTATCTATCATATGCCTGCTGGCTGAGATGTTTTCACACTGGAAATTTTAGGAGATCTCTCCCACTTACATAAGAGGCTTAACGTTATAGGCTCCCTTTTTGGCGCTTTGATATCTCTTACCGAAGGACACTCTCTACTTGCAGCAATATTTACCCTCTGCAGGAGCCGGTAATATCCTGATCATGGTTCTAAATATGCCATTAGGTTTGGCCTTCCAAGTATTAAAAGGGAGTTGGCGTAAGTGAAGGTTCTTGTTTCCCTTCCTTGGAAAGAGCTTCTTCTCCCTTAGGGAACATCCCTGCTTGGATTGTATTCCCGCTGGATCCAGTTACAGCTCATAACGGATCCCCTGCCTGCTCCAGCTTGAAGTGCAGGCACCAATGAACTTGTCAGGAATATTAGAGAAAAATAACTTGATATTGTGATTCCAAAAGTCTCTGCTCCAGTGCCTAATTCATCATTTTACTTAGTTTGACATGTTTTGGAAATGCTTCCTGCCTAAATTGCTCGTTCTTAAGCTTTGCTTCGTGGCTGAACTGTAGCCTACGAGCTGTGGGAAAATTGAGAGAATGAAAATGAGTTACATTCACTCTCATATTAAGTTTCATACAGCTAACCTTTTCTGCCTGGAAAGAAACTCTGCCTTCTTATTTTTATCTCTGAACTCTTAGCTCATTGTTTTCTAATCAGTGTCTGCCAGTGTCTATCATGGAATCACAGAACTATAGAGTTGGAAAAGGGCCAGAGGGTCATCTAGTCCAACCGCCTGCGATGCGGGACCCTAACATAATTTGATATTAGTTCACTTACTTTATTCCAATCTCCAGAAAAGTAAAGCAAGACCTTAAGGAGTTTATGAGTAAGGAATTTGGTTAAGCTTGTATTGTTAATGCCACTTAACGTGATACAATGAACATACAGTGAAACTATCTTTGGTGCATCGAAGCAGTTACCTTGGGGGTTATGGGTAGAGAACGCAAACATAACCTAAAGTCATAGGATTGTAGAGTCTGAAGGGGGCCCTGAGGGTCATCTAGTCCAACACCCTGAACTGCAGGAATCGTGCCAGGTTTTGAAAAGCATTTGTCCTTTAACATATGGAATAGAGGTATTGGTATATCCTCTCTTACCATACCTTGCTGTTTAACAATGTGTTCTTCGAAACGACATTCTTATCAAGATATTTCTCCCAAATAACTTGAGTAATATTTTAATGTCCATATAATAGCGGGCAGGACCCACAGTTGTGTGTTCCTTTATGGATATTTCTCACATTTAGCTGAATGGTTAAGATATTGCTCACTTGCAGTGTCTCTTATATCAGACTGATTCTCTATCTACCGTGTCAAATGTGTTTATGAAACCCCATTGGCACCACTGGTGAGTTCTCCTCCCAATGCGAATAGTACCTGCATAGGAAAGAGTTCCCTAATGACTGTAGAAGGGAAAGAAAGCATTGCATTCTCCGCCTGTGCCTCCTGTGATCTCAATCGTCATCGGCCCATCACAGCAGCTGATGTGGGTTTTGAAAACCTGCACATCAAATTAATTTAATGCTTCACCTACTTTGACCCTGAGAGCAAAGGAGCTGTTAAGAAATGGGTCTAGGAGGTTTTGCAAAGGAGAGGCGCTTTCTTTTTAAGGCTGCCAAATACTGCCTTTTCCTCCTCTTTCCTAACACTTGTGGACATCCAACGTTGGAAGATTCCGAACAGGTAAAAGAAAGTACTTTTCACACAGCACATAGTTAAAACTGTGGAACTGCTCCCACAGGAAACCATCTTGGATGACTTAAAAAGTCTACTAGACAAATTCAGATGGCTCAGAGAGGGCTATCAATGGCTACTAGCCATGATGGCAATGCTCAGGCTCTGCCTCCATAGTCAGGGGCCCCAGTAGTGCTTCTGAATATCAGCTCCTAGAAACCACAGGAGGGAAAAGGACTCTTCTGTTCGGTTCCTGTGTGTGATTTCCCACAGACATATGTGAGAACAGGATGCTGAGCTACCGTAGATGGGCCATTGGCCTGATCCGACACGGTTCTTCTCGTGTTCTTAATTTGGACAATCTTAACCTTAAGTTTTCCTCAGCCTCAAATCCACCCTCACTCCACAAATGAATATTGATAATTAGTTATTGGTTTCTTGTACAGAGAGTTTGGGGAACATCCAGTGAAGGAGCAGGCGCTCGCTATAGCCGTCTTGCACAGCTGCCTGCCAGCCACTCCTAAAAATAATCATTGAGGAAAACGGAGCTCCTTGGCTCCTGCCCACGACCTTAAAGGCGAAAAGCACCCTGAAGCACTATTGTGGTTAAAGGAATATTTTTAGAGGCCATTACTTTAGGCTGCAATCTTAGCCACACTTATTCGGGAGTAAGCCCCATTGAATTCAATAGGGTTTACTTCTGTGGTTAACCACTACTTTCTGTAAGTACCCCAGTTTTTCCTCCCCATATTCATGTAGGATTTATGCTTAATCTGTTACATTCTGAGAGCACAGTCAAGGCAGCTCCCACGTCTTGCTGTATCTTCAGTTGTCCCTTCAGGGTAGGGCTTATGTGCACCACATAATCATTACTGTGCAGTTTTTGTGAGACAAACCAATTGTAATGTTAGATGTCTCTACCTTTTCAGGGGTATTTTGGGCAGGCTGTGTCATGTTTATAGGGAGGGACTGTAGCTCAGTGGTTCAAGTCCTTAGCATCACCAGTTCAAGAGGCACTGCCTGACACCTTGATTTGGACAGTTGCTGACAGTCAGAGTAGACAAGGCTGGGCTAAATAAAACCAAAGGTTTGTACCATGTGTAAGGCAGCTGCCCACTCCTGAAGATACCTACCCTAGATTGTATGAGCTATAACAACTACTGCCCATTTGCAAATATCCCAATCTTGGGTAAAGTGATGGAAAAGGTGGTGTCCAAGCAGTTGCAGGAGTTCCTGGATGATATAAATTCCTGGATTGTTTTCAATCTTGATTCAGGTAAGAATCAGCCTTGGTTGCCCTGGTGGGCTATCTGTTTCAAGAGTGGGGCAGGTAGAGAACAACTTGGCTTCTTGGTAATCAGCAGCGTTTGATACCATTGTTCCCTAATGCTAATTAACATCTATATCTACCAGGATCTGTGCATTTAGTGGTGGGGGTCCAATTCTGTGGAACCCCCTTCCAGTTGAGAACAGGCAGGCCCCCTTACCTGCTGAATTTTCAGCATCTACTGAAGACGTTTTTCTCCCAGCAGGCATTTTAGCTGAAGTCTGATTTTATAGTTTTAACTGATTTTCCATATTGGATTTCTTGTACACAGCTTTGAGGCATTTATAGTTAAGCAGTATAAAAAACTGATGAAATAAATATAACTTTGGCACAATATGGCCAAACTGTATTACTAGGGCTCTATATTTACTGCAGCCTTAAGAAGAACCTTGCTGGAGGAAAGTAAAAGGTCATTTTAAGATTTCCCCCCCAAGCCTTTATTTCTTTCCTGTGGTTTGTTTTCCCTCCCCAAGCATCCCAAATGCTGCATATAGAGTCTGCGCTCTGTAATTAGCACTGCCTAAGAAACCCATGTTTGCCCTTTATGCAGAGTGTTCAGGTTTATACTGGAAGGGACAGGATATTTACAGCTTTGAGGATGGGAAGAGAGCAGACTTGTTTTTGTTGCCTCCTCTTTACCGCCTCCTCTGTTTCTGTTTTGCGTGTTTTAATCGGGAAGGGAAGTGGTCATCCAGGGCCTTGAAGGAGATGGCCTTGTGACAGACACTCGTCTGGGAATCTGAACCAAGAGTCTGATCCCCAGCTGTACCAGGCACATCCTGAGTCCTGAATGACCTCAGATTCTGTGATCCAGACTATGAAGGCAAATACGTAGGTGATTGTTCACCACTAAGCAAAACAGCATCCTGCTGTCCTCGGCCTTTGTTGCATATAGCAAGGCTTGCCATCTGTCTTTTATCAGTCACAAAATTCCTGTGCATGGCAAAGGAGAGGCTACAGTAGCTCAGTCTGTGTACACAACTCCTATTTACTCTGCAGTCATTGCGCGTGAACCACTGGTTTGTGAAGCCGTGTACATATGATGATTGATGATTGCCACAAGCTACATCTATCCTGTAGTTCCTTGAGAAATGCTGCATTTGGGTATGTGTGTGCCCCCCCCCCAATTTGCTTCAATTCCAATCTTAAAATGTATGACATATTACTACATCAGTGCCCCTTCTCCGGCCACTGGTGTAGAGTAACAAAGGGAAACCCAGAAACAGGTGCAACTGTACAACAACCTACAAAGGTGCTTTGAAAAACATGGTGTGTATTGGGGGGGTGGGGAGGACCTTGTCTTTTAAGCCAGTCATGTGTACACAAGCTTAGTTCCTGCCTTTATTGCCTAGCTGTTGCCCTGTGCATTTAAATAACATTAGATTATGGTAGGAACACAACGGTAACAGCGAGGTTAGTAGCTAGTCTGCTGCTTGAACTTTGAAGACACCCTGATCCACTGTTGGAGAATCATAAGGTTCCTAATAACACGTCTCGTAAAAAACTCCTTTTTAAACAATCGCCTTTTCCTAGATTCTGAAATGATTGCCTTGATTTTTGCAGCACTGGGATGTCTTCAAGTATGTGACCGAAGTATTCATCCTGGTTCCAGCACTCCTGGGACTGAAGGGAAACTTGGAGATGACACTAGCATCTCGACTCTCTACAGCTGTGAGTATTTTGGTCTTATGCCTGTCAGGCAGGTAGCTTTATATCTGCCCCCCGGCCGCCCTACATATACAACCTTGAAGAGGTGTTGACTTCAAGGGGCTCCCACCCCCCCTTGAGTCCTTAAAATGAGCTCTAGCCCTGTATACCTTTCAAGCAAACAATGAGGACTAGGAACATGCTTAATCTCTTCAGATGGAGATATTTCGGACAGAGAGCTGGATTTCTGAACGTAGAGATAGCCAGCTCATAAAGATTAGACTACGTTGGGAGATGTGTGTGAAGTTAGCCACAGTTGGCACTTGGATTAGTTCAGCATCACAATCTCTAAAAACACTGCTGCCCGAGCCGCAGCATTGCTTTTCCCTTTGCCAAGTGCTCCTACATTCAAGTAGTGAGCACAAAGGTTGCTTTCATGTGCCTATAGAAAAACAAAAAAGTCTAAATGTAGCCAGCCTCTATTCCAGGCATGAGCTGTCTCTAGGTGTGGAGACACCAAGGAACGAGTGAAAGTGCATCTCCCCCATTCCTCTGTGCCTCCTGAAAATCTGTTTTGGGGCCTTGGGGCCTTGGGCGTGGTGTGGGCTATGATCTGGGGGACCACAAGTAGAGGAGTGAGTTGTTTGAAATCACCGTCCTTGTCTGAATAGAAGAATGACTTTGATCCATGCCTCTGCTCATTTTTCTCTCTTCCTCCTCCGCCAACAACAAGCTGCCCCAAGCAAGTTGCATTTTGATGGATTCATGAGGGTTGCTGGAAAGCAACCAAGGAACAGCCAGTCTTATCCTTTATAGAGGGAAAGCTGGAAGCCATTTTCCTAATCAGGCCACTATGATCCTCCTAGATTTAGATTCTGAGACCACTGCTATTCTTACTTGGTTGTTTGTTGAGCATAGCGCAGCTCATTGATTGGTTGCATAAGTGTGACCTAAACAGCTCCTAGCTCCTGATTCTCAATTCGTATTTCTAGAATGTTCTGAGACACTTGGAAAACGTGTGCTTTAAGTACCTCTAGAGAGCATCCCTGCACTCCAGTATAAGCACAGAGGTGCAAACAGGGCCGCCTTAAGCATATCTGTCACCCCGGCGCCATGGTGCAAAGATCCCTCCGCCCCCCCACCCCGTTTCCCAGCGCGGCTGTCTGGCGGGCGCAGCGCGGCGCCCCCCCTGGCGGCCCTGCGCCACCCAGCCTTGCCGTAGGGCCGGCCCTGGGTGCAAAGAAATAAACAAGCTCATTGGTAACTCAACTTGTACAGCCTTAGTGTTCAGAAATAGTGGCTTTCTCTCTCTTCTGAGATATGGCTGGTGCCTATTCCTTTTAAGCTTCTGACACCGACTGAAGACCTAGATATTTGCCCAGGCTTTTGGTGGAGTGCTTTTGGTGAGTGCCAGTTTGTCTTTAGTTCTGGTTGTAAATTATTTGCCTTGTTTTTGTATTTGTATTTGAAACCGTTTTAGTTATAACCCCACTCTGGAACTGCATTTGTAAGGGGAAAAGGATAAGTAAGTTTTAAGTAAAAAAAATTTTTTAATATCTTACTGTGCTTGAATTGGGGTGCTTAAATGTGGCAGTTTGTTGTGGACTCGGGGTGCTGCTCATGTTACAAGTTTTTGCACAACATCCATACAATGCCATCCTCATCAGAATGTCATCCTTTATTTTCCCATTTAATCTATTTTTACAGTTTCCGTGAAAACAAAAATGCAGAAATGGTAAATTGGGATTAAATTGGGAATATGGGATAGCATTTTGATAAGGGAGATGTTGTGTGAATATTGTGGGGAAAAGATTGCATGCATGAACACCACCAAGTCCACAATAAATTGTCATTTTGAAGCACTCTTGATCTTGGAGTCATTGAAATCCTACTTATTTTTCTGATTCATATCAAAATCCATTGGTAGTAGATATCACATCTCAGGCAAAGAGGCCAAAATAGTTCTTCACTCCGTGTTTGATATTTCTTTGACTTGCTGGGCCCTCCCCCTCATGAAAGTACATAAACCGTGTTTATGGAAGACAATCTTACTCAGCTATGAGTGATCGCCAAAAAAGAAGAAGAAGGAAGTATAGAAGCAATTATTTCAGTACAAAAAGCAGCCACTGTCCTTGGCTTAATATTTCAATATATCTGCTTCATTAGTACAATAAGGATGCATCCTCAGCATAAACATCCTGCTCTTGGCCTTCATGATGCAAAGGAACACAAAAGCTAGTCTGATTTGCACAGAAAATGTTGCCAAAAACCTAACCTTTGGGAATAGATTCTGGGGTGAGAAGCTGGGTGTGTGTCTTGGTTTGTGGATTAAATCTGTTTTCTTATATTCAGATACCCTTGAAAATTCCTTTGTTGAACAAGTGTGCTTGAAATATAGGCTGGGGAGATACCAAGAGGGGAAACAATGAGTTCCTGTATTCGTGCAACTTGTGGTGGGGTCTTTGCAGCAGGGGAGCATTTGTTGAGAGGGATTTGTACTGGAGAACTGGCAGGAGTGAAACCCTCTTTCCCTTTGCACCTGCTTATTCTCTCCCCCACCATCCCACCCTGCCAACAGTTCCCCCTATTAGCAAATACAGGCGTGGAACCAAACACTTGCCCTGCTAGTCCAGTTTGGTTCTTGGAAAAGAAGCCTGTGATTGAGGATGCAGTGCCTAAAATTATGTGGGTTCTGCCGTATTTGCTTGAATCTCCATGTCTCCATGCTATTGGAGAGCCAAGTGGTAGCGTACCCCCATGTAATGTAGAGAGAAGTACAAGAGAGTTGTGAGAGGTTAGGGCAATGCTTTGTGAGCCTAACTTAACCATCTGGCTCATCTCTGCCACCATTTCTGTTGGCTATTGGAACATCTAAACATTAATGCAGCATTTGCTTAGCTACAGTCTTTCTGTATATTTTCTCCAACTAAAACAGTTACCGGTAAGTTACATGCTGACATTCTGTTCCCGTTCAATGATTTTGAATGATGCCCGACGTCTGCTTGGCACTTCTCCACCCGGTTCTTTGTGAAAGGAGGCAAGCTGATTGTTCCCACTGTACAGAAAGGGCAAAAAGAGGCAAAGGCATACTTTGTCCAGAGTTGGAATGGATCCCATATCTTGGCATAGGCATGCTGTCCATTTGTCAGTGGGTGGTGTTCTTCTCCCCACACCCCAAAGAATGTGGGGACAAAAGGCTTTTTCATCCTAGCTGTGTTGCTGCATGGAGACTCCTTGAAACAATGCTTGTTGCACTCTGCTTGGACACCTTCATGGTGCAAGCTCAGCATTGGACAGGCTGCCATTTGCTTCATTCCCTTGCCAATGCTGAAGTAGGCAGCAAGACCATGAGGTGAGAGTGCTTACCATAACAGTATCCTGCCCTGCCAATATGGAAGAGGCATGAGTCTGCTGCGCCATGAGTTATGCCAGGCACCTCATGCAAGCATCCGCCTCTGTTTCTTGGCTTTTCCTAATCAATCTTGGATTCACTGATTCCAACTTGCACCAAGCACCTACCTCTTGATCGGCTGGATGGTGGAACAAACTCCTTTTCAGCCTTTTCTGCACAGCTGTAAGGAACAATGCAGAGACCAATGTCTGCTATTGCTTCCCTGAGTTTCCTGGCCCCTGCTCCATTCATTCTTGTATAAGTGGCTTTAAAGGCTTGGTCAAATTGTCCTGTGAACCTTGAAATCCTTGAAACCTTGGGCATAGTTGCATGCTGCTTTAATGGTGTCACTTGAAGTGACACCAGTGTGTTTACAGAATTGCAACCAAATGCGGGGGGCTTGATCCACACTGGGACCACAATTTGTGGAGAGAGGAGGCTTAACACTGGCCTATTACTGCCCCCTTGGTAATAGCAAAGCAATGGAAGTATTATTATTTTACTATTCCAATTTGCTGCACAGGTCACCCCACTGTGCTACTGATGCTCCTACTAACTACTGTAGTGGGTTTTTTTTGGGGGGGGGGGTCAAGGTGAGATATGGAAGAAACAAACATTCCTCTCCCTATGCATAGTACTGTAGTCCTGATCTGCTTTGGGTGCTCTGTGCTTGTTTTTAATTTAAAGCAATGGCAGCAATGGCACTTGTGATAATAATGATAATGATGATGATGATGATGATGATAATAATAAATAATTTATTCATACATACGTACCCTGCCCATCTGGCTGGGTTTCCCCAGCCACTCTGGGCGGCTTCCAACAGAATATTAAAAACTAGTATCATGAAGCCCGTTTAAGTAACGGGTGCTAGAGGAGACCTGTTGCTCTAGCAACCTCAGGGACATGCACAGAGCTGATGAAGCGGCGGGTCTGCTCTCCAAGTCCCAATGGATAGAACTGACCCGATGGGGTAGGAGTTAGGAGAAGGCCTCGCTTTCTTTCCTCCTCCACTGAGGCCAGCAAGCAGCCCTACGAATTCCCTTCCCGGACCTCCTACCTCAGCCCGCCTCGAGCGCCGCAGTGGCCTGCCCACCTCATTCTCTCTCCCGCCAGCGTCGCTCCTCGCACGGATGAGCCACCGAGCCGCGCCCTGAGGAGGCTGGGCCCGCCTCTCCCATCAGGGCCTACAAAGAAGAAGAAGCAGTGCCCGGCGAAGGGGAACAGGCGGTCCTCGTGCCCGCCTCGCCGCCTCAGCCTGGCTCGTCTCCCTGCCGGGCCTAGTGGGCACCAAGCTCCCCTCTCCGAAGTGTCTCTGCACTCCAAGTCCTAATGGCTGTCCGTGGGGCCCATGCGCAGTAGCGCAATCCCACGGACACACGGACTGGACGCAGAGACACCTGGATATTATTATATAGGATATGATAAAACATAAACCATTAAGAACAGTGCAACTATAACAACATGTAGTTTGACCACTATCTGTCTTCCAGTGATGGAGAGAACGGCCATATAGATGGGGCAAGAGTGGAGATGCAATAAGGTTTTGCTTTCAGTGTGTAGCTCTCCTTCCCAGGAACTGTTGAGTTTCAGTGCATCTATTTCTATGGATGCCTTGGAATATCTCCTTAATGCCATAGTCCAGATGTGAAGTAAGGCTGCATAACCTCATGAGGCTGAAGGTATTCCAATCATTCACTTGGGGACCATTCTCAAAATCTGATGGTGTGAGGGAACAAAGGAACTTTACAGAAAGTACCTCTCCCAGAATAATGCAGTAAGTAAACAGCTGCTGGAAAGTGATTATTCTACGGCCTCCATCCTGCCACCACCACCTTCCTTGGTCTCCCCACCCACCCTGAAAAAGTATCTGAATTGGTTACCCTGAATTCTTCACAAATGCAGGTTGGGCTTGAGTTTGACACATCTCGCATAAACTCACCAACAATCTCTGTCATGACCTTGACTTGGGCACTATTTCCTTTCTCTAAATAGTTCTTGCTCTGAGCTGTGCTTCCTAGGACTTGTGCCGCTATCATACCACTTAAGCTTCTGCTACATTCCAGCAGAGCTTAGTGTCACTGGCAGCAAGAGAGTCTTGGCAGGGAAATGAGACTCCCTCTTGCTGGGTAGAAAGCCTTTCACTGTTTCCCACCCTCCTCTTGACACTCTGGCAAGTCCTTGGATGTAGGGAGCAGAGTTGCTTAATAGCACCTGCCGCTGGTAAGGTGGCCTGCAGAACCTCAACGTTCCTGGGGCAAAGCATAGTATTGGGGCCCCTCTCCTGCACACACTTTGAATGCTATCAGTAGATGGCATAAAATAAAAAAAATCCTTCAGTAGCACCTTAAAGACCAACTCAGTTTTTATTTTGGTATGAGCTTTCGTGTGCATGCACACTTCATCAGATACACTGAAACAGAAGTAACCAGACCCTTATGTATATTCAGAGGGTGGGGTGTGTGTGTGATGGAAATGGGTGATGGGCTGATAGGAGTAAGTGGCATAGTATATTTAACAGCATAATATTGACATAATGCATTCTGTGGCTTAGTCTGCAGTTTGATTGTGAATGCCAGTTCACTAAATAGGCAAAGCTTGCTGTGAGTGGAGTTAATGCGTCTCCTTCACATTCATAGCTGCTGTTTATCCTAGTTTGACATTACTCCTTTAAGGAAGCACTCTAGCTTACCTTCATTGAGTTTTGGAAACAGAATTATAACATTGGAAGGGACCCAAAGGGAAAACTTTTCCTATCCTCTTCAATGTGGGAATCACAGCTAAAGAATCCTGACAGATGGCCAGCCAACCTCTGTTTTAAAAACCTCCCATGAAGGTGAGCCTTCCACCTTTGAGGTAGGTCTGTTCCACTGTCAAGCAGTTCTTACTGTCAGAGAGTTCTTCCTTATGTTTGGTTGGAATTTCCTACCTTGTAATTTGAATCCAATCGTTTGGGTCCGACCCTCTGGATCTGCAGAAAACAAGCTTGCTCCATCTTTTTTTTATGTCTGCAGCCCCTCAGACATTTGAGGATCACTATTCTATCACCTCTCAGTGTCCTCTTCTCCAGTCTAAACATGCCTAACTTTCTCATAAGGCTTGATTTCCAATAGGCTTCTTATTTGACTCTACAAAAGGACCATAAGAGGAGCCTATTGTGACAGGTCAATGGCCCCTCTAGCCCTCCATCCTATTATCACAGTGGCCAATGGGATGCCCATGGGAAACCAGCAAGCGGCTCCTCCATGCAATGATGCAAAGAGGTGGGGGAACATTCTTTCATATGTGGTGGACTTGTAAAAAAGGGTAAAAGAGCATTGGGAAATGATCCATAATAATTGGGGGGGGGTGTTTAAAAGTACTCCCCCCCCAAAAAAAGGGTCCTTTCTGTTGGGGATAATTCAGACTGAAATTCCCAGGTATCAAAACATGGTTATGTTTTGTTAGCCTGAAAATGCTAACATTTGTTAGCCGTGCTTTGTTAGCCTGAAAATGGAAAACGAACGAGGTCCCAACCAAAAAAGAATGGCAACTTAAGCTGACAGAATATGCACAATTTGCAGACTTAACATATAGAATAAGAGAGCAAGAAGAACATACGTTTAAAGAAGATTGGAAAACGTTTATTGAATATATGGGAAATAACTGAAAACGCTGGCAGCATTAAGATAAATTCAACAGTGTAAATAAGTTTTGATGGATGCAATAATGGAATACCGAATGGTATAGTTTTTGTAAAATATGCAGGGATTTATGATATGTAAAATAAACCATGGAAAGAGAAGAAGGGAAGTCATTGATATCTTAAGGATGTAAAATGAGTATTCTAAATTGTAAAACAGAAAATTTAATAAAAATTTGATAGATAGATGATGATAGATAGATAGATAGATAGATAGATAGATAGATAGATAGATAGATGAAATCAGCAAGCAGGAAGCCCATGTATATTGATAGATAGTAGGAAAGCCAGTGACATTGTTGCATGTTCCAATCAACATCTGGATATGGCTTTTCCCCATGCTGAAAACGTGGCAGGTGTAGCAGCCCGAGAACATCTGTGTGAAGAGGAGCTGGTGCTTGCACAGAGATCCCTGGATGCCACTTTGCAAACCATTCCCTTAGCAGAATTGCATTGAGGGGGATGAGATGCAAACCTTTCTAAAACAAGGTTGCAGGACAGTGCTAGAGGTGGAAAAAAGCTCCGCTTCAGTCCTTGTTGGGCTGTTTGCTTCCTTGAAGATAAAGTTTGCTTCCTTGAAGACTGCAGTTGAGTTCATATGTGTTGAAATCACATGGACTCCTTTCTCAGGGCAAAGGATCCACGGGGGGGCCCACCTGCAGTGGGAAGAAATCAGGAGAGGCTTCTTGAAGGAGGTCTTCTGGGGGCTTGGTCATTAGGCTTGCTGTGTGGGAAGGAAGCTTAGTACAGCTTCTCATTAGCTGCGCATTAAGACTCCCAAAATAGGGTTTGGGTTGTGTTTTTTTGCCATTTAATATTTTTTTCCTTTCTCTCCTGCATAGGGGATTAAAATTTGTGTTTGCCTACAGCCAGGTTATGCTGATGCCCTAACCTTATTGCACGAGAACAAGGAGTCTCTGGGCCAAATTCACAGCAAAAGTAGCAGCAATTTTAGCACTGCGTGACTTGGATCCCACTCTTCTTGGTGGAATGTGTCTAATTTAGGGCTGCTTTAAGCCTCTTTTGTTTGCTGGACATTCCGTTGCTGATGGGAGTTTTTCTTTCTGCGTGTGCTGGTGAACAGGGGCTTGAAGGGAAAATAAGACCACACGATTTATGGACAGAATGTAAGGTTGAGGAAATGGCAGGCAATGATTTCCATGACAGTGATGGGCCTTTGACCAGCTGCCAGAAGTACTTAGTGCTGCTGGTCACATAATTTCCTAGTTTGTGTGTTACACTTTTCTCACCACAAATATTTATTTAGAGCAGTGGGAGCCCATTCTTCAGCCAAAAGGCTTCCAGCGCAGCTTAAAGGTAAAGGGACCCCTGACCATTAGGTCCAGTCGTGACCGACTCTGGGGTTGCGGCACTCATCTCGCGTTATTGGCCGAGGGAGCCAGCGTACAGCTTCCAGGTCATGTGGCCAGCATGACAAAGCCGCTTCTGGCGAACCAGAGCAGCACATGGAAACACCGTTTACCTTCCCGCTGTAGCGGTACCTATTTATTTATTTTTTAAATTATATTTATTGACATTTTCAACTTAAAATTTACATTCACATTACCATCTTACATCGTATCATGAACAACCATCAAAAAAAAGAAAGAAAAAAGAAACAAAAATGAACAAGAAAAAATTACAAAAAAGGCAAAAAGCAAAATAAGAAAAAAGAAAAGAAAAAGACAAAGAAAAAAGAAAAATCCAACTAATATTCCTGACTCTATTCTAATTGTGACTTCCTCGCTCCTCCCTTTCCGAGTCTAAAGCAACCTCTATTTGGCAATTTTTCATTATTTACCAATTACAAACATCTCCATTTTATTCTTAATCTAATTCCATATATAAAAATTATTTTTACCTCATAATAAATTTCTTTTTACTCTAAATATTCCCTTTAGCCTATTATTTATTCACTAAAATTATTCTAACTTATACAATTCATATTCTAGTATCTCACTCAACTCCATAAATTCTATAATCTTCCCTCCTTCACCCTGTGACCAGTCCCCGGAAATCCTGAACCAACTCCTGTGTACAATCCAAGTCAAGACCATTTTATCAGTCCCTCATTTACACTCCATCTCAACCCACTCCATCTCTTACCCACTCCAGCCCAACTTCTTCCACCCAGCACCCCCTCTGCCAACCCCCCACTGGTTTTTTCTTCTTGTCTCGCCATTTAGAAAGTCCTTCGCCTGGATCTTGCCTCCCTTCTCTCACTAAGGAGGTTCGGATCCAGGTCGCTTTCTTCAACACAGCTTGGTTGTTGTTACCAGGGACCTGCCCCCCCCCTCTCACTGAGAGAAGCAGCTCCTGGAAATCTATGTCCAAGTAGTGGTACCTATTTATCTACTTGCACTTTGACATGCTTTTGAACTGCTAGGTGGGCAGGAGCTGGGACCAAGCAACGGGAGCTCACCCCGTCACGGGGATTCGAACCGCCGACCTTCTGATCGGCAAGCCCTAGGCTCTGTGGTTTAACCAACAGAGCCACCCGCGTCCCTTCCAGCGCAGCTTACATGGAATCAAAACAAGACACTCCCTACCCGCAAGGTTACATTCAAATAAATTAGTAAACAACACACAAGGGAAAAGGGAGAAGGAGGGAAGAGGAAAATAAAACTCTAAGCTCATGCACCAATTTCTAGAGACAGTTGTTCCTATATTGACTAGCTAGCACAGTCCAGAGGCAGGAGGTGCCTGATAGAGCTAAGTCTTCGGCAAAGCGGATGCAATGAGCCCTGATTCCTATCTCTCCTACTGAGGCAGCCTGAGAAAATGGCTGCCCCCAGGTGACAACAGAGAGAGAGGAGGCCTGGTAGAGCTGGCCTGTCACAGCTGAGCCGGTGACATATGGTCACCCTAGTGCCACATTACAGATTCCACTCGGTGGTTTATGGCTTCTGATGGCACAATAAGGAGTCGCGCAGCAGTATCTCCTGGGCTGCTCAGAAATTGTCAAAAAGGATAATGATCTAAAACCTGGCCCAGACTGGGAAAGCAGACAAAATGGTCTCTGGCCTCATCAGCACCCTCAGCTTTTGTAGCTGCAGTCAGTCAGGCCTGCAAGGAGCAGGTCTTCCAAGACTCAGAACCATGGTGGTATCTGAGTTACAGATTTGACCCAATTTATTTTATGAGGGACCCCTTCCAACAGAGTAAGGACTTTCACTGTTTAAGCAGGCTGTGGAGTGGGTAGAGCTTGTATTCTGGATAAGCTTTATTCATTTTCTGAAGTTACTTCTTGGATATCTGCCAGTGGTGTGTTTCTTCTTTGAGTCCATTTGACACGAGCGTTTAATTCCATTACTTGAGCCCACAGGGACCCTTTCAATTTTCAAGATTTCAATAAATGAAATTAAGCATAAGTCAAAGGGGAGCATGTCCATGATATGCTCAACTGAGCACAGTGGTGTTGGGTCCTGGGACCCAGAAAACATGAAAAGTTGCACAATATATTTTTACAATAACTGTTAGCAACCTCTTTAAGGCATTATGTATCTAAGGCTACCCATTATTTCAGATCTATAGCTCTGCTGTGTTAACTTGGCTCTTTTTAAGTCCCTTGTGACTTGGTGAAAAGCATGTTTCTAGTCCTCGTGATAACTGATGATGTGAGCAGTAATGGAAATCATTCTTGGACAGAGCCATGCGGGTGGAGTGGGGATTCTGCGTCTTAAACAGCAAGTGGTATACCACCTCACATAATGTAAATCATTATCTTCCCTTCCATATCTTCAGTTGGAATAAAAGGCAACTGGTTTTTTTCTGATCAAAGAATTGGAGTTTTCTCTGGTACAGTTTGCCTATTGCACTGCTGTGCATTACTCCATAAAAAAATCAATATGCTGTGGAAGTTCACTCCCAGTTCTTCTAACCTTGAGTTGGACCTTTTTGCTGAACCTGAGTTTATCTTTGGCTGTGGGACCAGGGCAACTAAACTTATATATAGTTATACATGCAAGGTATATGAATGAATGTAATAATAATAATAACTACTTCAACTGATCCACATGCCAAAATGGCCCAAGCCTAGACTCATAATAGGCTACTAGCTCCCTACATATTAAAATCTGTGGTTTAGCTGTACGCATCCTTTGAAAACCAGTTCAGAATGCATTGGTCCATTTGATTTATGTTGAAATATAATGTTTAATCTCTGTTTTATCTTGCAGGCTAATATTGGGCAAATGGACACTCCCAAAGAGCTTTGGAAGATGATAACAGGGAACATGGCTCTGATTCAGGTGAATTTTGGGCAAGAGTGTGATATCTTTAAACATGAAGGGCAGCTTGTAAGGAAACTAAAGTCCTAACTGTCAGTTTCTCTACAATTTCTGAATGCCTCCATCATGTTATCACCAGCTCTAAAGAATGAGCAGCATAGTGCCAGACACCCCTGCTATCGGATTTGTTTGCAATATTTAGGGTCTGTGTGCAAAAAGAATGTCTCTCCATGCCCCACCCTCCCCTCCTGCCATAGCCTGGAAGAAGATGTGTATCCTTTGTGTTTGACCCAAAGAATAGGAAGCCTGTGTCTTCAGAGCAAAAGAGCTGGCTTGGCTGGCTCCAGCAACAGTGAGCATGCAGTGTTGGTCAGTAACCTGTATGACTGCTGTTAAATTGCAGTAGTTTCCTGAATGATTCTGCACAAATGGGAATAGGAGCTTCAAGTTCTTTTTCTCCGACTAATGCCTATCTGCATCTTCTAGGTTCAAGCAACGGTGGTTGGCTTTCTGGCTTCAATTGCTGCAGTGATATTTGGCTGGATCCCAGATGGGCACTTCAGCATTGGCCATGCCATTCTCCTCTGTGCCAGTAGTGTGGCCACAGCCTTCATAGCCTCCCTTGTGCTGGGTAAGGAGCAAACGCTATATAAGGAGGGAAGAAGAGTTGCTCTGCTTGCAGTACCTTTGCAGCAAGACTGAAACATTTCCTTTCTCTGGTGTCTAGGCATGATCATGATTGGCGTAATCATTGGCTCCAGAAAGATGGGCATCAACCCTGATAATGTGGCTACGCCTATAGCTGCCAGTCTCGGTGACCTCATCACACTTGCCCTGCTCTCTGGAATCAGCTGGGGTCTCTACATTGAACTAGGTAAGCTGAAGGCAATTGCATGACCATGTTCTGTATGAATCATTCTGTTCATTCCCTATAAAATTCCCAAGCCTATTCCCAGCAGTCTCATTTATAAGGTGAATTCACATTTGTACTGGTGTCTGACGCACACCTGATGCTGGCTCCCTGCAAGCATGGCTTGCAAATCGGATGTGTGCTACCTTTCCTCTGTCCTCATTTCCATCCCACTTCTCCTGTTACCGTACATGTGCACGCACACTAACCATGATTAATGCCAACCAGGTTCCCTCGTAACCGTGGTTTCGACTTTTTTGCCTTTCCAGGGGAGCCATTGTTTGACATTGGCTTTAAAGTTGCATTTGACATGTAACTTTAAACCACGAGTAGTTCTGACAGTGGAATGGAGAGGGAAGGGAAGGTTGCTGATTCTCTGTTCCCAAATCATGTTTTTCAGTGAGCCGTCTTTACATCTGCTCAAACATCTGTAGTTTATTACTGCGGAGATTATGAGAAAAAAAGTTCTTCTGTCCTGTTTTTGAATGGCTGTTTTGGTGGGGATTCAACTACATTCCTCTGCTTTAGTTGTATATTAAGAATAACAGTAACAGCTGCCACAGATGTCTGTGCATATGGGAGATGGTACTACTTGAAAAGTATCCAAGTATTTTTGACCTGGAGGACAGATGATAATATACTACTCCAGAAATATCTAAACTGCCTACAGTGGTACCTCGACTTACGAACGACTCGACAACCGAATTTTTCGACTTACAAATGGGGCTAATGGCTGAGCGCTTACGAATGTCTCGACATCCGAAAGGAAACCGCAGTGGTTTTAGATAGGGATTTTTCGACTCACGAATTTTTAGATAGGGTTGCTTTGACTTACGAATTTGTCCGTTTCCATGCATTCCTATGGGAAATCACGTTTCCAATGGCGTTTTTCATCTTACGAATTTTTTGACCTGCGAAGGTGCCTTCAGAACGGATTAAATTCGTAAGCCGAGGCACCACTGTATTTCAAGGGGAGAGAGTGCATTACTGCTGAATCTCCCACTAGCAGGCTCCAGTGCCTAACTCTAGCTCCGCCATCCCCATTGTCCCTGCCAGCTGGGAGCCGGAAGTGGGAAAGGCTGCGCTAACTGCATCCATGTGAAGATCTAATAAAGTATCAATGCAAATGCATTTTTTACTTCAGAAGGTTTGGGTTGCTGTGCTATGGTTCTCCTTAGCAAGACCCTTATGCCCTCTACAGTGAAGGTTAGGACATATTGGACTCATGGGAAACTTGTGACCCAAAGGCACTCACTGCACCTAAACTGATACTGGTCCTGCAATGATCTCAGTCAGCCATGTGGACTGAGAGGTGACCCAACAGGGACTATAGCATTCTGTCCATGTGTAGTGCAGGGAACAGTGCTTTTGAACTTCTAAAATAAATATGAGTTGTTGTGACCTTAGAATACTACATTCATTGGAATGGTGTTTTGCGTCTGCAGATATCAAAGATTCCCTTTGGCCTTGTGTAGAAATTTAAATCCTAAGCAGGGCAAAACAGGCTGCCTTCTTCAATGAGTGAAACTGCAATATGGTGGCTGTCTTGCCACTAACCGCGATGGCGGTTCTTTGACCTCTGGTTTCTTTTTTCCACTCAGAGGAGAAAGCCTATGTGAATCCACTGGTGTGTGCTTTCTTTGTTGCCCTGCTGCCCCTTTGGATCATCATTGCCAAGAAGAATCCAGCAACCCGGGAGGTGCTGTACTCTGGCTGGGAACCAGTCATCATTGCCATGGCTATTAGCAGGTAGGAAGGTGGCAAGGGGCCGTTCTCTAGGAAGGATGTCTTGGCCTCAGACTCTGAGCCACGTGGTCTGTCTGCTGCTTAAGAAGCAGGTAAAATTGTTGAGGGGGGGGGGGGGAGGAAGCAGGCATTATTGTTCTAAATTGGGTCTACCCTTTAATTGGGCAAACTATTCAGAGTAAGACTGAGAGTGGCTCTTTTACCACGTCATTTAGTCACATGAAACTAGTTTTGTGAAATCCATCTTTAAAATGGCCTGCTTCTAATTCTTTTCTTGTCCTCAGTGAAGACAGACCGCAAATGACTGGATGTCAGTTGATTCAAAAGCACTTTATACACTTCAAAGAAACATTTCAAATAAAGTTTAGGAATCATAGTAATTCACTGAGCGATTCCGTTGCATCATTGAAAACCAGAATTTTGCTAAGTTGGCAGTAACTCTCTTGTGCAGATAGCTATTCTGCCCTGAATGTTTTCTTCACTTTCTTCCGTTTTGTTCTTACAGTGTTGGAGGACTGATATTGGATAAAACTGTGTCAGATCCAAATTTTGCAGGGATGGCGGTCTTTACGCCGGTTATAAATGGTGAGTTTCTTTTCACTTGCACCAATCGCACATTCCCACATGTCCCAGGCCTTTCTACCACCAAATGCCTACTGGGAACAACTTTCATTATTTAATTAATCATGGATTCATTCGTTGTGTATTTTTAAAATGTAATTTAATGTTCCTTGTTTCACCAACATTGGAAGGATTTGTATTCTGAAAGATGGGATATAATTAGTAGTAAGAGTTTTTTGTTTTGTTTTTTTAAAGTGTATTGAAGTGGTCCAGGAATTGGTTCCGGATGCTTCAGGGAAGCTATTTCAATGGTTCTCTCTCTCCTCGTTCTTTCTAGGTGTTGGTGGCAATCTGGTGGCTGTCCAAGCCAGCCGCATCTCCACTTACCTCCACATGAGTGGGATGCCTGGAGAGAGCTCTGAGGCGGCCCCGCGAAAGTGTCCAACTCCTTGCAGCACTTTCTTCAGTTCAGGTAGCCAATGTGTGTAGTGTACTGCCTCCCCCTTTTAATATGTCCTTTTAAAGTCACAGCATCTCAAAAGTGAAGCTAAGATTTGGTTGCTTCATAGGGAGGAAGACCAACTGAAGATTTGTCGGTTGACTCCGACTTAAATATTCACCATTCTAGCCCTGTAGGAAGCCAGTCAATCTAAGCACATCTCCTCCTGTCTTGCTCCTGTATCCTAGAGAATTTTGGGAGTTCTAAACACAGTTTGGCCTTGTGTCTTTGGAAACCCTTGGTTTTTTTTCCATTTCCTTGTTCTCCATAACAAATCTTCATGCAAATTAAAAGCAATTTAGTTGTTCGTGGGATTGCAAACTGCATCTGTGGAACTATTTTGAAGCTCTTGCTAGTATTACAAAATGCTTGAGCGAGCCTGCAAGTTTTCTAGCGGTACAATTCCTGCCAGATTCTGTAGTGATGTTTTGCCTTCTTGTAACATAAAGCTGGCTCCATACAGCTCTCCTTCACTGAGATGGCCTAGGACAGGGAAGAGGAACCTGTAGCTCTCCAAATGTTGCTACAGCTACCATTGTTCTTGACCATTAGCCATGCTGTCTGCAGCTGATGGGACTTGCAGTCAGACAACTTCAGGAAGGCCACACTTTCCCCATCCCTGGTCTAGAACTTTGTATGACTACAGTTTTCAGAATAGTGCAGAATACAGTGTCTTCCTAAGGATTTTTTTGTTGCCTTGGCTAGAAATGTGCTCAGAGAAAGCCATCACAAATGTAGAGAAAATCTTGGAAATTAATTGCAACTTGTTGCAAAGATGCACTAGAATTTTGGGGGGGTGGGGCTTCGTTCACATTCATTTGCTGAGGGTTCGTTGATCACTGTTGCTTGCTGTTACACAGACTTTCTACAAGTCCTGGCAAATGTGAGCTAATTTTCATAATCCGCTTGGTGACAGATAAGTCTCAATTATGTGACTGAATGGAACATCCAAAATAAAAATACACTCCTTATTTTCATATTTCAGTTGCAGGAATTCAGATTGTTTATCATATAATTCTAATCCTGTAACCCTGACACAGGGACCCAGGTGGCGCTGTGGGCTAAACCACTGAGCCTAGGGCTTGCTGATCAGAAGGTCGGCGGTTCGAATCCCTGTGACGGGGTGAGCTCCTGTTGCTTGGTCCCAGCTCCTGCCAACCTAGCAGTTCGAAAGCACATCAAAATGCAAGTAGATAAATAGGAACCTCTATAGCGGGAAGGTAAACAGCGTTTCCATGTGCTGCTCTGGTTTGCCAGAAGCGGCTTTGTCATGCTGGCCACATGACCTGGAAGCTGTACGCCGGCTCCCTCGGCCAATAATGCGAGATGAGTGCGCAACCCCAGACTCGGTCACGACTGGACCTAATGGTCAGGGGTCCCTTTACCTTTACCTTTAACCCTGACACAGAACATAGATTTCTGTCTAATGGGTAGAAGAAGTCAAGGCTGCTTCTCCTAATTAATTTGTGGGATAACTTAGCTTTTGTTGTCCAAGCTGTGGTAACATCTAAGTGAGATTATTGCAATGTATTCTACGTGGGGCTGCCTTTGAAGATGGCTTGGAAACTGCAGTTGGTGCAGAGTTCAGCAGCTTGATTGCTGATCAGGACAAGACGATCTGAGCATGTCACACCAAATCAGGCCCAAATCAGAGTGCGGGTTTTGACCTATAAAGCTTCATGTGGTTGATGACCACCTCTCCCCACGTGAACCAACCTGCCCTTTTATACATATTACTTGTATCTTTAGGGCGTTTTACACTTGATTTTAATGCTTGTATATCATAAGTCTCTTTGAGTTCGACTTTCTGAAATGAAGCGACTAATAAATATGATGGTGGTGATGCTAACTCCTCAGCTGCCTCTTTGCCTCTGTTCTGCAGATGTGAATTCCCGGTCTGCCCGCGTGCTCTTCCTCCTGGTGGTTCCTGGCCATCTTGTTTTCCTCTACACCATCAGCTCCATGCAAGGTGGCCACACAACACTCACCTTGATCTTTATCATTTTCTACATGACTGCAGCACTTCTCCAGGTAAGTCAGTTGCCTTGTCAGTGGTGAGACTGGAATTTGATTAGAACGGTGAGCGTATACAGAATTGCAGCATGCTCCTTTGGTATAATGGGACACATTATACAGAATACAGTATTGTTTTCAAAGATACAATTGAATATATTGTTACTACTTTTTAAAAATCAGTTGTTGTTGTTGTTTAGAAATTAGATTTCCTCCTGAGAAAAGGAGATGTGGGATGGTAGACGGTGTTTCCATGTGCTGCTCTGGTTTCGATGTTCCGTTGCGCCAAAAGTGGCTTAGTCATGCTGGCCACATGACCCGGAAAAACTGTCTGTGAACAAACGCCGGCTCCCTCGGTCTGTAAAGTGAGATAAGTGCCACAATCCCAGAGTCGTCTGCAACTGGACTTAACTGTCAGGGGTCCTTTACCTTTACCTTTTTTAAGTTATCAAGTCAGCCAGAATGAATGATGGAAGGAGGTGGGGGCGAGGCTAGTGAAATGGATGCTGATTACTCTCAGCTGTCCTTGCAGCAGATTTTGGCTTCCAAAAATTCTTGGGCACAAACTGCAAAGTGCAGGAAGAAAGAGAGGCTGTGGCCAGGGAACTTTCTGCCAAAACTTACCACTTCCTTGTCACTTGCGGAAGTGGCTACAGACTCTCTCAGTCATGTCAGCAGCTGAACAGAACCTCAGGGAAGTGACTTGCAGTTCTCCTGGGAAGAAAGAAGACATCCTGCCAGATACAGCTCATGGACCCCCACTGTGCTTGCAGGCGCTTGGAAAGTTTAGAAGGGAACTTTTGGTAAACTTATCATTCCAGGGACATTGCATAGTACAGGTCGCTTCATTTCCAAAGGTCTGGAGGGAGACCTTTGCATAAGATAGTATTTCTCTTACTACGTATAGTGATTTGCAGTAACTGTAATTGTGGCAGGAAATGTTATAGCACATATTAGCTGGTGCTATATATGCCTAACATTGCCCCTCTCCAACTTCGAGGCAAAAGGGCATCTGGGATCTAAACAGCTTGGGACCTAAATATCTGAAGAAGCATCTCTTCCCATATTGACTTGCCTTTGTGCTAAAATCAGTTGTGGAGGCTCCATTGGTGGTTGCAGAGCCAGTGGAAATCCACTGGGCTGCAATCAGGAAAAGCAGGAGTGGAGCGTCTCTACCAACATCGTTCAGCCCAGACACTGAGGCCTTGCTCTGAGGGCCTTCTGGTAGTTCCCTCACTGCGAGAAGTGAGGTTTACAGGGAACCAGGCAGAGGGCCTTCTCAGTTGTAGCGCCCGCCCTGTGGAACACCCTTCCATCAGATGTCAAGGAAATAAACAACTATCTGACTTTTAGAAGACATCTGAAGGCAACCCTGTTTAGGGAAGTTTTTAATGTTTGAAGTTTTATCGTGTTTTTAATATTCTTTTGGGAGCCACCTAGAGTGGCTGGGGAAACCCAGCCAGATGAGTGGGGTATAAATAAATTATTATTATTATTATTATTATTATTATTATTATTATTATTATTATTATTATTATGGCTCCTGTGAAAAGCCAACATTTGGTGGCCCCAAATGGATCTTCTCAATTTTGTGTCCACTTGGCTCAGCACCCTGTGAGATGGAACTGCCCGCACCGTCCTAAATCTGGCAGTGAGGGAAAGGGCATCCTCTGTTATGGCACCCCTTGAGATTGGTGTTGACTGTTGTGAGGTTTTGGGCACCAGCTGAAGGCCCATCCAGCTGAGCAGGCCTGTTGTTTGTTCAGGTCTTCTTCTTCTTCTTCTTCTTCTTCTTCTTCTTCTTCTTCTTCTTCTTCTTCTTCTTCTTCTTCTTCTTCTGCGTTTTCTATTTCTATTTTTCGTTCTCTTGTACCCAGTCCTGTTACCTTGCTTATGACAAAGAGCAGGCTAATTCTTAATTTATTTTGGGAGTGGGAAGAAAAGCTTTTCAAAACAGTAAGAGCCAGAGGCAACATTTCCCCCTCTTTTAAATGGCTTTCATTTACACCTCCACCAGGCTGAGGAGCATCAGCAAGCGAGGTGGGCAGTCAGTTGTTTCTCATGAGTAACCATGTGCAGAGCATCACTTGCCCTGCCAGCTGGCTATAGGTTCTGGAGCTGTAGAGAGAGAAGGCCAGAGATGAGAACGGCCGCAGTATTTCAGGCTATAGAATCTTCTCTCTTCCAGTCAGCTCGCTGCCACTGCTTGCCCCACTATAGTGGTGCCATCAGGGCAGGACTTTGGGATGGAGGTCCTGGGCTCCATTCAGCAGAATGAACAGGAGGGTTCCAAATACAGCAGGGCTGGCTGGCCACATTTTGAAGACGACACTTCAGCACAGGGGTCTGAGGCAGCTCAGCCCTGAGGGCCAAATGTGGTCCTCCAAGTCTCTCCATCTGGCCCTTGGGAATCTCTCTAGTCTGCACAAGCTCACTAGCCCTGCTTTGCAACCATCTTGAGGGCTTTGCCTGTCTGGAATGTGTCCTTCAACTCTGACCATGTCTCTCGCTTCCTTGGATTGAAGAACAGAGAGGGGGCTGCTTATGTAGAAACGCGCTGTACAAATGGAAAATCTGCTTTTGTTGTTCTCCCTGCTTTTCCCTCTGGCCCCATCCCTTTGGCATGTGGCTCCTAGAAGGGCATGTGGCCCTGAGACTGGAAAAGATGTAGATGCTTAGCATCTGAAGAGGAAGGCCCTATAAATCTACTGGGTAACTTTGGAATCGGAACTTAACTACATTACTAGAAGTGGGGAGTCTCCGTTAATCCACCACATTTGCGCAGGAGTGGCTGTTGTGTCTTTATTACTGAATTGGGGCTTGCATTATCATAAAATATTGGATAACTAACTGGCCCTGCCACGCGTTGCAGTGGCTAATCCGTGACTGCCCCCACCCTGTCCCGATCTGTGACCTATTCTGTTCCTTCCCCACCCACCCCGCTCATCCCTGTGAATCCCCCAACTCCCTCTCCCCCCTCCAACCCCCACCCAGGTGAGTCAGTACCTCCATTCGGCCTAGTCTGTAAAGGCTTTGGCCTAGGAGGAGGAGGAGGAAGAGGAGTGGGCGGGATCATGGCAATATTTGCCATCTGTTCCTTTGATGTCCACTTGAGGGCGGTATATTTTGCTTTTTTAAAAGAGAAAATCGCGTTTTTAGGTGTGTTAGGGGTGGGATCTTAACAATCTAAGGTCTGCAAACAGTCTTGTATTGGTAAGGAACGCTGTATCCAAATTTGAGCAGAATCGGTAAAGCAGTTTCTAAGAAAAGTGGACTATAACAAACATGGCCCTTCTACATTTATATATATATAGATGCTGTGTATACCAGGCTTGCTTTAGTGCTTCAGTTCAAGACCAAGCATGCAATTCCAGTGGCCTTGGCATCAGTGGCTAATGTGACACATTGTGCTTCTGTCTTCTAGGTTCTCATTCTTCTCTACATTGCCGATTGGATGGTCCACTGGATGTGGGGCAGAGGCATGGACCCGGACAACTTTTCTATACCTTACCTGACAGCGCTGGGCGACTTGCTTGGGACAGGTCTGCTGGCCCTCAGCTTCCATATTCTCTGGCTCATTGGGGACCGAGACACAGACGTAGGGGACTGAAGCTACCCTTCCTCAGCATCTCCACTCCCCGGCTCTTTTCCTTCAGTGACATTCCCCACCCCCACCCCCACCCCTTCTACAAAGCCTTGCTTGCCACCCATTGTCTCTCTTTGGGACTTTAACTTTGATACTGGATTCTCATTATTTTCAATGGGAATTTTATGTGGTTTATATTTCAAGCCAAGTTTGTACAGGAAAAAAAATGTTTTAGGAAGGATAAAAGAAGAAGAAAAATATGTAAAGACAATCACCAAGTGCAATTTCATAATGGTTAATATCTGAACTAAAGGAAGTTACAGAACAATTGATCAGATTTTTAAGAAATCCCACCTTCCCCAGTTTGCACCCACTCAAGACACTAAATGTGAAGGGTGTGTGTGTGTGTGTGTGTGTGTGTGTGTGTGTGTGTGTGTGTGTGTGTTTGAGAGAGATGCAATTCATATTTGCTTTGTTATTTAAACTAGGTACAAGAATTCTTTGCCTATTGTCACAAATGGATTCTGAGTCGGATTCAGTGGTTTGGATTCTGTGCATGCTTCCTTCAATTTGTCAACACTAGTACTGCATCTGATTTGACCACCTAACAAGGCCTTCATGGCTCAGAAAATTGACCACTTGCCATTAGTAGACTGCCCTATAACTCGAATTTGACTGTGTTGCATCCTACCGTAGATTGAATGTTCTTTAAAGGAGGTTGAGCTACTCGGAATAACAGAATGATTGGTGGGAATAGACCAGATTCATTCTCTGCTGAGGAGACCGCAAAAGCCTGACTCAAGAAGAGATGTTTATGGTGGACTTCCGCTATTTTATACTATACTGTAGTCTTAAAAGTGATATGGCTAAGATCCACGTTGTTCCTGTTAGTTGCCACTTAGTGCCAGTTCCCTTGCAAAAACATGACCATCCATTATTTTTTAAAGGCTGATACAAAGTACAGCTTATATCCAACTGCCTATCGCTGTTAAGGAGAGTTGGATTTTCACTGCTTTACACAGAGCCTGGATGCTTGCTCTCACCTAATGCCTTTTTAAACCTATTGCCTCTTCTATGCTGCTTCGTTTATGAATGGTCCATTTTGATCTGAAAAACGATGAACCAACTGGTTTCGTATTCTCATTGTCTCCAAATTTTAAATGCCGGCGTTGAGATGAGTCATGGTGCTGCACTTTGACGTCAACTGTGGGTGCTTTGCAGCTCCTGAGTTCTCAACACAAGTTATCTGAGGGCATCTGCAACATCAGAGATGCTGGATATTTCCCAGTCAACCTAGTGACGTGTCACATCTGTATCCTTATATAGTACAAAGCAGTTGGTTCATGTCAAAAGTCTTCACTTATTCAGGGATGAAAGCTCTTCACTTGTATGTTTTAAGTGTTTGTCTGGAAGATCAGCTTGGTGTAAACCCACCCACCCCTCTTCCTAGAGGTTACCCTCTCTATGTTGAGGTCACTAAATATGGCACATCCTGGGTTTGTTTGTGGGTGCATTGTATAGCAGCAAGTAAGACCCATCTCTCACTTTCAACACTAGCAGGTTCTGGCTAAGGATGTAGTATTAAAAATAAATTGTTCTATTTTATGACTGTGAATCTGAAGAAATGTCATCCATTCTGACAGAGTAACTGTCTGGAAACTGAAACAGCATTTTTTTTTATCTTGGAAACATGACATTTATTTTTAGTCTCAAATGTTCTGTAGAAGACTCCAAATACTGGGAAACCTAGAGCCTGAGCACTCCGGATTTTACTGCATTCTGAGCTCCGCTGGCCAGGGAACATTGGGGGAAATACAGATTTCTGTGGGCAATGCATTTCCTCTTTTGAAGTGCACCATGCTCACCACAAGTTCTGCAAGCCCCATGCTCTGGTCCTCATGTAGCTGGAACCCTTCGAATGAGTAGCTCATGTCTACCTATTCTTGTTAGGCACTCTAATCAAACACATTGCTTCAATGCAAACTCTACTTAAGCCAGGCATGGCCAAACTTGGCCCTCCAAATGTTTTGGGACTACAATTCCCATCTCCCTGACCACTGGTCCTGTTAGCTAGGGATGATGGGAGTTGTAGTCTCAAAACAACCGGAGGGCCAAGTTTGGCCATGTCTGACTTAAGCTCTCTTTACTTAGCTTCTCCACAGTGGAGCATCATTTCATAATGTGTTTTCTCCTTTTGGCTTTAATTCCTAAATGAAACTGAAGCGCAGAGAGGAAATTAGAATGGATGTGTCTGGAATACGCAATGGTCTTCTGAAGAAGATTGAGGTACTAGATTTGACTTGCTATGCCTAACAGGCCCGAGATTAGATAGAATACCTGTTGCCTTCAGAAAGGTGTATGGCCTTTTTATATTTTAAAAAAACCCACTAAGCATAACAGGACAGCTTTTGCTAGCAACAATTATGCTTGCTGGGCTAGAGCATAAACAAGTTTCCTATAACATTTGGATTTGGGACCATGGCCTTCTAAATAACTCTTGGAGGCAGCGTTGCTCCAGTTCAGAAGGCTTGAACTGTGATCAAAATGAAAGATCTGGATGGAAATTTGTGCCAAAGTGGTGCATAAAGGGCTCAATTGGACCACTGTACTCTCGAGGCTGTTAATCTTAAACAGGGGCTGTTTTAGCATAGTCCTGTGGCTTCAGGAGGCCTATTTCAGACTGCCCTGAGCATTGGCGCCCTCTTACCAAGCCATCAAGAACAAAGCTTTGGGACCACAGTGCAAAAGTGTATCTAAGGCCATCTTTTCAATCTGCATTGCAGGGTAGCCTTAATTATGTGGCACAGTAGATGTGGATAAAGATGTCAAACTTATGTGAATAACAGTTCTTGCACAGCTGAAAGCGATACCCTTCTGACTTCCAACTGGGAGTACTTGTAAATAACATGGTTTCTGCTTAAGAATGGGCTTTGTCAACATAACTCAGTGTTATCTAAAGGGCCCGGGGCTTTCATCTTGCCTTCCCATAGCTGTTAAATGTTAAACTTCTATAATGGCCTTCATCTGTCTCCCCTCTGTATGTGTTGTACTGTTGGATGCATCTTAAGTTTTCAGCCTTGTAACATTTGAGCAATCCGTTTCTTTATACATGGAATCCCCTTTGAACATCTTTTCTTCCTCATTACATCCGTTTCTCTAGTCAAAGTCTGTGTCTGTGCATCCCGTGAAAGAGTGTAACTCTCCTGGTCTTGGCTGCAAGACTTAGCCCCAGGCCCAGGAGCTGGAGTGTGTGCATGTCACTTGGGTGGAATCCCTAGATTTTATTATGTATGCAGTGGGGTGAGATGGGGGAACAAAGTGGGTGTGTATGAACAGAATTTAATCTCAAAGCGTTGAAGAATAATTTTATTCTCACCGGTTGCACTCAAATGCATGTATATTTAAACCTGGCTGCAAATGACGATGAAGCTATTGGTTTACACCTTTATTAAAAGAAAAAGAAACTCATTATTTATAGTTGCTGTAACTGAATTGACAGATGCCAATTTAACTGATAAATTATATTTGGTAAAATAAAGATTACATTTCTTTATACGGCTTGTGGTGGTTTTTCTGCAGTTGAAGCTTCACTGGTCCTTTTGGTATGTAAAACACAACCCCCACTTCTAAGCCCCATAGGTTCTCTAATCCACAGTCCCTAAATTTCCCTTGTCTGCCTGCCCTGCCCTACTCCAAAGCCCAGACCTCACAGCTTTCTCCTATTACTAGGCCATGTGATATTCTCCTTTTAACACCACTCATCCTGCCTACATTGCATAACTTCTGGTCATGTGCTCACCTTCTTTAAAAGACAAAGTGAGTCACGCATGAAATAGTGCAGTTTGTAGAGCATGGAAGCACGGGACTCTTAATCTCAGGGTCGTGGGTTCAAGCCTCACGTTGGGCAAAAGATTCCTGCATTGCAAGGAGTTGGACTAGATTACCCTCATGGTTCTTTCCAACTCCACAGTTCTATGATTCTATTTAAAAATCTGTCCCAGCTCTCCAGAATATGTTGGCTTCTGGTCAGCTGGTACTCGCCAGTGAATATAAACCTGAGATCTGCTTCCACCAGTAGTTCAATGCTGCTTTAAATTGCTGGTTAAAGGTAGCATAAATAAGTAAATAAAGCTAGACAAAGTGAAAGTTTGATGACATTAAACAATCAGTGAATAATCTGTGGATTTGGAGGGAGAAGACAGCGCAAGCTTTCGTGGGCTCAAGCCCACTTACTCAAATGAATAAAGTGAAACCTTAGCTGGCAAGTATATAAAGTAGAAGTTAAACATCACCAATATCAGGGCCCAGGGGATTCATTATCTGCTCATCTTCCATGTGGTTTATGCTGACAACTCACTGATGGCCTTCTGCATTCTACACAGGACAGACAGGTCAGTATACAAAAAAATTAACTGAGACAAATCCCTCATAGGAAATGTAAATACAGTGGAACCTCGGTTTATGAACACCTCGGTTTACAAATTTTCGGTTTACGAACGCTGCAGACCCATCTGGAACGGATTAATTCACTTTCCATTACATTCAATAGGAAAGTTCGCTTCAGTTTATGAACGCTTCAGTTTATGAACAGACTTCCGGAACCAATTACACCCATGCTTCAGGTTAAGTACGCTTCAGGTTGAGTTCTCCGCGGACCCGTCTGGAACGGATTAATCCACTTTCCATTACTTTCAATGGGAAAGTTCGCTTCAGTTTATGAACGCTTCAGTTTAAGTACTCCGCGGACCATCTGGAACAGATTAATCCACTTTTCATTACTTTCAATGGGAAAGTTCGCTTCAGTTTATGAACAGACCTCTGGAACCAATTGTGTTCATAAACCGAGGTACCACTGTATGCATAAACGATTCCAGGACTCAGCTATACCGCTGCAAATAAAACGTTTTAAGTGCAATATACAAAGTGACACTAGATGGTGATGTAAAATTCAATACATTTTTTTAAAACACATTTTAAAAAGCATTTACAGAACTTTTTTTTTGTTTGTGTGTTGATTCCAACTCTAAGTGATCTTAGTGAGCTTCAAAGAGAGAATGCAACCTTGAACAACTGAATTAGTATATTCAGTTCTTGTTCCCTCACTTCAAAAAACGATATGGTAGAGTTGAGAACGGTTCAGGAAAGGGCAACCAAAATGATCAAAGGGATGCAGCTCCCCTAGAAAGATTATAAAATTGTGCGTGGCACAGAGAAAGAGGATAGAGGAAAGAGTTTATTTTAAGCACTTGCATACCCCAAGGACGACCTCTCTCCATAGGAAGCTACCCAGACCCTGAGAGCATTATCTGAGGTCCTCGTTCATGTGCTTCCTCTATGAGCGGTCCGAAGGATGGCAACATGAGAACGGGCTTTTTCTGCAGTGGCTCGCCTTTTGTTGAATGCTCTTTCCAGAGGGGTTCCCCTGGCACCTTCATTAAACACCTTTAGGGACCAGACACAAACATTCCTCTTTAACCAGGCCTTTGGCTGATTGGCATCTTATATCCCTTTTAAATGTGTTTATAGGAGAGGGGTTCCAAGCCAGAATTAAGATTGCCGGAAGAAATATCAACAACCTCAGATATGCAGATGACACAACCTTGATGGCAGAAAGCGAGGAGGAATTAAAGAACCTTTTAATGAGGGTGAAAGAGGAGAGCGCAAAATATGGTCTGAAGCTCAACATCAAAAAAACCAAGATCATGGCCACTAGTCCCATCACCTCCTGGCAAATAGAAGGGGAAGAAATGGAGCAGTGAGAGATTTTAGTTTCTTGGGCTCCTTGATCACTGCAGATGGTGACAGCAGTCACGAAATTAAAAGACGCCTGCTTCTTGGGAGAAAAGCAATGACAAACCTAGACAGCATCTTAAAAAGCAGAGACATCACCTTGCCGACAAAGGTCCGTATAGTTAAAGCTATGGTTTTCCCAGTAGTGATGTATGGAAGTGAGAGCTGGACCATAAAGAAGGCTGATCGCCGAAGAATTGATGCTTTTGAATTATGGTGCTGGAGGAGACTCTTGAGAGTCCCATGGACTGCAAGAAGATCAAACCTATCCATTCTTAAGGAAATCAGCCCTGAGTGCTCCCTGGAAGGACAGATCGTGAAGCTGAGGCTCCAATACTTTGGCCACCTCATGAGAAGAGAAGAATCCTTGGAAAAGACCCTGATGTTGGGAAAGATTGAGGGCACTAGGAGAAGGGGACGTCAGAGGACAAGATGGTTGGACAGTGTTCTCGAAGCTACGAACATGAGTTTGACCAAACTGCGGGAGGCAGTGCAAGACAGGAGTGCCTGGCGTGCTATGGTCCATGGGGTCACGAAGAGTCGGACACGACTAAACGACTAAACAACAACAAGGAGAGGGGTTATTGGTTTGTGCTTTCTCATTCTTGTTTCTATCATGCATTTTGTGTTTTTATCTTGTATGTTGTATCTTGTATCTTGTATGTTTATGTTGTGAACCGCCCTGAGATCTGCAAGTGAACGGCGGTATACAAATTTAATAACAATAGTGCAAAATTCAACAGCTGGCATTGGAGGAGATTTTATACGCCAACACTCAGTGCCGGGTTTACGTATAAGCTAAACAAGATATAGCTTAGGGCCCCACTCTCTTGGGGCCCCCCAAAAAATTTCACTATTAATATACTTCTTCTTAATTGTATTTCAGTTCAATAAAATACGTATTTTGTTGTGTGTAAATGGCTTTAGATACCTATTAGGTCCATAAATTACCATATAGCATATATTCAACACAAAAAACAGCGACAACTTCTTGTTGACAAAGGACAGCTGGACATATAAAGGGACTCATTACCTTCAGGATCAGTAGCTTAGGGCCTCATCAAACCTGAATCGGGCCCTGCCAACACTGCACTATCAATATTCAGCATAGAAATCTACACATCGCACGAGCCGCGGTGCCTGCCTCCTGAAGGACAGACGGCAGCTACACTTTTCCTTCCCTAAAACACTACATTTCCCATGACGCAGCCGCTCCAGTTTACGGATTTAATAGGGAGCGCTTCACCCTATGCATGCTGGGTACTGTAGTTCCTCCGATGGGGCGAGGCAGCAGCCCCGCCCTCTCTCACATGACGGCCAGGAGAATGCGGAAAAGGCTCGGCAGCGGAGAAGCCGCGGCAAGAGGCGCGCTAGTTGCAGGATGAGGATCCTATCGAGAGCTTAAGCCTCTTTCTAAGCAAACGGCAATGCAAACGCTTCCCCTGCAAAGACTTTTTTGCTTCTGTGGTGCAACGGCGTGTACAGATTTGGTTTCCTCCCCAGCGAGCGCCCGGCGGCTGCTGACAGTGTGTTTTGCTTTCGCTACTCGTCGGGTGGAGAACTCCTCTTTGGGATCCGCTTGGTGCGTTTTAAACGCGTAAGGTAGGGCCGGGGAGTCTTCGCCCGGGCGCAAATACTGTAATTGAAAACACTGCTTGCTGCCTCCCTGCGTTCAGCGAGAGCTGGACCTGCAGGACGGAGCGGACAATTAAACGTAAAAGTTGCATACTGACCCCTACCCCACCCCTTGGTGGCTTCGCAAGATCCCTGTTTCTTAGAGGGAGGTCGAAACAAAATTTAAAAAAATTCCTTCCAGTAGCACCTTAGAGACCAACTTTGTCAGTCATTGGTATGAGCTTTTGTGTGCATGCATACTTCTTCAGATACTGTCTCTCATACCAATGACAAACTTAGTTGGTCTCTAAGGTGCTCCTGGAAGGAATTTTTTTATTTTGTTTCGACTTTGTCAGAGCAACATGGCTACCTACCTGTAATTAGAGGGAGGTGATTGCTTACTCCAGATGGGAAACCGAGAAGCGCTAAGCTCTGGATCGCCTGCCTGGGCTTTGGAGGCTGCTTTTGAATGCACAGATTTTTTTTGCCCTCTAGGGAAAAGTGAGAAGTGGCTGCTGTCTCTTCCCAAGAATTGAGGAAAGACGTGCACTTGTTTACTTGGCTGTTCCAAACCATGGGCCATCACGACCATATGTTCAAAGTGCTGATTCTTGGGGATGCCACAGTTGGGAAGACGTCACTGGTCCAGCGATATGCCAACGATAGTTTCAACAAGCACTACAAGTCGACAGTGGGAGGTGAGTTGTTTTGGATTCCTGCCCCCCCCCCAATACCCGCCGCCCCTGGAAAAACAACAACCTTATTTGCAATAGATGATGAGCTCTAATAACAGATTTAATAGCACAGTTCTAGTGCTATAAAAGTGTTGTGTATCCCAGATACCTGCCTTTTGATTGCATTCCGTCTGATGAAACGCTTTGTGGAACTCAAAAGCTGTCATACTCTTAAGTGGTAGGGGGTTAGTTCAATTAAAGGTGCTGCTCTCTTGTACAGTGGTTGCGAACGTGATCCGTGCGGGAAGCATGTTCGCAACCCCGCAGTGTTGCAACCCCCAGTGCTGTGTCTGCGCACGCGTGGGTCGTGATTCAGTTCTTCTGCGCATGCGCAAAGCACAATTTAGCGCTTCTGCGCATGCGCCAAAACCCAGAAGTAACCTGTTCCGGTACTTCCGGGTTCGGCGCAGTGCGCAACCCGAAAACATGCAACCCGAAGCATCTGTAACCTGAGGTTTGATTGTCTTCTATATTTGTTCCTGTTTCTTTGGATGTTGCATTTTTCACTTCCTCCTTTGGTGTTTCATTTGTGTTTGCACCTCTGTTGAAATAACACTGTCCCTCCCACCCATCATACTGGGTAGCAAAACGCCATTGAGATGTCCTGGTTTAAATACAGTGGAACCTCGGTTTATGAACACGTCGGTTTACGAATTTTCGGTTTACGAACGTCGTGGACCCATCTGGAACGGATTAATTCACTGTCCATTACTTTCAATGGGAAAGTTCGCTTCAGTTTATGAATGCTTCAGTTTATGAACAGACTTCCGGAACCAATTACACCCATGCTTCGGGTTAAGTATGCTTCAGGTTGAGTACTCCGCAGACCCGTCTGGAACGGATTAATCCAATTTCCATTACTTTCAATGGGAAAGTTCACTTCAGTTTATGAACGCTTCAGTTTAAGTACTCCGCGGACCGCCTGGAACAGATTAATCCACTTCACATTACTTTCAATGGGAAAGTTCGCTTCAGTTTATGAACGCTTCAGTTTATGAACAGACTTCCGGAACCAGTTGTGTTCATAAACCAAGGTACCACTGTATAGCCCTAGTTACTCATAGCCATTCGTGTATTCATTTCTATATCACTTTATTTTATTTTATTTTAATGTCAAAGCAGTTCACAACCTAAATTAAAACATCAAATAAAACATTACTGAAGAAAGTAAAATGGTTCATGGTGGGCGGTGGCAGTGGAAGCTCAGGCTCAATCACCTGGGTCTGCACTAAGAGATAGCCAAGATGATCTTGTAGTTGCTAGTTCTTAAATAATTGCAATCTATCAGTCAACATTAAAGCTTTTTTGTTCCATAGGAGAAACTAACTATATTGTGAAACACTGGTTCTCTGCATAAGGGTGGGCTGGCTTCAATTGTGTGTGTGTGTGTGTGTGTGTGTGTGTGTGTGTGTGTGTGTGTAAGAAAGACTTACTATTTTTACCAGAGTCCCTTTGGACCACCAATATATTTCCTGAGGTTTAACATTTTAAGAGTATATTCTGCATACTGTGGATGCCTCAAGAGTCAAGGCATGACTAGCTTATGTTAAGCATAGCTGCCACGTCTCCCGTATTCCCCGGGAAATCCCCGTTTTTTCAGCTGTTCCTAGCTGAAAAACGGATTTTTTTGTTTTTTCCTGGTTTATTCTGGTGCGGCGGCCATTTTGGAACTGGGCGGAGCATGCTCAGAAGCGACTTTTGATGCTGCTCTGCCCAGTTCCAAAATGGCTGCAGTGCGACTTCTGGCACGGCGGCCATTTTGGAACTGGGCAAAGCAGCATCAAAAGTCACTTCTGAGCATGCTCTGCCCAGTTCCAAAATGGCGTCAGCGCTACTTCCGGTCTGCTACTTTCGGCCTGGTCCCTTATTTCTCCGACAGCAACTTGGCAGGTATGATGTTAAGTGACCTGAAGTGTGGATTGTTACTTAAATGCACAGGAAGTACCTTAACAGATCAGAGCATGTGCCACCTAGTCCAGCATTCCTTGTGAGAATCTTAGCACAAAGTGGAACATCTTCTCTCCCTTCTTCTACATAGGTTATGTCTTTGGACTGAAACAGAAAGTTGCAGTCTGCTGTAGGCAAGCCTCTATTAACGTGACTGGAAATATTTAGATCAGTGTGGGACTGCTGTGTGTCTGGTGACGGGGCAGGGGGAGTCCCAAGTCCTCATTTTGCAAGTTGAACCGAGTCTGCTAGCCACATTCTTGGCAACAGACTATGTGTGTAAAAGGGCAAGGCATCTGTGTATGTGGAGAGAGAGAGAGAGAGCATTTAAGCATGGTGTGTGGTGTGAGAATCAAATGAGCTGTGCTGCTGTGAATTTCACCAGTATGGTGCTTTGGAAGTTATGGCTCCTTCTGTTTTAATTTCAGAGCTGAAGACAAGTGTGTGGAAGCAGCTACACTCTTCCCACTTTACACGTTGGATTAGTGGTGGCATTTTTTTAAAAAGTGCATCCTCTTGAAATATCTTTGGATTCTATATATAGAACCATAGAATTGTGGAGTTGGAAGGGGCCCCAAGATCCTCTTGTCCAACCCCTTTGCAGTGCTGGAATCTCAATTGCAGATAGCCATCCAACCTCTGCTTAAAAACCAGGACGGTGGTGCTCAGTGAATTTCTCAGGATTGTGATATAAAAAAGGCAAAACAGATACCCAGTCTCCTTTGACTTCAGTATGAAAGTCTTCTGAACTGCCTGTGTTTCTGTGGTAGATTGAGAGCCAGTTTCTATAAACAGAGGCCACTTTTTGGATTGAATATTAGGATGGGACTTCCTTCACTTTGCACAACAAATTATATTTGCTGAGAATTCAAGGGAGGGAGCCGTCTATTCCACCTCAAGTTCCTTGGAGGAAGGATGGAATGGAATGGTAATAAGTATGTAGCTCTCATGAATCATATGACTTGCATCAAAGAACTCCATAGATCAATTATCAAATCGTTAAGATAAATTATGTAATATTTTAGGCCAGAAGAAATACTCTTAACCTTGTGTTTTGGGAAAAGGGAATTTCTGAACTTGCTTGCAAAGAATGGGCAGAGCATTCTTTGGAGCTATCACCCATCTATAGCTGTCCTGGCTCATAGCAACCCGGGCTTAATGTGTGTGTATGACTCTTTTTGTTTATTCGTGGTAGATATTGGTTTCAAATCTTGCCCCTGAAGGCAGGTATTAACTGGCTGGTGTACTTGATGGGTCTGATAGACCTCTTGGGAGAATGAAGGTGCTTTGGATCTATCAGATCCAAGGAGCCCACTAACACTGGCCTGGAGCACCCTGTTTTGGGGTTTACGAACAGCAGAAACACTGCCAGTGATAGATCTACCGCCTGGGGAAAACTCTACCGATGAAGATGTGCCCCACCCCTTCTGGCAGAGAGACACATCCACTCCAGCCAGCAGATCTACTGGTTAGGATTGCTTTGGTAGTCTCTCATTGTTTCCAACAGCAGTTTTTAATCTTGGGAACCACGGCTGCTTTTAATTACCATATTTTTCCATGTACAGTATAAGATTAGGTTTTTCCCCCTAAAAAATAATGTCCAAAATTTGGGGATGTCTTATACATGGATAGATCTCTCCCCCCCCCCATTTTCTTAAATCCAAGTCCCCCAAAATAAGCCTTTAGGTATGTGGCCCTGAAAGCGAAATTATGGCTATGGCTCAAACTATGTTTCAGACCGGTGGGTTTAGTCCCCTTGATTTTGAGGGTTAATTTTAAATCTCCATGGGAAAGGGAAGTGGTAGAGGAAGTGCAGAAATGCGGTCTGTCCTCCCTTTATATTGAGTCCATGACCTATAGCCACGCTAAAGCGGTGATCGCTCAGAGATTGGGGGATATCGCCAGACAGGAGGACATAGCCTGCATGAAATCTGGGATGTTTTTAGGGGAGCAGGTGTATCGGGCTGCACCAGCCCGTTACCTGGCGGATATCCACTATGTGGAATACCGCAGATTACTTACTGCGGCCAGACTGAATGTTCTTGATTCAGCGGTTTTGAGGGGAAGATTTGGAGGAGTCCCATACAGTCAGAGAATGTGCCATTGTGCCTTGGGTGAGTATACTGTAACCCCATATTTATCTCAGTTTAGTTCCCAACTAAGAGAACAGCAGGCAGCATATTTGCTAAACAAGCCCACTGGGAAAATAGCCTTCTTGGTGGCTAAATTCCTCTTCCTGGCGCTCAAGTTTTGGAAACATATAACCGAATGCCTTGATGTGGGTTACCTGTAGGAGGTTCAGTAGCGCGGTCATAATTCATTTATGTATCCCTCTGATGCCTTCAGTTTTATATTTTTATATTTGTATTGAGAAATGTTTTTCTTTCTGACTATCGGTCGAATAAAGTATTTTGATTGATTGAAATAAGGGGCGTCTTATACATAGGGGCGTCTTAAAGATGGAAAAATACGGTAAATTGAATTATGGTTGCTGAGCTAGTCCTTGCTTTAACCCTTTGTGAAATCTCTTCCCTTCTGATTCTAAATGCCCCAAAGCAAGCACCTTCTGAAGAGTCCTGTCCTGCAGTGATCTGTAAAGGTAAAAGGACCCCTAACCATTAGGTCCAGTCGTGACCTACTCTGGGATTGCGGCGCTCATCTTGCGTTATTGGCTGAGGGAGCCGGCGTACAGCTTCCAGGTCATGTGGCCAGCATGACTAAGCCGCTTCTGGCAAACCAGAGCAGCACATGGAAACACCGTTTACCTTCCCGCCTGAGCGGTACCTATTTATCTACTTACACTTTGACGTGCTTTCAAACTGCTAGGTTGGCAGTGATCTGTAGAAGAGGCAAAAAGTGGGCTATTGGTATATCTAGATTTGATTGTTTATATTGGTAACTACTGATTAGCATGATTTTTTGTTGTTTTCAATAAAGGGGAATGCTTTAATTTACTGGAAACAGTAATGCCTTTAAAAACTATTTTAAAAATGTGGGAAGGTGGTCCATGAAGCAGGGCCACCCCGGGGAAAACTTAGAGCGATCTTGAATTCCTTCTTAAGAGTAACTCTGAAATTGTGGCAGAAATGGGCAAAACACTGCCACTACCCTTTTTTGTGCCACCCAGGTTTTGATCATCTGGGTTAAGTGCAGCAAGTGAGAGAGCAGGGGTCTCCATCAAATAAATGATTTACAGTATTTATAGCTGGCCAACCTTGAGCTGAGCGATGTACCGTTTCATTGGCTACAAATCATGCAGGTTCAGATGTTCTGTAAACCTTTGTAAAGAATGGGGACTATTCCTAAAGATCTCATCAGGTGGATTAACGAAAAGCCTAACCTGAAAGGGGTCATGTTAACGTATTGGTCTCTCTTGTCCTGTCTGTGACCTATTGGTCATTGATCAGATTGTGCAAAGTCTGGGAGGGAGATCTTGGGTATGACATTGTGGGAAATTCCTGGATTTCTGTATGGTAGAGATTGCCTTTGAACAGTGTTTGAAATTCCCCAGGTGTGTTTTGCTACTGGTCCGGGTCCACTTGCGACTACCTGTAGATTTCTGGGTGCTGGGTTGGCAATCACAGTTTAAAAACCTTTGCCTTAGTCCATATTTAATACCTGTTCCATTTCCCCTGTGTGTGTTTCTCCTTCTTGCATACTGGGACAAATGAATTGTTGTAAGAGCAAGCTACAGTCAAGCAATATAGTTGAGATCACAGAATCATAGAATTGTAGGTTTAAGGTGCCTAGCTTATATATCTGAATTTCTAACACTGCTTTTGAAATCGGTCCTTGTGAGACTGAGAGAAACCATGCTGAAATTGATTTATCACTGGTACACGATGCTGCAGAAACTAGGTCACATGGCTAGGACTCTTAAGTAGGTTGTGTTGGAGAGGATGCAATCGATTTGGCACAAAGTTCAACATGTGGGCATGCCCTGTTGTCCAACTGAGGTGGGTGTTCCAGGAAATTACAGCCATTGTTAATTAGAAATTTCATCATGACCCTGGCCTTGCCCTCCTTCCAGTATTTCCAGAGGCTACGTGAGGGTTGCTCGATAAATAGTGAATTTGTTATTTGCTGGCAGCCGCTTGCTTAGAGATCACACACCACTGGAAAGGATCGACACAGTTTTCGATACAAGGCTGGTGGTCCAAGGTGTGCACATAGCAGAAACACTGATGCAGAGACATCGAGTCAGCAGGTGCACCTTCTGTTTCAACTTTTATACGCCTGCTGAAAACTTTCCTATTCCATCACGCCTATGCAGGCAGTTAACAATGCACAGTTTTCTGCATTTTTGGTGCAAACCACTTTGATATTTTTATGAGTGATAACTCATTTTTTATTTTATTTTTAGATATTTTAAGAGTGATAACGGTATCTAAATATTTTTTTATGAGTAAATGAGGGATGAGAGCCAAAGAGAGACACATTTGCAGACAGTTGAGCCATGTTCATGCCACACATTAAAATATCGGTACTTTGACCAGTCGTGGCTTCCCCAAAAAAATTCTGGGAGCTGTCATTTGTTAACAGTGCTGATAATTGTTAGGAGACCCCTATTCACAGAGCTACAGTTTCCACAGCTTCAGATTGCTCTGAAGATTTTAGCTGTGTGTGTGAATGTGGCCTTGGGATCCCTTTTTGCATTATGTAGCTGGTCAGAGGGGCTGTGCAGCCATCAGTCTCTCAGAACAACTTCTGGGTGGACATATTGTTGACATCTGTCTGTCTTGAGAGACAGTGGAAGAGTGAGCCTTTGGGAGTAAAGCCAACCATTGGAGAGTCACAGCACCGATACGGCTGAGACGTGTTTTATTGCAGGCAGGACATTTTATTAAGTCACCTTCTCTCCTGAGTTGCTTCTGGTGTCTGTAAAGCAGTTGGCGTTACTAGCGTGTAAAGTATTGCCTCTGTCCATTCGTCTTTCATATTGGTGAAAGCTGTATTGTTATAGTTAGGCGTTTTGGGGTTTTTTTTTAATGAAAAAATTGATTAATACCATACATTGTACACTGCACTGTTGTATGCCTGGAAAAAAACTTTTGAAAATGAACAGTAATCATTAAAAAAAGGAGGAGAGGGAGCTTGCCGCTGGGAGTCAAGGAGGGGAAAGGTACAAGGAACAAGCATCGACTTCAATTGTTTACTTAATCCTGGGGTCAGTTGATGTTGCCACAACCACAATGCAACCTTCAACATCCTTAGATCCTGCACTGTATATAGAAGATGCCCCTGGGTATGGAACAGATTTGTCTTTAAAAGCTGTGTTTGATGCTACTGAAAGCTTCACAGAGACTGTGGCTGAATAGTTCACAAGCTCTAGAAAGACACCAAATATCTGGCTAAACAGCCTCCCGGTGCGATAGAATTTCAGTATATGGGTAAGTGCAGCTTCCCCACTATTTCCTATTACCTTTCAACTCCCTGTTGGAAAATCCCGAATGAATAAGTAGGTCAGAGGTCATTAAAGTGAAGTCCAAACCCCACTGAGAAACTGATGTACAAAGGCCCCAGTTTTTGCCTGCAGAGGATTCGTTTACACCCCACTTTGATCAGTTGCAGTAGAGACGGGAGGGGGGGAGAAGCTTTGCCATCTTTTCCTTCTCTGCAGCCTGACTTTTTAAAAAAGAAAATAAAAGGGAGAGATTCACAACTTGCGGTGTCTTTCAGACCCACTGAACTAGATAATAGCTATGGTCTAATTTAGTTTTGTTCCTGTTGTGCTCGGTGGGGAGGGGAAGTGTCATTCTCAGGAGTCCCAACACACTTGCTGGAATGCAATTTTATTTTTATTATTTGATCTGTGAGTGGGAAACAGCCACAGTAGTCTCTGATTCAGACTAATCTGGCCAAGTGATGAAAAATAAATATGTTAATGTTGCAAGTAGTCCTTTAACAGAATTCCATTTCTAACAGCTACTTCATTTTAAAAGAACACGTTGGATGTTTCTCTTTATTTTCTTTAGTTCTGTTTAGAAGAAGTTTATAAAAGTCCTTTTGATATTTTTCTTTAGTTCTGCTTAAGTCTATAAGATCATTAGTCAAAGAACAGAACCAAACTAGGGCAAGATTAGCCGGGCCAGCCACCTTAGTTTAAACTACCCCCTTTATATAAGGGTGACCTGAATCAAAATGATCTGATTATCTCTGGCTGCTCTTTCTGTTGGGGGTTAAGGCTTCACAGAATTTGCTCCTTAAACACACTTCACTGAAGTGCAAGGTAAGCTAAGAGGATCCAATGGCGAAGGGAATGGGGAGGAGTTGGACAAGGAGTCATTTGCAATAGATTCATCTTTATGGGAAGCAGAGGGAGGAAAGTTCCACTTACAAGTTTACAGCTTATTTTACTTTAACGTTATGGCTGTTTGCCAGCATTGCTGTTAGAGGCTCGGGTCCATCAAATATGTATTTTGTTGGTAAATTTTATATTCGGCTTTTCAGCTAGAGTCCTGAAACTGCCCCTGTGTGTTTGTGTGTGTTTATATAATATTATGTACGTAGATATTCATGAACTTGCAGTTCATCCTGAGAACATACTATAGACTTGTCACAAGAGTGCTCACCTGGCTTATTTTTTCTTTTGCAAGCTAAATGCCCTTTCTTGCTTAATTGAAGCATGCAGGCCACATATTCTTTGCCTGGGGTTGAGCTTCCATTATGAGATACTGTATGTTTTTGGCGGGACGCAGGTGGCGCTGTGGGTTAAACCACAGAGCCTAGGGCTTGCCGATCAGAAGGTCGGCAGTTCGAATCTCCGCAACGGGGTGAGCTCCCGTTGCTCGGTCCCTGCTCCTGCCAACCTACGGTAGCAGTTTGAAAGCACGTCAAAGTGTAAGTAGATAAATAGGTACCGCTACAGCGGGAAGGTAAAGAGTGTTTCCGTGTGCTGCTCTGGTTCACCAGAAGTGGCTTAGTCATGCTGGCCACATGAGCCGGAAGCTGTACACCAGCTCCCTCGGCCAATAAAGCGAGATGAACGCCACAACCCCAGAGTCAGTCACGACTGGACCTAATGGTCAGGGGTCCCTTTACCTTTACCTATGTTCTTGGCACTCAAGGCATGGTGTATTGAGCCAACAAAAATGTGTTGTGATTTCTAGACAGTGCCAGTGCTTTTTTCTGGGGGTATGCAGGAGTACGCATACCCCTAAACATTTTGTGAATCAAGTTCGGCCTCATTGAGGGGCAGTATTTCAATACGAGTAGGAAAATGAGAGCACAGTACTAATAATATTGTTGTACGTATTAATATTAAATCCCTTCATACACACACACAGCCATCTGAAATACCATGCCTGGACTTGCACTGAATGTAGAATTGCCAGCCTAACATAGATAGACAGACAGAGAGAGAGAGAGAGAGAGAGAGAGAGAGAGAGAGAGAGAGATGAAGACATTTTCAGTTATTTGCATTTCTAAGCAGTGGTCCATTGATGACCAGTAACATATCTGGGTTATGACTCGTGAAACCTAAGTTCATAGAAAGGTTTAGACTTGGGATGGGGGGGGGGGGAGAGCAGGGGTCTTGTGCCTTTGATGGCTGTACTGTAGTGGGCAGAAATTCAACAGCTTAAACAGTTTCTCATTGTAAATGGGTGAGATGGTGGACTCAAAATAAATCAGGGGAGGGCATATGCAAGTGATAAAATTGACAGAGATAAGTTTTCTCATATCTTATCTCCAGCAAACCAAAGAGCCCTTTTTGAGTTCCACTGAGCTGAAAAGGTTGATTGTTTTGACAGCTGTCTCCATCTTGTTGTTGCCACAGTGAGACCGAGGCCTTGGCAGGATGGACAGACCTGTCTAATGGACAATTTATTGGGGAAATGCAGGAATCCCTTCAATTTAATTAGTCTCTTGGGTGGAAAATCTTTACAAGTCCTCCAACCTTTCAGGGAAGGACTTCCACCATCAACCCAAAGGTGTCACAGGGAAATCGGGATATTACAACACATACCCACAGATTTAATGTCTGCCCTGCCATATGTGTTGGGTCAATGATGAAACTTTTACATAAAGGTGGGTCAGTGGTGTATTGAAACAGCTCCGCAGATCTCATGGCAGCCATGAATATTGAGTCCTTTGAAACAGCCATCCTGGGATTCTCCAACACCACCTGCTTGTGCAAAGAGGATCCAAAGTCAGCAGTACATTTTCTTGTTCCGTCTCTCTGGCCAAGCATCACTTACAAGCTTATGTTGATGCTGCACCAAGTACCCAAAGCTGGGTCACTTCAGTTCCCCCCTAGTTCATCCCCCCCAAGTCTGAGTAATACCTACCGGTTTCACTCCCTCATCCACAATTAAATTTAAGGAAGGGTTGTAGCTCAATGATAGAGCATCTGTGTTGTATGCAGAAGTTTCCCAGCATCTCCAGATAGGGCTCAGAAAGATTTCCTGTTGGAGAGCTGCTGGCAGTCAGTGTAGACCAGGCATCCCCAAACTTCGCCCCTCCAGATGTTTTGGACTACAATTTCCATCTTCCCCGACCACTGGTCCTGTTAGCTAGGGATCATGGGAGTTGTAGGCCAAAACATCTGGAGGGCTGCAGTTTGGGGATGCTTGGTGTAGACAATACTGAGCTAAATGGACCCAATGGTCTGACTCAAGAGGATGACATCATCCTAAGTTCCTAAACTGTGAATGGTTGATGATTTGCAGTGGACCAATCTGCCATTCAGAAGCACCACCACCAGGTGTGAGAGCTGCTTGGTAGAGCATCTTGCTCAGGGGTCACCAACCTAAGGCCCATGGGCCGGAAGCAGCCCGCGGAGTCGTTTGACCGTCCCATGAGCTGCCCCTAAACCAAGTTGCCCGCTCGCATGCTGCGCTAAACCAGCGCAGCGTGGGGACTCGCTTCCGTGGCACCGGAGATCGCATCTGCACATGCACGCGATCCAACCCACAAAGGGATCTCCGCGGGACCGATCTGGCCCAGGCAAGATAAACCTTGCCAACCTCTGATCTTGCTGGTTGGGAAAAGTACCTGAAGAGGAGAGAGTTCTCAGCTATCTATCCCCTCTTTGTCTTACCTTAGGGAAGCTTTTAATATCTGATGTATTGTTGTATTTTAATGTTTTGTTGCCTCACAGGGTGGTTGTAGGGATTAAATGAGGGGGAGGACTATGTATACCAGTGTTTCTCAACCAGTGTGCCTCCAGATGTTTTGGGACTACAACTCCCATCATTCCTGACCACTGGTCTTGCTAGCTAGGGATGATGGGAGTTGTAGTCCCAAAACATCTGGAGGCACACTGGTTGAGAAACACTGATGTATACCACTTTGAGCTCCTAGGAGAAAAGGCAGGACATAAATATGCAATCAATCAATCAATCAATCAATGATTATTATTAAATTTATTCCCACCCTTCACTAACAGGTTCTGGGGGTGGGCTGCAACAATTAAAAATTGAGAATTAAAAACAGTTAAAACATTTCATAGGAACAGGGTGGTGGTGCAGATGTCAACATGGTATACTGATGGGAGTTTTAAAAAAGAGACTTATTGAGAAATATGTAAAGCTTCTATCTCAAGGGGAAATTATTATATATATACTCTTGCTGTTAGTTATCATATTTCAGGTGGAAATAATCCTGGATCCACGGACATAGAAGCAATCATCCAGGATTTGGGACATATTACTTGTGTGAGCATGCACATAATGTGTGCCCACTCTTCTGTTTCAGAGTTGTTAGGGATAGCAACTGATGACCACAGGAATCTGGAGAAGCAGTTGGCTTGTCACATGGTTGTAGACTGCTCTCCGTGTGGTTAAAGCTGCATGGGGGAATGGGGTGGAATATTAAAGTGACATCTGCATGGTTGTCTGTTTCCACCACTTCTCTGTGATTTACTGGAGCATAAACATATGCTTTGAGGTCAGCAGTACTCAAGAAATGCTATAGCTTGGGCTTAACATCTGCTGGAAGGAAGAACATGAATAGCATCAAGACAGCAGTGTAGAAGCAACTGCCCACAGCAATGCGTGGCAGGGCCAGCTAGTAAGAACATAAAAAGAGACTGTTGGATCTAGTCCAGGCATAGGCAAACTCCAGCCCTCCAGATGTTTGGGGCTACAATTCCCATCATCCCTGACCTCTGGTCCTGTTAGTAGGGATGATGGGAATTGTAGTCCCAAACATCTGGAGGGCTGGAGTTTGCCTCTGCCTGATCTAGTCCATCTATTCCAGCATCCTGTTCTCACACTGACCTACCAGATCCTTGTGGGAAACCTGCAAGCAGGACCCAAGCACAAGAGAACTCCCTGCTCCTGATGTTTCCAACAACTAGTCTTCAGATGCATTACTGCTTCCAACCATGGAGACAGAGCATAGCCATCATGAGAACCTTACCCTCCTTGAATTTGTTTCATCCTCTTTTAATGCTCCTCAGGCCTGAAGCAGAAGTGCTCATAAGCGGAGCATACTGCACAGTGATTTTATTCAACCCCTAACTGGTTTTATCTTTTTCTTTCCTTCCACGGTTGTCCAGTGGATTTTGCTCTGAAGGTGGTACAGTGGTCAGAGTCTGAGACAGTGAGGCTGCAGCTGTGGGATATTGCAGGTGAGCTTTGAAAAGTCACTTGTTCGTTTGTGGTGGATGGGTCCCGTCCCCCCCCCCCCCGGATTTGTTTGTCTTTTTCTATCGGTCAAAGATGGTTCCAAAGAGGTAGGAAATTCCCACACACAGTAGCTGTATAATTTTCATCCATGTGTTGTTGTGTTTCACCTCTTTAGTGATGCAGTTTGTGCAGTTTCTTATGTAAGTCTGGAAATGGCAATTTTGGGGGAATGCCTTGAAAATGGTACTGATGGATGGATATTGCAATTAACGGTGACTAAGAGGCATGTGCATTTTTTTTTGCTTTGTCATTCCACTGCCAAAGAGACAGCCCATTTAAAAAGTGGCTTGCCTCTTCAGCAATCAAAGCAGCTGCCATAAAATTAGGAAGCAAAACTCAGCAATGTGCAGGGTTCGTTACTTTACCTACCAGTATGACTTCTCAGTAAGGATAACATATATAAAAAAATTATTGAGGCAGTTTCCCCTCTCCCTCAAAAGAGTGAGTTTGGCACAGGCAGCTGCAATGGGAGGGAGACACAAGTGACTTTCTGAAGCAGAAAAGTCAAAGCAACAACATTTCTTCTCTGGTGCAGTACAGAAATTGGTGAACTCCAAACTGTGGATTAACTTGGATGTCGGGAATCATTGGGGGATCCTGGTAGTTCTTGCAGGTTTCGTTTGGTCCCCTTCATCTCAGGGTCGGATTTAGGTTTGATGAGGCCCTAAGCTACTGAAGGTAATGGGACCCTTTATATGTGCGACTGTCCTTTGTCAACAACAAATTGTCGCTGTTCTTTGTGTTGAATATATGCTATATGGTAATTTATGGACCTAATAGGTGTCTAAAGCCATTTGCACATAACAAATAGGAGCCTACACAACACAAAACACTGTTGCTGTATTTAGGTTTTATTTTATTTGTTTTTTTATCTTATATTTTGGAAACGTACATCCAGGGTTTTTTTCCTCTAAATTTTTGGGGAGGCCCCAAGAGAGTGGGGCCCTAAGCTGTAGCTTGTTTATCTTATGCGTAAATCTGGTACTGCTTCATTTTCCTATCGATTGGTGCCTTAAAGCTTTAGGGTGGGGTACGTAACCTGTGGCCTTCCAGAGGTTGTTGGATTACAAATCCCCATCAGGCTCAGCCAGCATAGCCTGTGGTTGGAGATAATGGAAGCTGTAGTCCAGCAATATCTGTAGGACCACGGTTTGACCATCCTGTGAACGAGTCATCCCACTTGGTCAAGTTTTCCACTGTCCTTGCCAGAAGGCAGTAAAGCAGATACAACTCCCTTGATGTTGGATCAAGCAAATGTGGAGGGGGAAGCTGCCTAGGACTGAATCTGAGAATGGCTGCCTTAAGGTAATGCTAAAACTCCTTCGTCGCCTAAACCCTCCCCAGGCCAAGAACGTTTCACGTCTATGACTCGGCTGTATTACAAAGAGGCATCGGCCTGTGTGATCATGTTTGATGTCACCAGTATTGGCACGTTCGCCAGCTGCCAGAAATGGAAGTATGATTTGGACAGCAAGCTGAAGCTGCCGGATGGAAGCCCCATTCCTTGTCTCCTGCTGGCTAATAAAGTGAGTGGCTGTAGACTGAGTGTTTCCAGCTGTTTTTCTTTCTTTTAAAAAAGGCTGTAAGCCCTCTGAAACTCCCCTAAAGCGCTGGGAGATAAGAGCCGTGCATGTGTGCTGTCCTCATGCCACCAGTGAACACTGGCAGCAGCTGAGAATTAGGGTTGGGACCTAAAAAGAAGGGGGGCATGGAAGAGAGCTTGGAGAATGTGTGTCCTCACTGGCCTTCCCTGACCCAGTTCCATCTCCCCACAGAGTTTTTAAAGGGAGGGTGGGGAAGGTCTTGAGGGCTGCACTCTGCCCAGAGCCAGAGCTAAAAGTGTGCAGGAGAAGGACCCCTCTCCCCCCCCCTTCTTTCATTTCCCCCTCCCCGTCTAACATTGTCCCTGATATCACTAAGGAAGTGGGGAAATTCCCAAGTGGGACCTCTTTCATGACCCTGAAAAAAACGTATTTGAAACATCTGCTTAGGATATAAAATATCTGTACATTTCTCAAACTCTGTTTTGAATTTGAGGAGTTTATTTTGAACAGTTATAAGAATTTTTTTCAGTGGCAGAAGAGGCACAGTTGTCTCATCATTTTACCCTGCTAATTCAAACTGCGGCACCACTAATAGTTATAGCATCGCCTTATAATCTGCTGGGTAGATCTGGCCGTGTGCAGATTTGTGGCAGAGGCAGAAAACGAATTGTACACCTCTTCCTGACTGTTCTAAAAGGTGAACTTGCACTTTCCTAAATTCTCTTTTCCAGTGTGACCTTTATCCATGGGCTGTGACCAGAGAAGAAATTGATCGGTTCAGTAAAGAGAATGGCTTTACCGGATGGACTGAAACCTCTGTCAAGGAAAACAAGAATGTAAATGAGTCAATGAGGTAGGCAAATTGAATGCTTTTTTCAGAGGTAATTAGCCCTTAAGAACGGGTCTATGGATAACATACGACAAAAGAGGTGAGGTCTTTAAAAAGAGAATTCCAGCTTCACTCAGTTCCAAAATATCCAGTCATGCTTTCACTATGATGTTGCAGCTAGGTTTGGAGTGAGACAGGCAGCACCACAGGTATTTAAGTGATTTGCAGTGATTCGGCTACCATTTTGGCTGTAGGCCAGGATCCGGGATGTGATGCTCTATAGAGATTTGGTCTCAGGTGATTAGGTCAGTAGATGGAACAAGCTTGTACCCTCTGTAGGTAAGGCACCACAGAGTATGCATACTCTTGCTTATTTTTTAAAAAACGGAAGTTGTTTTGGGTCCATGGTGGTGTTCATTCCTCAGCAAGCCCACCTCTTGCCAGAGAAACAACTTCATTGCAAACAGCGTCTGTCAGCAAGGTAATGTTTTCTCGGAGGTAAATGCAGAACCCCACAGTCACATTGTGTCAGGTTTGAACAGATGGGGTCCCCAGGAGAGAGTCCTCCCCTGTGATTTGGTTCCTGGAATGCTGGGAATAAGTGCTGTCTGTTCTCTCTTTCTAACCTAATCCCATTTCTTCCTAGAGTCCTTATTGAGAAGATGATGGTGATGTTGTTGTCGTCGTCAGGTGATACGGACGTCACTGTTTCAGGCCGTGGAGACTACATCAATCTACACCAAGCTGCAGCCGCACCCAATTGGGGGTGCTGCTAGTTGCACCTCCCTAGACTTCTGCATCTGATCAGAGGTCGAGAGCACCTTTGAAACTTAATACGGGCTTTTCTTCAGAAGTAGTACTGAACTGCCTCATGGCATTACTATAAGCGGCAATATAAGACCAAGGCATCCCAGGAAGGTCGATGGAAGCCACAGTCTTCCCTGCTTATGGGCCATTGGGGTACACTTCTGCCATTCTGTGTTCCTCATTGCAAGTTGGGCTAACTTGGAGGAGGTTGTTCTGCTCGCTGCAGCCTTCTGTACTTGTGGGAAAGTCTCCACCACAGTTGATTGAAGATTACGCAGCAGGAAGGCCACAAGGAGCTCTTAAAGCAAAGCCCCAGGTAACCTGGCTGTGTCTAACCAGCGTACGTGCTAAATCTTGCACTTTGAAGCAGACTGCCTTTAATGTATCCTCTGCGGAAACATGCTGTGATTATCCCCCCTTGTGACACAGCTGCACAACTCCCTCCTTCCACAGCCCTTCTTGAGGTGCCATATTTGCCAGGATAAGCCTATTGCTGCTTTTGTGTGTGTGTTTTCTGAGAATGGCTACATTTAAGCTGAAGGAAAAAACACAAGGGACTCTGGCCTTTCTTTTTGTCCCTGCTTTTATAAGGGAGATACAATTGTCAGGTCCTTTTCCTGTGACTATTTCATTAGTGAGCCCAGCAATGAATTGAGGTAAAAGCTGTAAACTGCTTTGCATTGATGCACCTTATTAGAGCAGGAGCAATGTTTTTATGTTTTTATAGCCCTTTCCCTGGTAGGATCTCATTTGCCTCTTTCATATTCTGATAAATTACTTCCCCCTCAGAGGCCGTAATATGTGGGTGTAGATAGCCACCATGCAATGCTATCTCGAAAGCACGCCAATGGGTTTTAGTGAACCGAGGGGGTAAACACAGAATAGGGAACACAGCAGGACAGAAGGCAAGAATTAAATCTCTCCTGTACCTTTTTGCTACCAGCCATTTTCTTCCCTTTTAATATATAGCAGATAGACTTTGTTTTTGCAGAAAATACAAAATTGTAACTTACCAGCTTTTAAAAATTACTAATTCAGGAAGGTTAACTTTTCAAAATGGTGAGTTGTAGTAGGGTGCTTAAATTTCTTAATCTATTTTTTAAAAATAAACAGCCAAGGAGATGCATGTGTAATGGGTAAAATATTCCGCGGATGAATAATGTGTCTATATTCAACCAAACTCTGAAATTTCCTGGATGATTGGTTAAAAGCAAATCTATTCAGGCCAAAAAAGAAAGATCTATTAAAGCCTTGCAATGTTTGAATCTTTGCCTGATAACATTACAGTTATTTCAAACTGTCTGTTCAAATAGGGTAATGGGCACAACTTCTGGATAAGATATAAAATATATATTCGGACTATTTTCTCAGTTATGTAGACAACAAGGCACATTATTTATCCATTGGACTTGTTCTTGTTATAGGATATTACAAGTTATGTATTTTGTAAATAAAGTTTATTAAACAGTTGCTGCTAAGAAAGATAATGACAGTGGATGGGGAGCTGGAATCTCTCTAGATATTGTTCAAGATGGTAATAACTTTATTTTTAGTGTTTTTAAATGGTGGTGAAGGACATCTTTCTTTGCACTGTTTCTGAATACTGCAGGTAGGAGTACTGACCACAGAGAAATTCAAGCTAAATGCTTTTAAAGGGGATGCTATATAGACCACTAATGTGGTGCCCTCCAGAAGATTTGGACTACAATTCCCATCAGTTGGAACTGTTGGGACTTGTAGTCCAAAACATCTGGACAGCACCATGTTATTGAAGAGGGATCTATAGAAAAACAATGTCAGATAACTTGGTTGTGTTTCGGTATATTCAAATATCTCATTGTACTCTTTGAAATGGGAGCACAACAAAACTAGCCTCAGATTGCTACTGTGCAATTGGAAGTACAAATTACAAAGATTTGAGGACTTTAAAACTTCTGCCTGCACTAATTAAGTAAGTGGTAGGAGAAGAACCTAAGGGCTTTCTAGAAATGGTTCCTTTTCCACATGATGGTGAAAGTCTATATCAGGAGTCCCCAGACTTACCATGCTTTGGGCCGGTGCCTGAAGCGCCGATCCTGCGGTGGGCCGGAGGGCAGGGGAGCACGCGCCCATGCACCTGCGCCCATGCTATTTCCAGTGCACCTCCGGGTCACCGGAGAACTGGAAATGGCTTGTGCACATGCGCACGAGCCTCCAACCCAGAAGTGCACTGGAAATGATGTGTGCGCATGCGCGCAAGCTATTTCCAGTCCCCCAGCGACCCGGAAGTGGGTCGCTGGACCGCTAAGAGCGAGCGGCAGGGGTCGCCAGGGGCTGGATAAATCGGTCCTTTGGGGACCTCTGGTCTATATGATACAGTCATACACCTGAACTACAGCACTAGCCCTTCCACTTTGTACCATTTTTGAAAAGTGGTATATATAATGCAGAATTTGACAGCTGCCTGGCAGAAATTACTGCTGGGTTATTGGCACACAGATCCATTGGACATGAGCTGTTTCAAGCAACATCTCTGACAGCCATGATCTATAAGGGAAAGATTTAGCACATCTCCCTTTGCCTAATGTACTTGTGCACTGGCTTACAACTGCTGTTTGATTGTCTAGATTAATATATCTGTAGGGATCTGTGCAATGGCATTGGAAGGCATTTGAGGTCACTAAGCCTGCCTTCCCCGACCCAGTGCCCTCCAACCACTGTTGGACTCCATCAGCCCCAGCCATCATGGCCAATGGTCAAGGATGATGGGAGCTGTAGTCCCACTAGGTTGGGTGAAGTTGTAGGACCCCCCCCCCAATCTGTGTGAACCCATGTATAGCATTGTATAGGTAGACAGTTGAGAATATATGCACATTATCTTTTCCACATCCAGTTCTATTTTTGCGCCCTTTGAATAGCTGATGAGAAAATTTAAAATCTCTCAAGCCACTATCTCATGGAGCTACTATATTCTTGACTTGTGAACATACAAAGGCAGCTAGGGAAACAGCTGACTTTCCAAAGGGCTGTCTTTAGAGGACCAACTGGAATGCAAGGTATACAATCAAAACACTAGAACTTTCACGTTTGAAAGGGTGCTTTGCAAAAACAAGAGATGTCTCAGTGTTTAAACCCTATGTGTGTTGGTCCTAAGTGCTGTGCAAAACTCTTTCTGCCAAGACATAATGGACATGTTACCTCGCTTGAAGTGCTTATTTTATGTAAGCTTTTAAAATAAAAACAGAGCGGTGTGTTTTGTTTTTTACAACTCATGCTATACTGATTTGCTTCTGATCTAAAACTTTTATGCCATTTTTTTTCTGGTTGTAAGTAAACTGAAAGCAATTTGGTAGAGAGAGGCTCAAATGAGAGCTGCTGTTTCCTTTTAGGAGGGGTGCATTTCTTCTTGGAAATTCCTAAACCTTCCACTTAGCATACAAGAAAAGCTGTCTTGGTAGCCTTAAGCAGAGTTTGTAAATTCATTGTGTTTTATTTATGGCTCAATCCCCTCCCTCTCTCCATCAGATTGCAGTTCTTTGATTGTAAGCCATGAGATTCTCTAAATGGTTGTCTTCATCCAGATGGTATTCTAGGGCTACCTATAGGCCAGAATAAATTCTTCTACCCCCCCCCAAAAAAAAAAATTAAAGTATGATGTAGGATTTATTATAATTAAATCCTTATTCTGGTATGTAGCTGCATTGCCTATGTGTAGTACACAATTCCTGCCACTTCCCCAGAGAGTACAAAATCACACTCAATTAAGCATGGGTACTGTGGAGACTGGATGGGCTGAATTAAGATTCCCATCCCCACCGGTTTGCACCAAGCAGTGCCTTAGTAATATGGTTTGATATCTGGGACATGTCCACATGAGAGGCTTAATCCAGGTTTTGATGGCTCAAGAATGCATAAAAGAAAATGCATTTTAGCACAAATAGAAATGTTTTAATCACCCCTTTGCCAATCAGCACTATTTTAGCACGGTCGTTTTCACTCCCACCACCCCAAAATTTTAGTTAGTGCTAAATATTTTAACCTACTTCTTGAAAAAGTTATTAAAGCTATCATGCAATATAAAAGCACTTTAGCATAAATTGAACATTTCCCTAAAAACAAGAGTCTAAATAAAAGGGGTTTTTAAATTAGAAAATCATATTCTCTTACTTGTGCCTTCCTTACCTACATGACTGTCACATTTACTTGTCTGGATGTTACACTGCATGATTTATGCAGAGCAAGAGTGCCATTCTTCCCTGCCCCACGGGGGGAAGTGTATGGACCACCTTCCATCAATTTGAACAATGGTCATTGAAAACTCACCTCAAACAGTTGGTGTTTTTTTTTTCAGAATCTCACATATTTATAATACACATTTGAATTGCATTATTTTATATTTGTTCTTATGTCAAAGAGACAAATGAGATTTTAGTTGTGTTGTGTTCATAACCAATGCAGTGTTGGAAAAACTGAAAATAAATCTGAAATCAGCCTGACTTTGCTTGTTCACATCTACTGGTTTCTCAGTTTATGCAGTTGTGGGATGGAACTGTGTCTGTTATCCAGACTTTTTTGCTTATTGGGTTTGACTAGAGGTGGATTCCATTTTGTGTCTCAAGTCTTTTGTGTGACGTAAGTTGCTAGAACAACCCTAAATACCGGTATGTGCATACTGGTAAATTTGCAGTAATTTCCAAATGATGAATTCTGGAGGACTATGGAAACCCCTCTGGTTAAATCATCAGGTCTTTTGGACTAGGTGCTTTTTAAGAAGAATTTGGTTGTGGAAGAATTTGGGAAGGAGGTGTGGCAGCTAGCAGCTACTGTATAGGTAAAGTAAGGGGTTTCCTATAATGTTGGTTAAAATAGCAGGTGAATTGCTTCCTGTTTTTCCCCAAAATATTGCAAAACTTTGGAGGAGATTTAGGTGGGAGAGCTAGTGACAGTTGGGCATTAAGTTTAGTCATGGATATTGATTGTACTATTCTTCATTGGGTAATACCATTGGGATCTATTCAACTAAGCAAAAAGTTCTGTCACCACAAGGATTTCTGCTTTTGCAATGGAATGATCTCTCCTCTCCTCACCCCATTCAGCCCTGAATCTGTTCTGGGGGCTCTACCAAGCTTCCAGAGCAGATCTAGGAACAGCAGGGCAGGGATCCCATTCCACTAGTGCTAATCCTTGCATTAGTGCAACTATTTAGTGAAATACTGCCTTTGAACATTTTATGTGTACACTGGTTTTTCCCTAAAGATTGCAGAAATAGTTGCACTTCCAGTACTATGAAGAAAGTAACTGATGATGGCTGGCATCTGTTTTGACCGCTTTATGTTGGTCGTGAAAAACTCCATCAGTATGAACCCAGATTTTGTGTTGGCACAGATCACACTAGAGGTGAGTGGTCAGTCCTGACATTCTGCCCTGAATGTGGGTGGTGTGCATTTTTATGGTGGTTCAACTTGCCACTTGATGATCTGATAAGAATAAGATGAACTGACATGACTTATGAGGCATTCATTCGGTCATGAGCAAGTGCATAGGTTAATTTTTATCAATAGATCAAGACAGTTTGCATGTAAGGAGCAAAATAACCCTCAGCAAAGTCTGTTTTGTTCCCACTGCAACGGTTTGATTGTGGATCAGCAATATTCACAATTGGGCTTCACTACACTGGAATCTACACAGAACACTGGCATTTATGGACTGAGTGTTGTGCGTCATCCTATATGGCAACAATGAATTTGCAATAAAGCAGGTGATTGAAATTGCCCTTTAAGAGACCATATAAATCACCAAGCACTTCCAGCAGTAAGGATTTCTTTCCTGAATGTCATGAAAACACACTGGAGAATTCGAAAAGTTTATTAAACTGGTGGTTGCTGATCAAGAATTACAGGAGTTAATATTGCTGGCAGAATATTAGTCATGATGAATGAGCTGGAGGGGTAGGAAGTTTTTCAGATATCAGATATTTAAGTTTTAAGTTCACAGCAGAGGAGTATTGAGAAAGGAGATATAAAAAGGCAGAAGAAATCCAGAAATAAGAAATGAGTATGGTGCCCATTGAGGGGAGAACAGAACATGGAGTCGGAATGTGGAGGCATCCAGTGAAATTAATGTATGGCATGGATTGCTTTGTTCTTTGCTTTATTTACAGTATGTTCATTGACTTCTTTAATCAAAAGACTTCAATGGAACTTACACTCTAGTATGTGACTTTCGGACTGCAGATGGACAGAGCAATCCCAATCCCGCTGGGGGTTGCTGGGAGGGGTTTGGATGCTCCGGAGGTGTGTCTTCTGCACCTGAAGAACAGAGTATTTTGGGAAAGGAGGCAGTGAGGGTGTGGAGTTAAGCCAGCCAAAGATCCACTGCATTCTCAGCTGGTCCAGCTACCAGTGATGTGCTTGTCTGCTGTGGGCCATCCTGGAACTGGTGCAATGAAAATCAGCACAATTACATTCCCGATCTTCCCCGAGCAGTGGGTCTTTGCAGGGGCAGATGAAGGGGGGCAGTGGGGGAGGGTCGCCCCGGGTGTCACCACTGAGGGGGATGACAAAATGCCGGGCGGCACTCACTACGGGGCTTGTAGCGCGCCCGAGCCACGCGTCTCTCCTGGGAGTGATGCGGTGGCTTGGGTACCCACAGGTTCCACGCTACCCCAAACGGTCCACCCGCCGCCTACCCCTCCGCTGTAGGCCACTTGAGGAGGCGGGCAGACTCCTCGGAGGCCCCGCGGAGCATCCTGCTCTGCCTCACCCTGCCTCGCGGGCGACTAGCCCCGCCCCTGGGCACAGGGCATGCGCACCGCTCCAGGTGCCCGATTGGCTTGCTTCGCTGCTGTGTCTTTGAATGCGGAAGTGGCTCTGATATGCTGTTCAACCCTGTGCTCCCAGTCAGGTGCTTGAATTGTACCCCAGGTGGTTTTTTTTTTCATAGTTTAGGAACTTGGATTTAAAAAATTGGACAGTGCACACTTCTACTGTTGTGCTGCCTGGTACCAGATACAATCTTGCCAATAATTCACCCAAGAGATTTGACCAATTAATAGAAGGTACCGTACTAAGAATAACAATACTGTAGCTATTAGGTTCTCATTTAATCCATTCCAGCATTGTGTTCATGTGGAAACGACAAGTAAACAGGGTGGCATAATGTGGTGGTTCTCATGTACACACTTTCTTAAGGTGTTTGAGCACCTCCCCAGTTATGGAAGAGAACTCTTCTGTCTTCCACAGATTATTAGCATCCCTAAACAACTGCTGTCATGCTTTGGTCAATAGCCTTGTGATACTCCTGACAGGAATGAGTATATAGTGTAGATGTTGAAAATGCAATTATAATTTAGTCATCCTTGGCTCTCAGAGCTGTGGTGTGAGCATTTGCTATGCAGAGGTAATGATGCAAGAAGGGCAGCTGTGGTGCCACAGGAGGACAAGTACTTGGCCAACATGAGATTGTCTGTCATGCTTGGCTCTAAATCAGTATTAATATCACTGAAGACTTCAGAGAGCTACCAATACAGTTTCCCCCTTGAAACACTTTGACTTTAGTAGCTTATGGTCTGTGGTGTCCTGCCTTTGGAACATGCTGCCCAAGGATGCTTGCCTGGTATAGTCTGTCAACTGTTTTATTTCCAGTGAAGATTTTTATTTGCCCAGACTTATTTATTTATTTATTTAGCATGACTTTATTTATTTATTTATTTATTTAGCATGACTGGGTTTACCTGGCCATTTATTTTATCTTACTTAACAGGATTTATATACTGCTTAATCATCAAAACCTCTAAGCTGTTTACATTAAAGGAATATGAAATTAAAAAATACAGTACTGATGAAATCAGACGTTAAAAACAAGTCGCTCTGCTTTTTTCCAAAATCTAAGTAAAATCAGAAATTTTCAAACTCTACATACAAAAAAAAAGTTATGTTAGTATACATGTCAAAATTGCGTGTCTGGGTAGGTTTGCCTAAACAAAAGTTTTTAGCAGGCACCAAAACAATATACCGGTAGTGAAGGCATCTGGTATAATACTCTGGTGTAAGCGCTGTCACTCTGGAGAACTGATTTGTTGCAAACATGGAACGAACATTATGTGGCAATTGTAAAAGTGCTGGTTCCCCAGATTGAAGTGGTTGAGTTGGCACTTATGGGCTGAGGCAATCTTTCAAGTGAACTGGTCTCAAGCTGTTGAGGGCTTTATATACCAATACTGTACAGTCATATCTTGGATCCCGAATGCCTTGGTATTCAGATGTTTTGGACAGTGACTGTTCCGGTTTGCAAACGTTCTTTGGAACCCAAACATCTGATGAGGCTTCCGTGGCTTCCAATTGGCTGCAGGAGCTTCCGGCAGTCCATCAAAAGCTGCGCTTCGGTTTCCAAACGTTTTGGAAGTCGAACGGACTTCCGGAATGGATTCCGTTCGCCTTCCAAGGGACAACTGTAGTAGCACCCACAGGGAATTCTATTACACTGTATTAATCTTTGAGTCTGTTTCGCTTCACTTTTTTGTATATCACTTTTGAAATGCTGTATATATCAATGCAGCGCTTTGGGGGGGCACAGGGGTACACATACCCCTAAACATTTTGTGAATATAATGGGAGAAGAAACTAAAAAATGTAAAATGTTTAGTTTATTCTCTACCACAGTGAATCGTCAGTTCCGTTGCTACCCCTGATGGTGGCCTAATTTCCTCTCACAGTTTGGAATGTGAACTAAATAGCTGTCCTGTTTTGTGAGTTGATAGTGGCTGCCATGCAAAGAGCATAGATTAGCTCCCATCAATGATACCTTACATGAGATCAAGAGTTAAGTCAGAAATTAAATAAAATAATTCCTTCCAGTAGCACCTTAGAGACCAACTAAGTTTGTTATTGGGATAAGCTTTTGTGTGCATGCACACTTCTTCAGAAATTAAATCTGCAAAAGCAGAGTAGGGTAGGAGACCAATGTGTGACCTGAGGTGGTGGAGTTGGATAGTTAGGTCTGTGTAAGATTGCATTGGGGTCATGGGTGTGAACCTCAGCCATTCTATGCCTCTGCTAGACCCTAGATTCTAGGCTAGCTGATTTCAGTCAAAACATGTTGTGACCATCCAATGTAGCATATTTGACTAAACAACTTTACACCATCTCACTAGATACTGTGGTACCTTGGTTCTCAAACGCCTTGGTACTCCAACAACTTGGAACCCAAACACCGCAAACCCGGAAGCTCCGGTTTGCGAACTTTTTTCAGAATCCAAATGTGCTCAGTTTTAAGTGTTACACTTCCGTTTTGAGTGTTATGCTGAGGTCTGTCTGTTTTTGCTATTTATTTTGCGTTTTTGTTTTTGCAGCTCTTTTTGTTTTGTTTTTGTGACTGTGTGGAACCCAGTTCAGCTGATAGATTGTGTGACAGCAGTACAGTACATTGCTTATTGCTTTCATTTTATGGATCAATGGTCTCGTTAGATAATAAAATTAATGTTAAATTGCTGTTTTAGGGGTTGTTTTTAAAAGTCTGGAACGGATTAATCCATTTTGCATTATTTTCTATGGGAAAGCGTACCTTGGTTTTGGGCCTAGAGCAGTTTAGATGTCACCGGAGTTTGAAAGCACTGCTGTTTCCAAGGAAGGTAGCAATGTTAAGCACTTCTGAGTTGGGTGCAAGCCCTGTTGAGCTCAGTGGGACATGCCACTTTTTATTATCAAGACGCCGTTTCATTCTAGAGGTTTCAAGATGGGCAATGTTAAGGAGAATGCACTCTGCACGTTCTAGGGCTGAGACCTGATTTCATTTTGCTTGTAATTATTATTAAAGTTCACCTATATTTCTGGCCAACAGAGATGATCAGCCAGGGGAGAAGGGTGTAATGCAGCGAGGAATGCACAAAGCACCGTCTCTAACAGCAGTGAATAGTATTACAAGGGAAGAAGAGGGAGAAAGAGGAGCACATCCTCTCATCCCGGCCTTCCGACAATTCTAGGGCCAAGCAAGGCTCGCGGGCGCATAACCATTAATTATGAAAGTATCGCGATAAGTGTCACAAATTCGTAGGGAGGGGCTGAATCCGATTCTCCTTTCCCTCCAAAAACGTAGCCCAGCCTTTCTTATCGAATCTGCTGTTTGGCCTGGAGCCTATTGTTTCCCATAAGAAAAATAAATACACATGAAAGCGAATTCTCTCGTGCACGAAAGGGGGCTGGGCTGTTGAATTATAGGGTCGGGATCCAAGCAAGCTGCTGCCGAATCTGCCATTGTGAAACCCCGGCGGGTTTTTCTGGCTGTTGTTGGCTGTCCGCTCTCATATCAGCTTTAGCGAGGAGCTCCCCTCCACCGCCTTCACTCCTCCCGCTCGCAGGGAAGAAGGCGGGGCAGCGCTTCCGTGATCGTTCGAACAGGCCAATGGGGCGCGGCAACGCTGCGAAGCAGCCAACGAGAAGCGTAGGGAGGAGATGCCAGCCGAATAGGTTGCACCGCCCTCTCAGCTCGGCGCATCCCCTCTACTGGACGAAGTGCGACCATTTTGCAGGGGGGAGAGGCGAGTGGTGGCGATTGACGGTGCACAGGAGCCAGATCTGGGGTGCGGGGCGGCGGCCTGAGTCGCTGGACCCGGGGACTGACGGCCCCCGGGAGGTCGAGCGAGAACGGCGCCGACCGGGCTCGGTTATTTCGTCTCCTTAGGCACCCGTGCCCGCCTCAGGGCCTCCATTTAACCCGCCAATATGTCTAGGCCCGTCAGGTGAGTCTCCTTCGCGAGCGGAGTGAGGCCTGCAGGGCTGGCTCTGGCGGCTCTCGCTCCCGCAGGCCACCCACAGCCCTTCGGCGGAGGAGCGAATGGATCGGGCCTCGTCCCACGCGAGGGGAGGGGAGGCGGCCTGGAGTCGGGTATGGCGGGAGAGAGGGGAGGGGCGTGTGCAGGCATGCAGCGTGCTGCTGCTGCTCGGCGATGGGGGGGGGGAGGCTATCGCACGCCGCCGCTGCCGCCGCCCTGCAGGTCCCTTCCCTACAGGATGCAATGCTGCCCCTGAAGGTTAGCGCAAGCAAAGTCCACGTCTCTGCGGGGGAAGGAGGGGTGACTGCGCCCGAGGCTTGCTCCGTGTACGTCGCCCGCGAAAGCGTGGACGGGAGGCATGCCTCTCACGCGCACCGCTGGCTCCGAAGAGTCACTCGCGCTCTTCCTCCGGAAGAATCTGGTGACGGAGAGGCACAGCCCTTTGCTGTGCCTCCGTGTTCCGAGCTGCAACTTGCAGGGGCGACGTGCTTTTTTCTGTCTCTTTTTGTGCAGTATGGCTAGCACATCGGCGTGGGGGCGGGAGATCGCTCTCCAGAGGACAGGGTTCGTAAAGCCAATGGAGTGCTCCCTAGTGGGGAGGCGGGCGTATTTGCATGCAGTGCATTTCGTCTGGGGCTGGAAATGATGCTTCTTGTAGCAGTGGGTTCATTAAATAGACAAGAAACGCCGTTTTTAGACGCGTAAAGTACTATGCTTCTTTTGGACTGTAGCAAGCCTGGAAAAGAAGAACTTGCGTGTTTAATTGTGTCTTTGAATTTCAGTATCTGGCATTTATACCCCATTCTTCCCCCAATGAGCTGAGTTTGGCATGCATGTGTGTCCCCCTATTCTCACAACAACCCTGTGAGCTAGGTTGCGCGATGGTTTACAGAGGATTGGAGCCCCATTCTCTCCAGGGGGTGCAGTAATGCAGGAGCAGGGCTGGCTCCAGGATTTTGTGGACCGTTGGGCAGCAGGATATCAGTGGGCTACTTGTCCCCTTCAACCCAATATGATAGATACGTATAAAAATAATGCATTGTTTTTTGTCTAGTTATGCTTATGTGGTAGTTGTAACCAGTTACTTGGGAGCAAGGTCCATTGAATTGAATGGGACAGGCTTCTGAGTGGACACATGTTGTGCTGTTATGTTGCAATCTTATACACACATTTCTGGGAGCAAGTTCCATTGAACTCAGTGGGGCTTACTTCTGAGTAGAAGCTTACACATTGTTAATATTAACCAGTAAGGATCTAGAAATCTTAGTGCAGTTTTCAAGTCATTTGGTGACTTCACAAATATTACCATATAATAAGGGTTTAAAATTCATGACATATGGTTACAGACCTTAACCTTGGGCCCAAGGCATGGGAAATGTTTAGGTTTCTTTAAAAGCATAATGTATCTGCTTGCAGGTAAGTAGTTTGCCACCCTGCTGTTGATGCTGCCCTCTTCTGCTTGCTTCCTGACATAGACACACACTGTTTGATGAATGGGTGCACACATCAGCAAGTGACTGGTCTAGCACTCAGTCTCTTCCAGGGCCTTGCTTCTGCAATGCACTGCTTGAGGCGTGTCTTGGTACACAGCCTCTGGTGCCACTGTCTTGCTTCCATGAGGATGTGCCTCAGCAAAAACAGCAGTCCAGCCAGCATGCTTTCTGCCCCCTTCTCCTGCAGGGGAGAGTCAGGGGGCTGCCTCAGCTGCAGAGCACCACAATCAGCAGGGGAAGGGTCTGTCTTTGGTGTCCATACCTTTTGGCTTCGCTACTAAGGTCAGCCAAAACCAGTGGATTCCTGCTTATTATATTACTAATTCATTCCCAGATACCTCATGGGATTATTGGAGCCTTTACTTTGATGCTCTATAGACATTGTCCTACATAGATGAACTGATTATGGTTAACAGCGCAGTCCTAACCATGTCTACTCAAATGTAAATCCTTTGGATTCAGTGAACCTTACTTCTGGGTAAGTGGGGTTAGAGTTGCAAGCCTGAGTCAGACTTTTGTGGGTTGATTTTCAGCTGCAAAAATAAAGCTGTATTTAGTTATTACAGTAATGGACTGATACAGGCAAGGGCTGATGAAGCTACCCCATGGATAACATTGCATCATGAGAATGTAGAGATTAGTATGCCTGACTGCCACTTACTTTGCGAATGGAGTGAACTGCATTGTAAAGTGTCTCAACTGCAAGTGTGCAAATGCAAATAGCAGTGAGGATAAAGTGCACCCTTTGTGCATTTTTAAAGAAGTGAATTACATAGCAAATGTCATTTTCTATCAAGCTGACCATAAGTAATATATAGATAGCTTTAGTCCAGGTTGAAAATAAAGTTTCCTTCCATTCTACCATGTCAGATGCCTTTGCTGCATCCAAAAACACAAGTAATCTTAGTGGTTTGCTTATATGTGCATTCTTGCTAAGGTTAATTACTTTTATTATGCTTATATTAAGTTGTTTTCCATTTGTGATGTCAGTTTAAAATGGGTGGATGTAATCTAGAACAGAGCGGTCCAACCTCTCAGACCAAGTGGGTTGCAAAAGTACTTTGACATAGAACCTGCAGGGCGCACACTGAATTAAATTTCCATATCATAAATTGAAGTGTTTGTAACATAGTTAATGTTATTTAATATTCACAATTAATTTAATTAAATACACAATAGATTACTTATTAAACAAAATTTAGTACACATGTGCTTTAGTACAGTATGTGCTTTCATTAACAACAGAGACATTGAGTCCCTGTCAGGATAAAAGGCGGGTTATACTGTATATTCCTGCGTATAAGACTACTTTTTAACCCAGAAAAACCTTCTCAAAAGTCGGGGGTTGTCTTATACGCCGGGTCGTATTTCTTATATGGCGAGTATATCCCAAACTCTATATTTTAACTGGAAAAGTTGGGGGTCGTCTTATATGCTGGAATATATGTAAATAATAAAAATAAAATTATTTTAGAAGGCTTCTAGTAAAAAAGATTGGAACCTCTTGTGAAGCTAGTAAATAAATGCAGCCAAAGAAGAAGGTGTGGGGTGTTCAACGGCTGCCTCATCCTCACCTGCCAGCTGGTTGCCACAGCCCTGCACGGACCAGCCCCCTGAGCAACATGGACCCCAGCATGATGTGCCCCTACCTCAAATCACAGCACTAAACTCAGGGTGAGCTCACAGTTGTGTCCCTGCCCTCTTGTCCCTACCTTCCAGCCCCCACAGCATTGCCCGCTCCTCCCCCCCCAGCAGCACTCGGGTATTCTCCTGGCATCCGTGGGCCCGTTTCTTTAAAAATGCTGGAAGGCAGAGAAGGAGAACTTGTCCAAGGCAGGAGCACCCCTGGTTTGGGAGTGGTGGGCCTCCCCCCCCCCCCCAAGAGAAGGGAAGATGGCAGAAGGCAGGCACTGGAGGCAGTGCAGCAGATTCCGGGGCTGTCTGCCCAATGTCCTGGGTTGGGGGAAGCAGGAGGCTCTGAGTTCCAAGTCCCGAAGGGGAAGGCAACAAGGCCATGGCAGAATATCTGCCCTGACTTAGCCACGCCACTAGGCATTTGCCTCCTGCCCTCTGGACCCAGCCATGTACAGGAAGAGCAGAGGGGCAGCTTGGAATATCACAGTTGCACACCATAGCCGATCAACCCCCACTATCAAAGGTCTGGCTGCTGTCCAGTTAGCTGGCATGCCTGTGGCTGGGGAAGTGGGGGACCAGGACTTAAGTGACTCTGGAGTGTTATCAGTTCCTTGCTGCTGCTGCAGGTAGCTGACTGAGGGGGGAGAGATCCCAGATGTTGAGACTCCCAGCAGTCATTTGGTGCCTAGCAAGTGCTGCCAAAAAGGCCTCAAGGGTCGCATGCGAGTTGCATGTTGGACCACCCTGTTCTAGAATATTGATACTATTTTAGTGTGTACATTTTATTCATTTGTAGCTGTTTGATTGTCTTGCCTGCTCCAGATTCATTAATCCTGTAGTATGGGAAATAAGTTGATCTGTATTTGGAATATTCACACCAACCCTTAGAAACGAGCTACGGTAGCATGTAAATGAGCAGAGAAGCTTGTTTTAATTTGTGCAATTAGTCATTTCAAGGATATAAAAATTAAGTTCGTAGTTGATAGCAATTGATTTTTATTAGCAAAAGAAACTTCAGTATGATAGCACTGTTTAAATAACACATAGGTTTCTAGTTGCTAATTTAATCCACAGTTACTATTGTGGTGAACTGATAAGACTTCTAAAGGTTCAGTATTTAATTCACTGTCCTTAGTACAAGTGACCTGTTAGCCTGGAGCAGATACTAGTTTGTTGCTTAATTCAGAGGATTGGAAACAGTTTGAAAGAGGGGCAATCACTTGTGGTTTGTACACATCTCCCTGATCTTTCTGGTAAACATGCTTTTGTATTTTTGTTTTTGGCTAACTGAGCGTGTGGAGAAAATATTTCTTATTCCAATAATAAAAGCTTTCATTTGTTACAGTGTTGATTATTTTTCAGTCCCTCTCATTTAATATCTTTCCTATGGTTGTACTGGGAAAATTTAAATATGCCTGTGCAGCTTGGGGTACATGCTGCTTCATTATAACAATTGGTATATTTGTAAGTATTGTTGATTGTACAAGTCTATAATGTGAACCTCAGGTGTGAACCTCATTGAGTTCAATAGGATTTACTCCCAAGCAAGTGTGCAGGATTGAAGCCATAGGCCTTTTAAGGAAAATTCCATCAACAAGGCCAGCAGTACAGTTTTTGCAAAGAAACGTAATATAGTTTACAGGTGGTATCAAATAGTGATCCACCATTGGTGGTAGGAATCCCATCAGCTGGTATTTCTCGATTCCCCTCATGCCATTCCTTAAATATGCTATATCTGAGGCAGATTTAGTGGGGTTGCAGAGAAGAGTCACCACTGGATGCCACCGGATGTTCTAAAGGTAGTCAAGTATAAATCAGATGAAACATAGAGATGTGAAGGTAGCGGGCGGTGGAAATATTTTTTTTTTAAAAAAGAATATACTCTTACAAAACATTTCTATTTTAGAATGCTTTTCAGTTTTTTTTAATGTAAGAAATAGTGCAGCATGGGAAAATAATTCTGATATTTGCCATATTCAAGATCAACATGCATTATTTACACTGGATTCATTTTTACAACTAGACATTTCATCTTTGTCACACCGTACGTTTTGCATGCTTTCACCTATAGAGGGAATGCTTTTAAAATATCCCCAAATGGGGCTTCCTGTTTCTGGCACCGAGATTGTCAGCTTGCATCAAGGTGCAAGCGGCAGGACGCTGGGTCCCAGAGCACAACACTGCTGGCACTCTGAAGTCACTCTCATAGCCAGAAATATCTGTTTGATAAAATAATTAGATTTGGAAATTAAACAGACATAGTCTGGACTGAAGAAGACTGAGGAAAAAACCTGCATTTCCCCTAAACCATATCCACCTGCCTCGCATCTAATATCATATGTGATATGAGGTATGGGGCAGGCAAAGGTGCACCTTGAAATGTACAATCTAGATTACATCTAATATGCCTGCCCCATACCTCACATCACATATGATATTAGATGTAATCTAGATTGTACATTTCAAGGTGCACCTTTGCCAGCACTTACAGTAAGCTGCATGCTTACAATTTTTCGACATTTCAAGTTCTCCACAGGGAACTAGGTTGAACAGCCAATCCAACTGCATCTACCTGGCCGGCCTACACATGACATCAAGTGTGGGGCAAGTGGGTGTAGTATACATATTTTTAACTTCGTTTTCTTTACCATGTCCAGTTTCCATATTCATCAAATATTACCATTACAATTATATGAACAAGTAATACAGTCAACTCTCAACATGCTAGGGTTATGTTCTGGGGATAGCACATAAAGCCAAAATCACATATAGTCCAAACATGCTCTCCCAAGGGGAGTGAAATGGCGGGTGGGATTGCCATCTCCCCCCACCTTAATTTCAATGTTACATCAGCTAAGCATGTAAAGCTAAATTTGTGCAAGATAAATGTGCTTATGTTGTGAATTGACTGCATACAATTAAATTGGGTGTCTCTGTGTTTAGAGCATCCCTGCCAGATAAGAACATTTGCATCAGAAGATGCACATTTCCAACATCAAAGATTCTTCATTTAGTTTTAGAATGGTTAAGTATCAGTTGTATGCCACTTTTCTCTTAAAGTAGTACGCATCAATAGCTTGAGTTAATTTTTCAAAATAGCCTATTTCTTATCAATATTTTTAATTCCAAAATTCTCATTGATGTATTTTCTAGTACCCTTTTCAAGAAATCTACTTAAGCTATCTCGTATAAATAGGAAACTAGAAATTGTTTAAAGCTTCAGTAGACTAGAAAGCAAGAGATAGGTGGGAACCCCTGGGTGTTTAGAAAAAACTGCTGTAAATCATTCTGAGCCCATGGAGTAGAGCAGGATATAAATAGATCACAGTGGAACCAATTTCCTCTCTATCCTTCAAAAGGAGAGGGAGACCCTGGATGGATACACTGTGTGTGTGTGTGTGTGTGTGCGTGCGTGCGCGCAATCACACACACTCCCTCTCTTTCCCCCTCCCTTTCCCCCTTGCATTGCAGTCCAGGTTGGGGGCTGGCTGAGCAGCTTCCTATGTTACCAGTCCTGAACAACCACCCCCCAAACTAAGGTTATGGCCAGGTGATTAAGGTTTGAACTGTCAACAACTTAGGAGCTATGTGGGGGAAGAGGAAAGCTGAGGCCTCATGTTGTCTAATCTGGAAGTATTGTGGGCACACTTAGCAGTATTGCAAAGCTTCTTCCATCGGCCATTTCCTATAACCACTATATACAGTGGTAATTTGTTCCGGAGGTCCGTTCTTAACCTGAAACTGTTCTTAACCTGAGGTACCACTTTAGCTAATGGGGCCTCCCGCTGCCGCACGATTTCTGTTCTCATCCTGAAGCAAAGTTCTTAACCCGAGGTACTACTTCTGGGTTAGCAGAGTCTGTAACCTGAGGTACCACTGTATTGGTGAAGGAGTCTTTGTTATTAACATTGATTGTAGATGCTATAACATTTCAGTCTGCTTAAACTTCTATATTTCTGCCCTTCTAGGAACAGAAAAGTGGTGGATTACTCACAGTTTCAGGAGTCAGATGATGCAGGTAACTTTAAAACTGTTGACAGTCTTTGGCAGCTACTTAAAGTGGTGGGCACTGCATGGTTTAAAGAGCAATGGTGCTTCTAAACTGTGTAGTTTTGTTCAGCCAAACAGTAAGCATAATGTTTTAGCAAGGGGTGATGCAGATGTGCTATCTTGAATAGGGGAGTCGCTGGTTTGGTCAACATGTTCTTTTAGCATGTGGCTTTTTAATTTCCATTCCTCTGAGGCTCTCTTCCTTCTTGGAGTACTGCAAGTGAATTATATTAATGTTTCTGGAACCTCTACAGGATTTTTTTCTTCCTTTCTTGGAAAGCACACATGAGGGCCACCAGCTGAAGGACAATAGTGCCGCCTGTGTGAACATATAATTAAGATCTCATCTGTTCCATTTTAATTGTGTTATGCTGAATCCCGAGACAGCACATTTTATTGTTTTATATAGCATTTTTCTTTTTTCTTTCCTTTTTACCAGGTTATGTAATATGAATCCTTTGTTGCAATGGCCTGTAGGCCACGCAAATAAATAAAGTTTTACTTACTTACTTTCTGGAACCTCTACAGGATTTTTTTCTTCCTTTCTTGGAAAGCACACATGCTGTTAACTGTCTGATGAATGAAGCTGCTATGGTGGTAATTAATGAAAACAAAATATGGTGCTATCCTATGTTGTTTCTAATTTTGTTTTGTTGGCTATTCAGTTATTACTTGTGCAAGATCTTCACCAATCAAGAAACAACAAGAACTTACCAAAGCTTTTAAAGCCAACCAGCTGTTTGTGTGTCTGTCAAGCTGTTAACTATTGTAGTTTGGCTTATGAATTAGGTTTGTATCCGATGCTAATCCTGCTCACAGTAGACCCATTGAAATTAATGAACGTAAATTATTCATGTCCATTAACTCTAGTGGATTTACTCCGACTAGGACTAGCATTGGATACAACCCTTAACCATTTACCATCTTTATTAAAAAAACAACAACCCAAAAACATACCCCAATAAAATCCATCATGACAGGCAGACTGTGGCAGAAGTCATATGTGCAGTATTGTTGTGAAACCTGTATTTCAGTTTATACCCTCCTTTTTATTAATTGATATGCTTTATGCACCACCACTCAACAGGTTCCCAGGGCAGCTCTCAGTATTGCAGCCAAATATTAAGTATTGTATATTGTTCCTCCTCCAGGAAACTTTATATGAACTGAGTGTGCCCTAGAGCACACCACATCCAGGGGTCCACTGTGACTTCAAGTTGCAGTGGATTGGGAGCAGTGGGCAAAATACTGTGGTGCGTCCTTCATTATTCTTCACATGAAACCCTGATAATTTGAGAAATCCTTACTGTATGCCACTACAGTGGAACCTCGGTTTGCGACCGCCTCTGTTTACGACGAACTCGGAGAACGACCCGGAAGTATTTATATCCGGGTTCCGCACGCGCGAATGCACAGAAGTGATCTGCGCAGCTCGTGTGTGTGCAGAAGCGATCTGCGCAGCGTGTGCAGAAGCGCTCTTATCGGAGCTTCGCAGCGGACTCAGGGAGCGACCGGCTCCCCGGGACGGATCATTGTTGTAAACCGAGTTACCACTGTACTGTTCACTTGTATATAAAAGCAGTTGTAAAAACAATTGACAACTGCTCACTGCTATTTGGATATAAACCAGATAGTCTGCTGTGGTATGCCAGACAGAGAAATTGAGAAGTTACGGAGATCTGTATTCAAAGGGACATCTCCTTATCCTTTCATAAGTGCATACTACTTTCTGTTGAACAAATCTTGATGATCCTGTTGGCTATGCCTTTGAGCCTTTATCTGACTTCTAAAAAGCAAGATTTAGCTTTCATGCTAAATCTGACTGACCAGAAACTCAAGTGTATTCTCCCATTTCCAAATTTATACCCTACATCGTGGCAGTGCCCTCCAAGAAATGTACAACAAAACTGCCATGTTATTTTACTGGGGCTTTTAAATATTCTCTTAAGTGTTAATTTCCTCTTATGAGTTTATTTTTAAAAACCTCATAAATTGCTGTTTAATAGGCATTATTTGCATTCCATATCCAAACTAATTAAAATACAGCCAACTTAAAATGAACCATAATAATTGCAGAGAATCATCAAATCCAATTTAAAAGACTACTAGGTTTTCAGCACCCCCAATTTTCAGTAGTTTCATGGCATTTTAGGGTGCTGTGCTTAGTGCTAATCTTTCATGGTTATACCATTTAATTATACTAACTGGCAAACCTGTAATCATCCACAACACCTGTTTTATCGCACTTACAATATAGATGAAGAATATGGCAGAGATTCAGGCCCTCCGGCCAAGAAAATTCGTTCATCACCAAGGGAAGCAAAAAATAAGAGGCGGTCTGGAAAGAATTCTCAGGAGGATAGGTAAGCAAGATCCCTACTACTTAAGTTTGTTATATAGGTGGCTTTAACTTGAGGACCTATGCACTTTTCCAACTTAGTTTGGATGACTAGGAAAAGGATTTTTATTTTATTTTTTACAGAAAATGACAAATATACTATGTGTTTCAGTAATAACACTTCAGCTTTTTTCAAATAAATTGTGGTTCTCTTATTCTGGACTTCTTGCCCTCTGAAATGGATTTTGGATTTTTTTATAAGCTGGTAGAGTAGCAGGGGATTGTTGCAAACTTCAAAGATACATACCCTTACTATGCAGATTTTATAGTTAAAATTTTTATTGTTTCCTTCAGAATTCTCCCTCCTTGCAACTTGGGAAGCACAAATGTTGCTTCAGCAATTAAGCAAAATTGCTTGTTGTCTGAAAGCTATATTTAGATTGATGCAGTATAAAAGTACTTTAGTAGATATCATTTTATTTCTGGAGTAGATAATAAACTGAATAGAATTAATAAATTCAGTCAGGTCTTTTTGTTCAGATGAAACAACCTAGCTGCTTTCCTACTTTACCTCAGAATGCACTAATAATAAAATAATCTTCATGATTGTACTTGAATTAGATCTGCTAATTTTCCTTTTCACAGTGAAGACTCAGAAAAAGATATGAAGACAAAGAGAGATGATTCTCACTCAGCGGGTAAGTTATGCATCTTACTATACAGATAACCAACTGGAGTTCCTTTCCCTACCATTGCTTCTCTCAGAAATGTTGAATGTGTTCCTCTCTAAATTGTCAGTAACAGTATCAAATGCACTTTCCTTTGTTCTGTGCTTGCTCACTGGACTACATTAAAGCCTGGAATAGTCTACCATTTCTGATTGTGCTTCCCTGCGGTAGAAGGCTAAGAATAACTTTTATCACCATTTTTTCCTCAGATGAAGATTTTGGCAGTGAGGATGACTTAGGAGCAGATGATGGCAAAGCTGATAGTGACTATGAGAGTTCTCAAAAGAACAAAAAAGGAAAAAAAGTGAAACCTGACAAGAGCAAAAGAGCAACTTCTAAATCCAGGAAAAGGGCTGCAGGTAAAGGCTATGTAAATCAAGTAACTCACTATGACCTGGTTTGCATGTCACATTCAGTGATAGTTAAAATCATGGTTCAGTGGGAATGAGCATTGTGCTGGATGCACGCTACTGAAATTATGGGCACTTTTATTTTATTTTATTTTCTCCTCTCCTGCTTCTGCCATGTTTCCGGGAAACAAGCTGTGCTGTGGCTTGTTGTATTGGCTCGTGGTTTGTTCCTCTCCAGAGAAACCATGAACAGAAGCCAAGGTTTGTTCTTGGTGTGTTTGGAGAAAAACCAGGGACGCATGACATAACTAGTGAGCCCATAGTTTGTTTCCTAGTAGAAGCAAGGGAGGAACAAAGTGCCTGTGTTTTCAGCAGTGTGCAGAAGTGCCCTGCATATTCACATTAACCCAGGGATGGAGAACCTCAGGTGCTGATGACAAATGTGGCCCTCCGAACTTCTTTATCTAGCCCTCAAAACACTCTCTAGGCCAAAATCTGTCCCCAGACTACAACCCTCATTGGTTCTACTCTACTTTCTTGAGTGTATTTAGCTGGCTGGAATACGTCCTTGAACTGTGATGATGCTTCTTGCTTCCCTGTCAGAGGATGGAGAGGTATAGGAGAGGGAATAGAAACCTCTGGCTTTTGCTTGCCTGAAATGTAGCCTACTATAATATCCATTGCTCCACTCACTTTTGCCTTTAATCTCCACCCACCACTGGCATTTGACCCATTCCAATGCAATTTCAAGCTAAAGATGTCCCCCACCCATGCATGAAGCAGTAGGTAATGATATGTGCAACCTGGCCTACATTAAACTTCAGCTTCCTGCAATATATTTGTATCTATAGATTTGGATAATGCCTATCAGTGCAAGCTTAGCCATGTCTGCTGATAAGTAAGTCAGTAAATTCAGCAGGGCTTATTGCCAGATAAGTGGTGTTAGGGTTGCAGCTTTAATACATGTCATCACCTGCATAACATATTAAATAGACAATTTCAGGTAATGCTGTTTTAGAAAATTGAAGGAGGACCCATTTCTTACTTAATTTAGCCAACTTGGCATATCTAAGCAACCATACATATTAGGTGTTTGAATGGAAGACTGATCAAGTTATACTTAAACTAGTTGAAGAATAAATATTATTCCACATTCTGCTTCCTCGCTGGACTTGCTTCAAAGCTTTTTGTAGCCTGTGCTGCTTAGCACAGTCCTTTCAGCCAAAGGATGTGCTTTAAAACATTCATCAGTAATTGTTCTTAGGCCACAATATAAACCCACGATCTGCTGTGCTGGGGAAGGTTGTATGAGGCAGAGGCTTCCCCCTCTGAGCTCAAAAAGACCTCTGATCACAGAGTTATGGCGAAGTCACTCTTCCAAGGGTGAGCTCCCTGTTTTGCCTGCTGAAGTACCCACAAACATCTCCAGAACATAATGTGGTTTTTTTTGGGGGGGGGATCCTGAGCTAGCCTCACTACTATCACTTGGCAGCCTCGGGCCCAATCAGCTGCTCAACTCGTGCCTTGCTGCCTGGTGAAGGTTGGCATTGCTCTACACTGGCCCAGCCAAAGACATTTTGGCACCTGAGGTGAACCACAAAATGGCAGCCCCTTCCCCGCCAGGGAAGAAGGGATGAGTGAAGATCTACATCAGGGATAACAAGAAAATGAAGATCTACATGGGGATCTGCTGCCCCTGTGGATCCAGCTGCCTGACATGGTCATATCACTTTGCCTCATGGGTGACCTGACCCTGGCTCTATCCATCCTTTTCTGTCATTTGATTAGCATCTTGGTTCTGATTTTGGTTATACTTCCCTTTTTGAAAGAAAGAAAGAATCAATGTTTACCCACAAGCTTTGCTACCTTTTCTCAGATGAGAAAGCCAGAGAAAGGAAATGAACAGTATGTTGTGTAAAAACTAGCCCTGCTTCTACTGAGTTCCATTTCCAGTGTAGAGAGCAGCAGGTTAAGCATTGCTGGGTGTTCCATTATTTACCATTACAGATGGGTATTTTGCATGGAGACAACTTCAGAATGATTGAAAATTAGAATCTTTCAGATACGTTTGGTGTTCAGCAAATCTGAATTATGTCATGAATAGATAAGCCTTTATTTCCCCCTAGTTCCTTCCCTACCCCAGTTGGAAATGTGTGCTGTACTGTCCATCTTCAGTGTTCTTTGGTGACTTTATAACAGAGGACAGTGAGGATGAGAAAGAAGATCCGAAAAATGTGCGCCAGCAGCGCCAGGCAGCATCCAAAGCTGCTTCTAAGCAGCGAGAAATGCTCATGGATGATGTGGGCAGTGAGGAGGAAGATCAGGAAGAGGAGGAGGCATCGTTTCAGGAAAGTAAGTGGCACTGAATGGCACACACAAATGTAGAATAGGAGTGGGTTCAACAAATTACATCCATGCTTGATCTATCCAGGCTAAGCTGCCAAGGTAGGCAAACTTGACATTTCTGCTTCTTGAGTTTTGAATGCACTTCACTGTTAATGTACTTAGTGTCCAGCTTGGCCGTTGACAACAAAGGGGGAAGGGAAAACAACACTGTCCCTCAAGTTCAGGATCCAAATCTTTTTAGGACATGTGGAGAGCTTTTAGTCACTATTTCTATTAGTAAGATACAAACTTGCCATATTCGTCACTGTTTTATCTTCAGCACTGGACAACAAACTGAACAGGCCACTTTGATTACAAATACCATCCTACAATACTTTTGAATATAAATACCATCAGGAGACAGTAAAGGGCCTCAAATCCCCTTGTGTACATTGTTAGCAATTAAAAATCAATATGTGGTAAAATGCCTGGCACCTCAGATTTTGCTTTCTAGCTTGTCTGTTGTGCAAATTAACATACCCTTGCTCTAAATGATGAAAAGTGGGGACCCGTTTGATATTTGCTGTGAATTTGTGCAAATAAACAAGAGAAACCCAGTGAGCTGATGAACTAGAATCATGGACATCTGGATTCAAAACCTGGAAGTCTGTTATAGGAAGCAGTAAGCTACTGCTATTCCATATATAATAAGTTACTGGTGTTTGCTTCCAAGGGCACTTCTACAGCTTGCTACAAGATGGAAGACCAAGAGAACAGACATAGGCTGGGAAGGGCGTTGATATAGAACCTACAGCAGCTGGCACAGGAAATGGTCAGGATGAGCCTCCATGTAATTGCTCTTGAGGGAAGGAGAAATATGCCTATGCCACTGCTGTTTTAAATAATTGTGCTGCTTGTCACCAGTCATAAAGCAGATTTTCATGAGGAAATACTGAGGCGCAGAAGTCATGATTTCTCCAAGTTCTAGCAAGTATGTTACAGGATGTAGAAGCCAAGAATGCTGACTTCTATCCCTTGATCAACCTACCAGACTTTCTCCCCCATTCTGTCTCTCTTCCAAGTGAACAAGGACAGCCCTTCTTAGAGACATTTCATTCCTCTCTCTCTGCACAGAAGAGTCTGGCAGCGATGAAGACTTCCTTGCGGAAGATGATGATGATAGTGACTATGGCAGTTCAAAAAAGAAGAACAAAAAAGTGGCTAAGAAATCCAAACCAGAAAGGAAAGAAAAGAAAATGCCTAAACCAAGGCTAAAGGCTACAGGTGAGCTCAGCTTGCTTCCCCTTTGCACCTGTTAGGAATAACATAATGGAAATTTGCTTGCAAGTGCTTATCTTTTCTCAGCTCTTCATCTCTTGTGCTTAAAAGAATAGGAAGCAATCAATTTTCAACTAGCAATTTATCCCCATTAACATACATGGCAGTCTATAATGTGGTAGAGCTGATTACTGGAAAGTTCTTGTATGGATTGCTCCTGATTTCAAAGAAGCTAGTGGCTGTATCAGGATGGGATTCTATGACTTCTTGGTTACCAGTATTGTGTTCAGACCACTTGCCAGTGCTGATTAAAACAGGTGATGTTCGTGCCTACCAATCCTAGAAAATCCCTTTTTTCCATTAGGCATGAAAATAATATGGTGACTCTTAGCACAGGTCCAGGGGTACCCAGAGCTACATACACCTTGAAAGCATAAATACTCATTTGGTTAAACCTTGTCTTAAGAAAAGTGTATGCTCAGTGTGGGTGGAATTTTTAAAAAAATTTTGAGGCTTGGATTAAATTATCTAAACAATTACTTGGATAACAGGTATGCTCAACTGTTAAGTTCCTTTAAATATCAAATGTATCATTCTAGGAGAAAGGAAGAGATGGTGCTCCTAACATTTAGCTGCTATACTGAAGGAGAATTTTAGAATAAATGCATTCACGCTGGCTGTGTTTTCAGCCTAAAATCAGTTACAACACTTGAAATGCTGTGCATTATTTAGGGGTGTGTACAACCATGTAATTGCCACATGCCCAACTTACATTACACTAACCCTGTGACGCATTCGTATTTTAGTGAAAGTCATTCTGTTTCAAATTTGCTTTTATAATAACTGGCTGCTTACCCTTGGAGAAGAGAGAGATGGTGAGCATCAGTTCTAAGAAAGTTTTAATTGCACCTTTAAGAAGGATGTGGGAGAGGGTGCCTCATTGCTGGCACATTTTATTGCTGATACAATAGCAGGCTCTCATGACAAGTCTTTTAATAATAATAATTTTAAAAAACCGGTTCTTATTAGGAGGAATTGGGCATTGTCCTAAGCACACCAAGCCCAAGGAATACAAATGGCCAGTAGCTTAATTCTTTACTGACAAAGAATGCACTAGAGTACCTCCTAAGGTGCACCAAACACACACACACACACACACACACACACACACACACACTTATGGCAACTGAATAACTGGTACTCCTTCCCCAGGCTTGCGCTCTGAGCTGGACTGTTGCATCCACATGACCCTGCCTCCACCCACACTTAAGTTCCCTTGCCTGACAGGGTACACACAAACAAGCTGTGACTTCTACACTGAAACTGCCGCTGTGCCTGTCTTTTCAAACCCGTCCTCGTCCTGGGAGACACCAGGGAAGGGGATGGAGGGGATTCTACAAGCCTGCCCCTAGGGCTCAACAGTTTCCTCCTGTGCTCATGACGCATCCTGCACTCCTTCCACTGTCTCTGACTGTTCAGACACTTCCCCTTGTTCCAGACCAAGCTCCTGCCTCACAGGTGGCACAAAACCCCATAAATCACTGACCCCACCCCCTGGATCAGCCTTCGGGGGGGGGGGCTCTGTCACACACATCTCGGAGCCCTGACAAGCATCATCTTGTAGGAATTTAAGCTATGTTCAATAGTACTGTAATACATTTTCATTCCTACATGACCAGGTTGAAAAGTTAAGAAAGGAAAAACGCATTTTAAAATGTGCTCAGAGGCTGATTTTTTAAAAGCATTAATTGTAAGAGTCTTTGTTACATTTTGATGCTTTTCTTCCTTCAGTTACACCTAGTCCAGTGAAGGGCAAAGGGAAGGGAGGCCGTCCCACAGCTTCAAAGACATCAAAAGAAAAGACCCCATCCCCAAAAGATGATGATGAAGAGCCTGAAAGTCCTCCTCCAGGAAAGAAGAAATCAGTTAGTCCTCCTCCAGACAAATCTGGGGATGAAGGGTCTGAAGATGAAGTCCCCTCTGGTGAAGATTAAATGGTGGTGCAGGAGAGAAACTTTTTTGAGAGAGAGAGAGAGTAAGGAAAAGAGAATATACTTAGGGGGTAGAACATGGTTTTGGTTGTGGCTTGACTCATGGGCTGTGAATGCCACCTTTACTTTAGCTGTTTTAATAGTACAGTACTTTCTTTTTTTAAGAGATCTTTTACACAATAATGATTTGACGTCACAATCTCTACTGGCCATTCCGTTCTCCCCAACCAAATTTGAAAGCCATTTAGATTTAAATTAACAGCATACTAAAGATATATTTTTGAAGGCTTACTGCAGTTGTAAAGCAATAAGGATGAGGCTGATACTTGGAAATCATAGTTAACTAACGGTATAGGTTTTCCAAAACTGCAGAAATTCTTCTAAGGCAACTGTTGCTTAATTGAATCCAAAACCAATATATTATTGCACATTGCATTTCCTTTGACATAATTAGTATATGAATTGGTTTGAAATCCACCACGGGTTTTAAGTTCCAATACTCTGAATGTTTGGGGTTCCACAGTCTAGTTTTAATGACCATTTGGTCTGTTCTATTTTTCAGTCTTCTGAAAGACCCTACCTGTTCATGCCGTAGATACTATTGCTGCTTCTTGATAAGGATAAGATTCCAGCAGGCAGAACTGCATTCATTTTTTTCATGCCTCTCATTCATTTTGAAATGTCCATCTTTTTATGCTGCTTTGAAGCATTGCATAAAATTTAAAGCTTGGTTTCAGGGAGATTTTTGGAAGCTGGAACAACTGTTTTGAAAAGTTGGGATGGGAGGCTGAGAGCAGTATTCTTTAGAAATGTGGAAGTGACTTTATATATTGGCACAGTCTCTTTTTCAATCCCTGAGTCATGGCTTAAGTACTCCTTTCCCTGAGATCCTCAAAAGTCAGACTACACAGCTTCCACCAACAAGGGGTTTAATTTACCCTGAACCATCACTTCCTTGCTTAGTTTAGTTTCCCCTGCTTTCTGCAGGGTGGATGTTGTTCCATTACTAGATCTTACTAATCCTCTAGTTAGCAGAGGCTATATACCTAGGATAAGTGAGGAACAGAGTGTGAATTGGAAGACATGATGGAGCAGAAATAGTGCATCTCAAAATCAGGATATCTTTCCAATGCACAAAATAAGTTTTCACTGATGTATCAGTATTGCCAATTTAGACACAAGACGGACTTTGCTTTTCAGTCCCAGGTAAAGGAGCTGCAGTATTAAGTGTGAGTTGGAGTGCCATCTGCTTTACATCTTTCATTTTGTACAGTTGCAATATACACTTTCAACCATAATCTCTTTGCAAATTGATTTTGAGTATCAGTGTTCTGAAGCCAGATCCTTTGTCATCTGCACTAAGGACAAGGCCTGCTTGACTAGTATTGTAAGGCCATGCAAAGAATATAAAAGCAGTGAAATACCATGTAGGTTCTTTCTCTCACACATGCATACACACACACATGGCATAGGTATGTACATTTAAACCTTGGCTTATTCAGACTTTTGCTATTTATAATAGCTCTCCTTGTGTCTACGTGACTTCCACTTTACATCTGCTTTGGGGTTTAGTGAAAACACAAATTCCTCCTGGGTTTTGATGTTAGCATATCTGTTTTTGAACAATAACTAGAGAGCAAAAATACATTGAGATCCTCCTTGGACAGAAGCCAGTCCAGCTTGACTCACATTTGCCAATTTAGACAAAGCTTAATTGGCTGTGTGATCTGGGTACTACAGGCATGAAGACTGTATTGCTTCTTTCAGAGTGTTGAGTTGAAAGTGGTAAACTTATCCTATACTGCAAATGAAGCACTTGGTGACCTAGACTATTTGGCTGCTCCAAATGTACACATTTTTGGGAGCTTAGCTCTAGCCATTATGATCAGCCAACTGCTTATTGCTGTCAGAATATGTTTCTGCTGCTGATTCACTTATTTTGAAAAATGTGTGTCTTTTTCTCTTGGCATCCTTTCTTTAACACATTCAACGGTGTATAGGATACATAAGAAAGTCATCAAGACTCCTGGTTTTTTTCCCCTTCTCCATTTATTTGAACCCATTACCCCCTTGAATTTTTTAACAGTTCTGTGTATCAGATATTATACATGATGGAGAGCAGGCTATTTTATATTGAATCTGTGAAAACCCAAACTATATGCTATGATTTTACTGGGTTCTGCATATGTCTCCCTGGAAGCAAATATTTAGAATGTTTTCATCGTGAGTGAAAACATTTAACTGCTTTCTCTCTCACCATTCTTTAAATAGTCCAGAGATGGAAGGAAAGTGTCCCCCCGCCACAGTCCATGTAACAGTAGCAAAATAATGTCAATATTTTAAACTTGTAATTCTATTCTGCAAAATCAGTTTTCTCTGCCTCTGTGTATATGGCTTCTGAGTGCAGTATTCTAGGGATGTGATAGCCGTATCAGTTCACTAGTTTGTCCCTTGGAACAAGTATTGCCAGAGAAACAAATCTGTATACTCCAGTGTGTGTTACTGTACATCGATTGCTTCCTGGGAGTGGCAGGTTATTTAATAAGATTTGCTACAAATTTGCTGAAAAACCAAAAGCAAATATTTACAGTGTATCTAAGTTTTAGCTGTGCAAGCAACTGTGAAAGCAGTAAGGGTATAAACAGAATTTTAGTAGGGGTTTGAAAGGGTTTTTGCAGCTTATCTTGGGGACTTGACGAGATAGTGGTTGCCATGGTGCTGAAGAAACAGCCTGCACATCTTAAAGGTGAATATCCAAGTATACTCTGGGATGGCTTTTACTTTTCAATCTAATGTTTTAGGGCAAATCAATAAAACTTAAATCAAGGGGCTTAGTGCTCAGTTTAATCTAACTTAAGAATCGTGTATAAATATATTGGGAGAGATGGGGAAATGTATATACATTCAGGTGGTCTGTAAACCCTTCCAGAATTGTTAGTAGGGAAGATGTGATGCAGATACTGAATATACTCAGTATGCCTGCACCAAGTACGGAAACGTTTAATTATGTGGATTAAAAATACTTTTTAAAACTTAATTTTAAAGCATGACCCCCAAGTACAACAAACAGCTAAACTAAGGAGTGGAGGTGGGGCAGGACAAGAGCTATAACATGCTGGAAGCTTATGAGCTGTAGAAATTGGTGCTTTTGCTTTATGTAATTTTTCTGTGGAGTGTTTATTTTTTTAAAACAAATCATAATGTTGGCACATTGTTTTATAAAATAAAAGGAAATTGATTCCTATGATTTTAGCTATTTGGAAAGTTACATTAGTGCTTCGTGGAGGAATTTGATTGTTTCCCCCCTTCCCTCCAAATATTCATTGAATAGGCTCTGTGAGGGGCTTGGGTCCACCTGTTACTGAAACCCAACCACCCTTCCCTCTTCTCTTCTCTCCCCGCTCCTCTTCGGGTTGCATTTGGAACAAACAACTTGTGGAATCTTGGGCCCAAATGGAAACTGGATAGCGAATCCTCTTGGGCATGGGGTATGCTTGTAATAATTTCAGGACCCATAATTCACTAAGCTGACAGTTGCCATTGGTATCCCCCCCCCCCCCAATTCTCATTTCAGTTTGCTTCACTGGGTAGCTCACACTTGGTGTTTCTTCATTAAACTCTTTTCTATCCCTTGAAGCAGAGGTTTTGCCTTTCAAGTCTATTAAAGCATTCACTATATGCTGTGTTGACCACTGTTGAGAGTACCTGTTGCCCCACCTGCCCCTGTACAAAACTGTAGAAAATGGAATGGTTCCATCAGTTTGAGCATGCTTGGTGTGACTGCAAGATACCGTTGTGCATATGCTTTGTATATCTGGGGAGGGATTTTTTATAGGGGTTTGGGGCAAAACAATACGCAAACCTGCTTTTAAGCCACAATAACATGAAAACCCCTTCAAGTATCTTGTGTGAATGGGAGTGGGTGTGCGTGTAAGCGTGCATGTGTGGGTGTCCGTCTGACAACTTAATGTGTGTTAGAAATTTGTGAACTTTACTTTTCCCACAGAAACAGTTATTACAAAAGTTGTATATAAGAGAATTACATAATTTGTTTACCAGGAACCTGTCACAGTAAAACCCTGAACTATTCTCAAATGTAAAGAGGTAAAAAAAAAGACTCCCAAGTGGGGCAACTGCCCTTTGCATCAGCTACAGGTTGATGAAATGGAATGCAGTGGATATTTGTCTTGGGTGTTCACTACCCTCTTGAGTTCTTTGTCTCCCCTGGATTTTTTTTCATGGCTTTGAAAGAGGCTGCTGACTAAAACATGGCACTTCAACTGGTCGGTTATCTGAAGGAATATTGCTAGACGGGATGCCACAGTCACCAGTCCTATTATAATAGCCAATAGGGTTGTCATTCCCTTGACAATGAAATCTGCAGCATGGTACTAGAAGTTCAGTTTGAATGTAACATTAATGCTTTATTTAAAAAATGCATTTTTTTAAAGAAAGGGGGGGGGTTGAAGTGAACATGACGTTGTTGACCATGTTCGTGAATTATAGATGCAACATGCATTGGTAGAATTGTGTGATGGTCTTTTGTGCTACTTAATTTTACATATTCCAGTCTCTGTATGTACTTGCAATTAAAAAAAATTAACAAACCTTGCTTTGCTTTTTATTGAAGGGTTCCCAGGACTGCATATCTGCTCCTGAGCTCTGTTTTAAGTATGTGTATCCTTGGCTTGTATTTTGTATTAAAAGAGAACATGGAAAAGAACCCTTTATTGTTCAGCATGTTGGATTTGTGTCCCCTTCATTTTTTTCTCTTTTTTGGGAATATATTAAGCAACTTATTCTTCTGTATCTTATTTTCTTTTGTAAACTTCTTGGTTTTGTTTAAAAATGGCTTTATAAAAGGGCTTTTATAACCCATAAATATGCCTTCTGTGGTTTTTCCACTCCTTATTGTATAATGTCTAGCATCAGTTCTGCATTTGCTTTTAAAAAAACATTAATAGTCTGCAAGTAAACAGAAATTCTGTGTTAAAACCACTGGTACCTTCTGTCCCGAGGATTCGTGTTCAGGGTGCAGCTATTCCTTAACAGCTTAATGCTAATGATATCTACTCTGAAGTAAGTAATTTTTAATTCAGTGGGGCGTACTCCCATGTAAGTGCGGTTAGGACTGCACTCTAAGTCTAATGTACATAACTGTACTTCAGCAGTGTATTCCTACACACACACTTAGAAGCTTTGTTCAGTGAGTCTTACTCCCTGCCTTGTAAGTGTGTTTAAGATTGCATCCTGAGGGTGAAATAATTTGAGATACCTTTGAAATGACAACCATATGCAAATCTCAGTGATTTGTCCTGCATAGTTACAGCACTGCTGTGAATTTGAAAAACCGTTTTCAGTAGATAAGCAGGACACAATGGATACTACATCCAATCTTGTACATAAGCAGAAGTCTGCAGGAGCAGAACAGTGTTGGCTACAAACTTTAAGAACTTACTATGTCATCCTTAGAACTTTATGGTAATGCTAGCCAAGCAAATGAGTATTTAAAATACTATCTTTGATTTACAAGTGATATAATTATAATTAACTACAGTATATGCTATTAGTGATGGTAGGGTTGCCAGACTCAATACAGGACAGGACTTCTGTGCCTTTAATTGCCCTGCTCTCTTTTGAGTCTGGAAACCTTAAAGAGAAACCAGCAGACCCTTTGCTTGGAAATTAAAGGATCTGCTGCTTTCTCTTTAAGGTTTCCAGATTCGGAAGAGAGCAGGGCAATTAAAGGCACAGAAGTCCTGTCCTCTATGAGTCTGGCAACCCTAAGTGATGGTAGCAGCAGACTTGGTGGGGGAGTGAATAGCAAGATACACACAAGCAAAGAAACTTGGAAAAGCAAGTTGTGTGTGTGTGCCAATCACATAATATGGTATGTTAAGTGAGAAATGGGAAACCTGACGATGGGATGAGCAGGGAATAGAGTGGCTGGAATATGATGTAATAAATGGATAATCTCAGATTCTAGATTTACACTGAGAAGCTATTTGGATGGGGCAGTAAGCTGCCCATCGGTGAAGAAATTAAATGCAGTGGGCAGAGGTGTGTGCCCATGCATAGGAGACCCAAAACAGGCTAATGAGAATTGGACAGCTGACTGACGGGGAAGTGGCTTATGTAGCCAAAATTGTGCCGCCCATGCACAAGAGAGGTATCAAAAGGCTTTGGGAAACCCCAAGGTGTGCAATAACAATCCTGGTTGGGGGGGGGGCTGCAAAAGAGGCCAATAGGGACATTTTCTCAGTAGCTAGAGAACACAGGTGGGTGGACTGAAAAATATGGGAATGGAATGAAAGTACCATAGAAGCTGCCACACTGCGGCAACATGGTTATGTGTCCACTTGCTCAGCTCACAGTCAATGCAGAACATGGCTTGCCTAGCAAATCAGGCAAAATTGTACATGGCTTTCCACTTCTGCTTCAAAATATACTTGGGTATCTGCTCTAGACAGTTTTTGGCTTTCTGCAAAACAATTCTAGTCTGTGGGAAACAAGACTATAGTTAACAAGTCTAATTCTAAATGTCCGTTAATATTAGCAGAAGGAGCATATAGTGCCAAAGTTACTCAATGCAGGATGAAGATTTTACTGTACATCCGAAGTAGTATACATAATCTAAAGCAGCAGAGGGCGTACTTCAACCTCTGTATTGCTTGTTTCTGTGGGAAGGAGCATCTTGGCTTTTTGAGCTTTCTGCATTACAAAAAGTACTGGTTCCAATTTTGCTCCTTTTGCAGTTTGGGTTAATGTTTTCTTCATGCAAATTAACTTCTTTGGCAGTTGTAGTAACATTGAAGCTCACTAATTTATGGGCCAAATAAATCACTTGAGCACAAATGGAGACAGAAGTATGACCCAATGCATCGAAAACCACCAGAGGGAAGGAAGAAACCTTAAAATTGTATTCCATTAGTTTGGTTTAAGGAGTTGATCCAGGAGTTTTGAATGTGTGAAAGTAATTTGGATGGAAGTACATCTGTGGTTGTGACTCCTTTTATGAGTCTTCATCTTTTTCCCAGTGCTTGGGTACTAAGCTAATGCTGTTCATTCTTGGCTCAATAACTGAAACAAGTTGGGGAATGAAGCACCTTTAACACAGATGTTAGGTGTGGGTCCGTCTTCTTTCCGTGTTTACAATCCTGCTGTAGCAAAGCTTTCAGTGACTTCATTAGGTTCTTAAGCACAACAAGCTGGTCACCATTGCTCATCTATGCAGCTAATAATCACTTGTTGAACAAGAGATGAGGCAAAATACTTCAGAAGAGTAAACAGATAGCACTTGCTGCTTTGCTGGTATTCATTTAATCCTTGCCTGCCTTGTCTTGACAGATTATTATTATTATTATTATTATTATTATAATTATATATTGCATTTATATCCTATTTTCTCCAAGGAGCTCATGCTTCTCCCCCTCTGCAATTCTCACAACAACCCTGTGAGGTAAATTAGGCTGAGAGGCAGTGACTGCTGCAAAGCTGCCCAATGAACTACTTGGCCAAATGGGAATTTGAACCCTGGTCTTCCAGGTCCTAATCTGACACTAACCACTACACCACACTGTTTACCTCCTTATCCTACTTTTGCAGCAACCATCTCCACATCGGTTTCAAGTCCTGGTCCACATGAATAAGGTTTTGACTGCCTTGCCGTCCCCTCTTGCCACTGCGCAGCTCAGTATTTTCCTTTGCGTGCATAACGGGTTTATTTTGATGGCTTAGCCACAGAATACAGATTGCCATAAACAATACAGCGTGGACAGGAATGTGTGTGCATAATACTAAATTTGGAGGTCGAAGTCATAAATGTAAATTCTTGAAATCTCAGTAATGGTGTTTTTTGCCTGCTCAATTCTCTGTGTTTGACATGAATGGGATGTGCAATGGGGCATCTTTCGCACAGCTAACTTTGGAAAGCCTGCCCGGTCCAATCTTGCAAACAAAGTTTTACCTGAAACTGTTCACATCTTTACAAGCTTCAGAAAAATGGAAAGCCTGCTGTTAAAACTGAATGCTATGCCCAATATCAAATCCCACATTTGTGCAGCATGATTGCAGTCTATACATGGCCCCAAAGCGCTGTCCCTCTGAAATCCAGTTTGAAATGTTATCCTTCCCTTCCCCTTGCTGCCCTTGTGACTCCAGCCCTTGTAGGTCCTGACTGGCTGTTCTTAAACCTGTGCCTTGCTCTAGTACAAGCTGTGCCACTTGGGAGTTCCGAGCACATTAGCATTGTTTTGATGAATAGGAGTGCCTATTTACACATGGGGTGGGTGACTGTAACAAAGGGCGTGCTGTCACCTGCTGCTAGAAATAATAAAACAGGAGAATGAGTGGTGTAAAATATGCCAAATCCTGCTTTGCGGGAGAGCTGCTCTTTTGTCTAAAACTAAATGGAGCCTTTCCGGATGATGATGAAAGACAGTCCAGTTGTGAGTGCAGCATTTGATACTAGTTGCAAACTTAAGCATACCAAGTGTGTGTGGAGGGGGAGCTTTGAAAAATTAAGCTTCAATTTTTATGGCTATAAAGATAAGCCTCCAGCCTGGGGAGAAATGTGGCTCTCTGGGGATCTCTGTTTGGCCCTTGGGACTCTCCAGACCACACCCCTTTTGCAGGCCTAGCTGGAATGTTTTCCCCAACCCTTTTCATGCTTCTTGCTTGCCTGTGAAATGCCTACTTTTCAGTGCCAGCCAGGTAAGCCCCCTCTTGTTCTCCCAGCTCTTTTAACATCTCTTAAAATTTCCTTTAGCATCACTGATGATGATAATTTTATTCTCTGTGAAATAATGGCAATTGAGCTGGGTTTTGTATGCTTGCTTGGGTTTGACTTGTGGCTGTCTGTGTTGTATTTCATGACTGGGTTTTATTTATTGTGAGGCTGGCTTTATTGATGTAGGGTGTTACTGAGTTTGTTTTAATTTTGCCTGCTTTTTTATAGGAGGCTCATAAATTGAATGGAATAAGGGGGCGGAAATCATTGTGGCCTTTGTGTCCACGTCATCAGACGCATGAAGTCTTATCCCGAGTTAGCAGATTATATATGCCCATATACAAGGATACATACACGTACATGGGTTTAGAGCGGGGGAGGGAATGTAAACAGTGAGGCTAAAAGGCCATGAAATACAAAAGAGAAAGCATGTGGTATTTCCATGCAAAGCTCAAATGTATACAAGATAAGCACAGTATTTCTAACTGTGTCCTGCTAACTTAACACCTGTAGTAGAAGAGCCTGAGTCCTAAACAAATACTGTCAAGCTTGCTGATAAATTCTAGTTCCACAACTTCAGGTTGAACTCTTCCTTTGAAGTTTCTATGTTGAAGAGGAGTGACTCTTCATTCAGCCACATTTGAACATCTATTTATTCTTGCCTTGTTAGTCCTTTGCAGGCACTGTTGGCAAATTAATGGCATATATTAGGCATCCCCAAACTGCAGCCCTCCAGATGTTTTGGCCTACAACTCCCATGATCCCTAGCTAACAGGACCAATGGTCGGGGAAGATGGGAATTGTAGTCCAAAACATCTGGAGGGCTGAAGTTTGGGGATGCCTGGCATATATATTGTGTTGCGGATTGAGCAGATGCATGACCCCCAATGGTTCAGCTGTTGGTGCCGTGAAGTCCTAGAATACGGTTGCCTGCGTAGATAAGAGGACAGAATATATACTTGATGACTCATGGAAATAAGGCTGCCAATGGTCACAATGGTTGTATCTTGTCTCAAGGATTATAGGCGATCTGCCTCTGAATACCAGTGGGAAACAGATATTGTGCTTATATCTGGCTTTGGGTTTCCGATATGTATCTGGTTGGCCACTTGGGGACAACATGTTGGATTGCCCAGTCCTTTGGTCTCATACAGCTGGGCTCTTCTTAAGTTTTTATGACTTGGCAGACATTGCAAGTGGTCTGTTTTAAGACAAGGGTGAGGAACCTATGACCCTCCCATTATTCTTGACCATTGACCATGCTGGCTGGAGCTGATGGAAGTTGGAGTCGCACAATATCTGGAGGTCCACAGGTTCCTCACCCATGGTTTAAGACCCTAGATGAGCTGAAGCATCAACCTGTAGAGTTCAGATGTGCAAATGTACCTTCCCATGCAAGTCATCACTTGCTGTTCATTTGCTGGCCGAATTGCAAGGTGGAAAGATCATTGCATGTTAATGGTATCAATATTTTGCACTCCAGAATAGTGCCTGCTAACAGAGTGGACCTCTGTTTGGCTCCAGTACCAGATTTCGTGCTCCATACTGAAAAACAACAATTTTTAAGTTTTGAAATTGTAACGAAAAGGAGCAAAAACAAATAACAACACAACAACAAAAATCCCTTGGCAGCCAACACTGACAATAAGAATATTACATCAATCCTGCTCTAATACTTTATCAAATAATCAAATATAATGGGTGTGTTCTTTATAGATGTATTTTACAGCTAAAATTGTCATAGACCTTTAATCTAGGCTAGTTGCTTGCTAAGTTTAGCAGACTTTTGCCAGATATGAAACAAGGTTCCTTCTTTAAAATTCTACACCACAGTTGGTATTGAAGGGTATAAGTTGAAGAAAAGTGGAATGGAGATGATTTGGGGATGTCACCAAATGCGTGAGATATCCCAGTGGCTCCTGATGCTGGATGACAAATTGCCAGACCAAGAACAAGGCCAGATGGAAAACCTTGCATTTCTCTTTATGTGTACAGAAGTGACAACTCTGAGGCCATTCATCCCTCTCAGCTTTCTGGAATCTACTGCCCAATTATGGCCACTTGGGACAAGAGAGATCAATGATCTTTTTAAAACAAACAGGGCCTGGTTTGTGAATCTCAAGCCAAATTTACAAATGTCTCTGCAACTTCCTGCTGAGGGCAAGTTTATCCCTCTCTCTGGATATAACATACAGTTAAACTAGGGGTGGGGTGAGGGAGATGGAATTAGACCTAGGATTCTGCAAAGGGTTTCTCAAAGGGTGGGAGGGAGTTAAAAGTGCTTACATGCATTTTTTATTTTTATAGAAGTAAGTTTCTGGCGTCTTGATTTCAAATAATCCTGCTGTCTATCAGGTTGAAAGACAACAACATTTGTGTTTACAGGAGACTCAGTTTCAAGCAATCATTAATTCCTTTTGTCATGCAAGTCTGCTTTACCTCCCCACCCTACCCCCACCCCCCTCTGAACTGATGCCTGGCCTTGGTTGGAGACCTAAGGGCTGCCATGTGCAACTTACATTCCCTCCAACATCCCCAAATATTATGGATGAATGAGAGCATTGTGGGTCACGAGAACTGCTCTTGCCTATTTTTTGTGGGCTAGCCTTAACCGTGTTGCTGTGTCCTTTCTGGATCTGCCATCAAAGACCCCAAAACAGGAGATAGCTTTTGTCTTAGTCCTGTGAGATTAATGTGAACTTCAATTTAAAAAGGAAACTAAGCAGAATCCCATGTGAGATTTTGATCTTACAGAACCAGTTCGTCCATGTATTATATAAGTTCTTGAAAGTAATAGTTCTCAGAAAACCCTTTGCAATATGCAGATGTTCAACCATGGGATTGTACCTGGGCTGGGCAAGTAAAATCAAGCTTCGTAAGGAAGTTATGACAGCTGCCCAACCCTATAATTACCCTAGTAGTCCCTGTGTCATCACTGTTTCTATATATATATATATATATATATATATATATATATATATATATATATATATATATATATATATAATACTTAATTTTACAGAGTTTAGAACTACCAGTCCCAAGGATGGGTTACTTGATATAATTTTTGCATGCCTTAGGTCAAGGAGAGTTCAGTGAGCTCTTTCATGTCTCAGGAGAACATTGAATGCACATTTAAAGCACATTACTCCCCCCCCCACCAATAATTCTGGGAATTGTAGTTTTCCCCTCACAGAGCTATCATTCTCCTTAGCAAACAGTTCCCAGGAGTTTGCTTTAAACGTCTGTTGAATGTGCTTTGAATGTAATCTCTACATGTCATAGTAAAATCTGCACTCCAGGGGGCAGTATTAGAGGATCTTTGTTCGGACCAGTCAATGTCTGTGATGAAGCAGTGCAGTCTTCCATGTTTTGGCGTTCATCAAATAATCAGTTGACCTGGAGAGGGACGGATACGCATAAGACAACAATAATCAGCTTCATCAGTTAGCTAACCTTGCCTTTGCACAGGGAAAGGCAAAACTGCATTAGGCAGTCCCTTCTGGAATGCCCGCTTCGCTTGATTTTTATGTACAAAAGCACATCCTCTCCTCCTCCCCATATAGGATAAAGGTCTGTAAAAAGTAAATCACATGGCAGTATCCCAGAATGCTGTGTGCAGCATCTCCTGTGTTGCCTTTTCAGTTTTTAAGAGAGGATCACAGGTGGGGAGTGCACTTTCCGCCTGCTGGAGGGCAATTCCATCGGCACTTGAAGACCCTCCAAGTGCCCCTATTTTCCAGGGATAGTCCTGAATTTACAGAAGTCGTCTCAGGTATAGCGAAGTTTTTAAATGTTTAATGCCGGCATCCCCAGACTACGGCCCATGGGCCGGATACGGCCCAAAGGACGCAGTTATCCGGCCTGTGGCACCCCCCACCGCCCACTGCCGCCGCCCGCTCTTACTGGCGTGGCGCAGTGCGGCTGCCCACTTCCGGGTCGCAGAGCACCAGAAATGGCTTGCGCGCATGCGCAAGCATCATTTCCGGTGCACTTCCAGGTTTGAGGAGGCCCATGCGCACAAGCTATTTCCAGTGCTCCTGCGACCTGGAAGTGTGCCGGAAATAGCGTGTGCACATGCGTATGGGCGCGCGCTCCCGTGCGCTCCCCTGCCCCTCCAGCTCGCACCGTAAGTTTGGAGACCCTGGTTTAATGTTTTATTATGTTTTTATATATGTTGGAATCCACCCTGAGACAACACAGTCAGATGGGTGGGGTATTATTATTATTATTATTATTATTATTATTATTATTATTATTGAATAGGGTGCCCCTATTTTCTTTGGATAAATGTTGGAGGGGATGTACCTGGTTGGTCACTGTGGCAACAGGATATTGGACTACCTGGGCCTTTGGCCTGATCCAGCAGGGCTATTGTGTTGCTCTTAGAGGAAGCAGCCTTCCTTTTCATGGCACGCCAAGGCAGGCAGAACTTGACAACATTCCCATCAGGGAAAGAGAACCAGTGGTCTTCCAGATGTTGATGCACTGCAGCTGCCATCATTCCTGACCAACGGCTATGGTGGCTAGGACTGATCTAGGATCTGTGCATGTAAACTAGGAACGGGGAAACTGACCCTCCACAAGTTGTTGGGCTCCAGCTCCCATCGCCCCAGGAATCCCTGGCACGTGCTCTGTGAAAGAAAGTGGGATTTTAAAAACACACAGAAGCATTAGTGTTTGGATGGATGTGGCCTTAGTTACACAAGGAATGGAAAGGTTTGCTAGAAAATATTGTAGTGTGTGTGCTCCACTTCTCCCCCCCCACCCCTCACATCACCATCTAAAGTTGCACAGCTTTTTTAAAATAAAAAATAGACACTGGGGAATTCTAGAAAATGTAACGTACAGCCGTTGGGATTCTATTACTTGCATTACAACCAATCTAGCAAATACTCATGGGGAAAATCATATCACCTCTCAGTGCTTTAAATCCCCACAATTGCTTTATGCTTGTCTCTTTTTTAAAAAGCACTTCAAGAGCTGCAACAGGAAAGTGCAGTATAGGGAGCTCAGCATGGTTATGAAATGGTGCAAATCTCAATGCTGGCTCCGTTCTCTCCACCTGACATGCCAAAAGCTACGTCTGACACAGGAGCCCTCTTTATGGTACCACCAGCGGACAATGAGGTTTCTGTTCAAGGTCTGGAATATATTCTTACATAATTGATAGGCTCTGAGCTAAGCAAGAACTGACTAAATGCTTTGGCACACGAGAGTGCCCTGGGGGTAGGTTGTCATATTTGTCTGATAATCCATGCGCGCACGTAATACCTCTCAATGAAGTGCAAGATCCCGAATGCTAAGCCACAGGCCACAACATTGGCTGAAAACCCCTTGGGATTAAGTGTCCGGTGTACAAAGAACAGGCAAAGAAAGAAGTTTGTTATATAAGCCTTGTAATTGGCTGCTTATGGAAGGCCATCAACAACTGCCCCACTGCCCCTTGTTGAGCCTCTCATGGTGGCAAATGGAGCCTGCCCCACATCAGGTGCTCTCTGAGAAACCATGCAGGCATCTACAGTGCTCTGCCCCACTGCATGTTCATCTTACACCATTTTCTCTCCATCACTGTCGCTGCCTCCGCCATAAGCAAAGGAATCAATGATGGACTACATGCAAAATAGGGTAGGGTGGGGACAGAGGGCAGCAGAAGACATTCTGGCGGTAGTGGCACCAGTGGGGCAGGCAGGGCAATGATGCCTTTTCTGCTGCCTGAGGCGGATGGTTCCCTGTGTCTCATCGGTGGGCTAGCTCTGTTGGTGATTCACTATGGAATACCTCTTGTTGTTGTTGACTATGAGGGCCACTCCATTTCTTCTACAGGATTCTTGCCCACAGTAGTAGATATGATAGTCACCCGAACTGAATTCGCCCATTCCCTTCCATTTTAGTTCACTGATGCCCAGGATGTCGATATTTATTCTTGTCATCTCATTTTTGACCACATCCAGCTTACCTCCACTCATGGTTCTTACATTCCAGGTTCCTATGCAATATTTTTCTTTACAGCATCGGACTTTCCTTTCGCTTCCAGGCATATCCGCAACTGAGCGTCCTTTCGGCTTTGGCCCAGCCGCTTCATCAGCTCTGAATCTACTTGTACTTGTCCTCCGCTCTTCCTCAGTAGCATGTTGGACGCCTTCCGACCTGAGGGGCTCATCTTCCAGCGTCATAACTTTTATATGCCTGTTATCTTTGTCCATGGAGTTTTCTTGGCAGGGATACTGGAGTGGCTTGCCAGTTCCTTCTCCAGGTGGATCACGTTTAGTCAAAACTCTCCACTATGACCTGTCCATCTTGGGTGGCCCTGCATGGCATAGCTCATAGCTTCTCTGAGTTATTCAAGCCCCTTCGCCACGACAAGCTAGCTCTGTTGGTGATTCACTATGGAATACCTCTAATCACAAAAAAGCCTTGCACTTCTGTTTCCATTCTCTCTCCACCCACAACCACCCACCTTTTTTTCTTGGGAGAAATTCATCAAACCACACTATGTTTCAAGAAATTACAGAGTTGATTTGGATTGTGGCTAACCTCGTGAGTATATGGCTTCAGAAACCAGTGGTTTGCGCATACAGGTTGTGTGTACACAGCCCTTTTCCCAGTTACCCCGTTTTCCTGAAAATAAGACATACCCATAAAATAAGCTATAGCAGGATTTCTACGCATTTGCACAATATAAGCCATACCCCGAAAATAAGACATAGTGATAAGCGCAGTTCTGGAGGGCGCCAAGGAAGAGGTGAGGCTGGACACGTAATTACAAATAAGACATCCCCTGAAAATAAGCCATAGTGTGTCTTCTTGAGGAAAAATAAACATGGTAGGTGAACATAGATAAGATGAATTGTGGCAAAAATCCAAGTTTGGGCAGCCACAGGGAAGAAACACTTTAGCCCTTTGCAGCTAAAACTTGAGCTCGTTCAACAAACATTTGTCGAGCATGAAGACAGGGAAAACACACTGGGGTACATTGCAGAAAGCAGGACTTGTTTTGATGTTATGGTTCCTATTAAAATGTGTAGGAAAATAGCTGAAGATATTAAAAGAATGAGGTTTGTGTCATTAATTGTTGCATGTGCCCTTTCAGGCACACTGTTTGGCTCTTTTCCCTCTACATTTTTCTAACACAGTAGAATAAGTTTGGATTTGATATCCTGCTTTATCACTACCCTAAGGAGTCTCAAAGCAGCTAACATTCTCCTTTCCCTTCCTCCCCCACAACAAACTCTCTGCGAGGTGAGTGGGGCTGAGAGACTTCAAAGAAGAAGTGTGACTAGCCCAAGGTCACCCAGCAGCTGCATGTGGAGGAGCGGGGACATGAACCCAATTCCCCAGATTACGCGTCTACCACTCTTAACCACTACACCACACTGGCACACAGTAAAGGAAATGTAACAGTACCTTGCAATCTTAACTTTTAGAGCAAGCAAACTTCAGGGAAGGGGCATAGCTCAATGGCAGAGTTATGTGCTTGGCATGCAGAAATTCCCAGGTTCAATTATTGGCATTTCCAGGTTACGGCTAGAAGAGATTCGTGTCTGAAATCATGAAAAGCCACTGCCAGTCCATGCAGGTCAGCAGTGGGGGACCTCTATTCCACAGCTCAAATTAAGCCCAACAGGGAATCCCAATTGGGCCTGTAAGGCTGTTCTTTCCAAACCATGTCCATCTGCTCCACACCTGATGTTCACATGTGATATCAGGTGTGGAGCAGGTAAAGATGCAGCTGCAAAGAAACAGTGGGGAGCCTTAAAGTGTGCTCCGATTTGCTCCTTGGCAAAGCAAGGCTTGCTGTTAAGCACTGATCATCTGGTTGGCGCTCTAAAGCAAGTCATACAGGTATCAGCTGCACTACAGATTTCCCTATCGGCAGCAGAGCATCTGCTTCGCATGCAGAATGTTCCCAACTGGGAGCTCCTTAGTGCAGCTAATCCCTTCTGAAAGTGGGATTTGATGTAAGCACTGATTAGCTGACGGTCGCTTACAGTTCGCTCCACAGGGAAAGACTTTCTTCCTCTGCATAGATTGAAATCAAACATTTCATTTGACACAGTCCTGCCCACCTGTCAAAGTGACCCTCCCACCTGTCATCCCATCCACCTGTCAAAGTGGCCCATGGTAGTTGGGGACGTCAGAATCTGTCTTGCCACACAAATCCAGTTCTCCACTGCTAGTGCGGACAACACCCAAGCTAAATGGACTAGTGGTATAAGACAGCATCCTGTGTCGTCATCCCGCCCCCCCCCCCAAAAAAAAACCCCAGCAAATGTTCTAAAAATTAAGATGGGATGCAATTATTATTTTTTTTTAAAAGAAAAAGCTATATTATGGCCAGCTTCATTTGCAAATAATTCTGCTGGTAATGTGGGCTACATTTGCTCCTTGCTGCTATCTTCTGAAGCAATTCATGACCTCATTTTGATAGACCCTGTTGTGTGACTTGGATGTTCTCCAGATGGAGGGAATCCTCGTGAGGTTTGCAGGTCACAGGCAGATGTTTGTGATTCTTCACCAGTCTCAGTGCTGCCTATTCTCTGATAAGCAGATGATCACTCAAAAGGCTATGATCCCTGATGTGGACAGAGGGTGCTGCGTTTTCAGCCTGACAAGCAATGTCAAACTAAGGCCAGCAGTGTAGGCATGTGTTGCATCATGTACGGTATCTAAGTGTGCCGTATTCATTTCTTGACAAGGCTTATTTTGAATGAAATTTGCTTTCTTTGCCAGAACTCAACCCTGGAACATGTGAATGAATTAACAGAAGATGTGCTGAATTCCTTTACATTACTAGTTTCCCAGGACTGGCTGGATGCAGAGGAGTGGTGGGAGGTACCAGCTGGGGAACCCTCAAGAGAAGAAGACTCGGAGCCAGGGGATTGGTGGTGGCACATGGTCAGAGGGAGAAGAAGGAGCAGACAGGGGGAGTGGGGAGCAGTCTGGGAGGAGGATGTGTCGGAAGCTGAAGAGGTAATGGTTTAGTGTGCAGGGAGATGCTGGGACAGAGAGCAGTTCAGACTCAGAGGCAGAAGCAGAGGCTAAAGGGGAGATCGGTGCTTTAAACGTATGGTGTGTACACAGTCTTGGTTTGACTCTTATTAGTGCAAGTGTTTTAGTCATTTTCCCTTGGTATTATTTGTCTTTTGTGTAGGGACTGCAAGGCTTGTCTGTGATAAGAGGTGATCTGTAGTGGATCCTCCATAAGCTCCATAATGAGCTGCTTTACACCAAGTCAGCCCCATGCCCCATCTTGCCGAATACAGTCGTACCTTGGATCTCAAACGCCTTGGCTTCCAAACAAATCAGCTCCCAAACAATTGAAACCTGGAAGTGAGTGTTCTGGTTTTTGAACGTTCTTTGGGAAGCCGAACGTCCAACAGGGCTTCCGTGGCTTCCGATTGACTGCAGGAGCTTCCTGCAGCCAATCAGAAGCCACACTTTGGTTTCTGAATGTTTTGGAAGTTGAACGGACTTCCGGAACGGATTCCGTTCAACTTCCAAGGTACGACTGTATTGACTATCCTGACTGGCAGCAGTTCTCCAGGATTGCAGACAGGTCAGTTACATCACCTGCTACTTCATCTTTAAAATTAAGAGGCTAGGGGGTTGAATTAGGACCTTCTCCACGCAAAATATGTCTTGCTCAACTACCAAGCTATGATCCTTTCCTAACTAATAATTTTGGGGGTTTGGGGGGTTGAGTGCTGAACTACCACTCTTGCCAAGCAGCCTCCCTCTTGTTTATTCATTGGAGACGTATGTTGATAGTTGGCCAACAGAAGTGTTGCTTCTGAAAGGGGGAAAGAGTCTGTAGTCTCTTCTGTATTCTTAAAAGGTCCCAGGAATACTTTGACATTGACTTGTCATTGTCCAAGGATTTGTGTGCTGGTTTGAGTCAACATGTTGATAACGATCCGTGTAGCTGGGCTGCTTTCTCTTCCGCAGTCACTTCCTGCTCATGCGGTGTAGCTCTTTCTGAATAAACATGCTGGGGAATATTTGCTCTGCATCCAATAAACAGGCCCATGATGTTTACCTGAAGTAAACATTGCGTCTCTGCCTGTGAGCCATCTGTACAAGAATCAAGATGATGGAACAGATGGATCAGAATTAGAAAAATGGATCCAGTCTGCCTTGTTTGACCATTAAAATGTTTGCTCCTCCAAAAAGTGGGGAGTGAGTAGCTTCTGCAAAAAAGTTCCTTGTTTGTTACCTCTCCCTGGCTTTTGGATGAGGTAGCTACGTGACTCTAGGGACAACTAGCAGACTCTGATTTCTAAACAGGAGGTGGCCCAGGACACTATTTCAGTGATTCCTTTCTCAGCCAGTGAACTAATGCTTGGATTCTGGAAGGCTGCAACAGATCTTTTAGAAACAAATCTTATGCATGCCCAGTTAGTGAACCAATAGCTTCCCTATCAGTCCTAAACAAAGTTGACATCTTCCAGTGTTTTGACTCTCTTTGGATCTGTGCTCTTGAAGTAAAATCTTGTAGAAGGTTTTCTCATAGATGAAGCCTTACTGATACCATTATATAAATCTGTGGTGTGACTGCATTTGGAATACTGTGTACAGTTCTGATTACCTCAAAAAGAATACTGTAGAACTGGGAATTATCTAGGGGGTGGAGCAATTCCTTGTTAGGAAAGGTTGCAGAGTTTGAGACTTCAGTTTAGAGAAAAGGCAAGTAAGATGAAGTATAAAAGTATTTAAAATTATGCATGGCAGGGAGAAAGTGGAAAGAGCAAAGTTTTTTTTTGCCCCACCCCACTGCTCATAACACTAGAAATGAATGTTGGAAAATTTAGGACAGATAACAGGGGGGGAAAACATTCTTCACACAGAACATAGTTAAACTATGGAACTCTCTCTCCCACAGGAGGCAACAACGGCCACCAATCTACTAGCCATAGTTGGAGGCTGCAACGCTTCTGAACAGTTGCTGGAAACCACAGGAGGAAAGAGGGCTCTTGTGCTTGGGTCTTGCTTGTGGGATGGCCACTGTGAGAACAGGATGCTGGAGCAGATGGGCCATTGGCCTGATTCGGCAGGCTCTTCTTCTACATTTGCAATCTCCAGCAACATCTGGAGAGCACAGGTTGCCCACCCCAGTGTGAGCCATAACCTGTTCCTCCCACTCCTGCCTGGACATGTCACATAGCTTGCCATCTGTGGCATGGAAGTTGCAGTTGGCCACCCATGTGTCAGCATGTTAGACTGTGAGGCAAGTTTCTTTTGAGTGCAGGAACAGCTGGCAGAGCTGACTGGGTGGGTGGGTCTCTCCATTTATCAATGTCACCCTCTGGGGTGGTCCTCTGAGTAGCTGTTCTTCCTGCTGCACACAGACTCTCTTTCAGATGTTCACTTCAAAGAGGTCCCAACAAGATGCATGGTACCCAATAAACCACAAGCTCTGCAGCATGTTTTCCCTTTCGGTGACTCTTGTTTTTGTCTCCTGCTGTGTGCAGCTGCTATGCGAGAAGCCTTTAAGGAAGGGCAGAGCCGTGCAGCGGTATGAACTCTGTCCCATCGGATTGGCCCAAGACCCAGGCTGGTGCAAAGCAGCTAGAAGTCACTTTGACCTAGTCTCTATAGTCCCATAGAGGCTCACAGAAGAATTCAAGGAAGCCGGCTGGTAGGCATGGAGCTGTACATTTCAAAGGGGAGAGGTGGGTGTTTGCAATATTGCCTCTCCTTATACTGGAGATCGTGAGCAGCTTTTTCCTGACATGCAGTCAGACATTGAAGAGGATGGGCATTTTCTCCTCTTGCAGGATGGGAAATGAAGTGGTTTAAACACTGCCAAGCATGCATATTCCTGCATTGCAGTGGATTTGACTAAATGATCCTCAGGGTCCCTTCCAACTCTATGATTCTATGATTTGGAAAACGTCTATGGGAAACAGACTACTGGAGTAGATTAGATCTTTGGCTTGTCCAACAGGGTCCTGACAAAATATTCATTCCTCATCCTAAATATCTGGGAGAAGGGTCTCTCTCTCTCTCTCTCTCTCTCTCTCTCTCTCTCTCTCTCTCTCTCTCTCTCTCTCTCTCTCCAGCATCATTCCTTCTGGAATGCACAAATGCCACATTCTCTTACAATTTTTAATCAAGTACAGAGATCAGAAGCTGGTTTAAAGAGTAAACATTATGTCTGCAAAGAGATGGCGCTCTGCTGCTAGATTACTTCTGAGTATTCCTCAAAACTAACAAAAGGAAAATTCAGAGAAAAATAATGGGATCAAACAGCAGGCCAAGATGAGTCAAGAAGATAAAGTCCTTCAGCCAAAGAACGTTCTAGTTTCATGCTGGGAGACTTTCCAGTATCAATAAAAATATATTTTCACTGGAGAGCAGCAGCACACCCAACTGAGAAGAGACATCAGTAGACCACAGGGACTGCCAGATTGCGCTTATAGTTTTAAGGGCACTTCTAACACTATGGTTTCTACTTGGGTACCAACAACCCGGGTGTTAGCCCCATTAGGTAAAAAGGACATGAGTGTGTGCAAAGCACCACTTGTCTCATTAAAACAAGCAGCTATTGTTTAATCTTTTCCTCATCACATCTTTCATCTCTTTTAAAATAAAGGTGATTTAAAATATAAAAATGAATTTAAAAATATAATAAAAAAGAAATGAAATGAAATAAAGGTGATTTATACAAATATTAAGCGTGGTATTCAACTAACTTCTTGTGCTAGCACAAGGATTGAAATTTAATGCAAGGGGATTTCTCCCCCCCCCCTGTCCTTTCTTCTCATGTGCCTTATATTATCCCCAAATCTGCTCCAGAGGGTTTGGGGAACCTGTCAGCAGATCTGCACTGGCGGCTGATTTGTTACTTTGTCAAGTTCATGGTGATAACATTAGCATTTAAAGCCCTCAAAAGTTTGGGACCAGTTTATGTGAAAGGTAACCTTAACTTGTATGTGTCCACTCAGCTCTGTGAAAATGACATGGTTGCAAGCATGTAAAGTTCATCCTGCACTTGGGGATAAGTTGATCCTGTGTGGCAGGCATCCACTCTTTTAATATTAGGCAGGTGCCATTGCTTTATCATTGGGCAGGCTAATAAAGAATCAATCTGCAATGAGGTTTTGTTTTGTTTTTTAAATTTTCAGGATGAAACCAGTTTCTCAAGAGCTGCTTTTCAGGGGCAAAAAATATGCAGTAGATCGAAACTGGGTGTGGACTACTGTACATAGAAAAAGCAGGGAGATCGTCTCCATTGATTCCGTAATAAGATGTGCGTACACAGCCTTTAGTGTGCAATTTGAAAAATGCTGTTTCGAGTGAACTCGGCAAATGTGATCGAATCATCATTAAAGCAGATCTGGCAAGAATGTTATCTCCTTCAGTGCTGAAAATATATCATCCATAAATCAAAGCATATGATAGCAATCTCACCAAGCACAGCAGGACATTAGGTTGTGTTGTAACGGTCAGATCTGATCAGATGTGTGTTTTTTAATTGGTTTTGAATGTTACAAAAAGTCTCTCTCTTACACTGCAAAACTCAAAAATGTTCCATGCAGCTTATTTGCACAAGGCACCAGAGAAACCACAGATTAACAGCTGGAAGAAAGCACAGCTAGGTCTCAACCCTCTTTGCAGCTCTGATGGGATCTGTGTCAGCTTGGCAGCCTTATATGCAACCACCTCAAATTTTTCAGCCATAGACCCTGGGAGCTGCAGCCTACTGTCTTGTGTGGGGTTGGGATAGCACACATTTTCCCCATCTGGGGCATTCACACCACAGCCCATAATCCTGTCATAATTCTGACACCAGAGGTTTTATCAACTGTTACTGATTGACTATTAATGATTTTTTCCCCTCCCTCTCTTGACACCCATGCAAAACAAAAGACCCAGGGTAGTGTCTCTTGTTATGGGATATTATGCCGCTCTTTCAGCAAACCTGCATGGCCTTCTCAAGGCATAGCTGCATGTCTCTTATATTGGTGATTAGATATGCTCAGGCAAGACCTCTGATCTTGTAAATGATGAGATTTGAATCTAGCAGCTCAAGTTCTACAAGGTGTATCAAGGCTCAAGAGCTGAGTTCGTCAGACAGAATCAAGGCACCAACATTTGCATTTTTAAAAATAGATTGGATAAGCCTCTGCCAGGGGTGGTTTTGGGTCTAATTAACCCTCAGTGCAGACACAGAGACTAGAAAACCTTTAAAGCTTAAACAATTCTCGCATTAAAACCCAGCCTTTTCACCTGTCTGTCCCTCTATGAACAGAGCAAAGATTAGATCTGTTTGGGTATGGCATACATATTTCACCCATTGCAACACTGCTGGCAGGGAATGATTTGTGCATGATGCAAGGCATGTGATTGCTCTGTTAAAATAAAAAAAAGGCAGGCAGGAGGCAGAGGTTAAGAATGCAGTTGGGGGGAGTGCAGTGCTGAAAAGCTAAAGACCTGATCTCCCATGAGGCAAAGGTAAATCCCACAAGCAGCTTTTCATTCTTCTGCAACTCTGTGTAGAGGTGCTAGGCATCTTTCCAGAATCAATAACATGTTAGCCAGGGGAGCAGCTTTTCTTGAGTGCCTGATAAAGGTCTGGGACTTACGCAACAATCCCATCTCTATTCAAAAGCAAACGTCTGCCACTTCCGTGTTTGAGTTGCAGGATTCTTTTTCCTGAACAGAAATGGCTTTTCAGAGTCCTTTGACTGACCTTTTAATATTTCCTCCACAGCTTCTGAGGACCATGTATTCTAGTGCTCTTGGGTCATGGTGATGACTGTGGCTCCTTCCATCCTCACTGAGTTCTGCTGGAGCACTTTTCATGGCCAGAGACATATGGGAGGTCAGCTCAGCTCTGGTCTATCCATGTTTGTCCTTCAATGAAATGGTTGTTTGGTGTTTTGTGAAAGTTTGTAGTAGGCCCTTGGAAATCTAAAGAGAAAGCAGCCTTTCCCAGTGGTGCCCAACCAGCCCTAGGTGTGTTTAGGAATGCAGCTCCAACTTGATTATGTGGGGCTTACCATGTCTGAGCAGACAGCAAGCAGTGGACCTGTTTCCATATTAGAGAGCCTTTCTGACCTCTGTCCTATGATCCAAGTTCAGCAGTTGCTATTCTGAGCTGAAAACCTTTATCTACATCATGATAAATAAGGGTGAGAAATGCTTTAGTAACAATTTCTATTGCATGTAGTCTATTGCAACAAAAACAAGAGGGACAAAAGCATGGTAGCAACTTAATATTCTGTAAGCTTTCTGAATATGATGAAGCAGACTTTAGTCAATGAAAGCATTTAGCATAATAACAACAGTGTCACAAAACTGTTGTTTTGGGGATGTGGTGTTTCCTTCCCCATTGAATTTAATTGACCCATGTTACTCCATGACACAAGGATCTTTGGTTTTACTGCAAGGTGTTCTGCCCAAGGTGTAGGTCACTTTTTGAACATGTGCAAAACCCTCACACCATTGGTATTAATTAATTAAATTTATACTATATACCACCTTTCTCTTCCAAGGATCTCAGGGTGGTATACATGGTTCTTATTCCTCCCCATTTCATCCTCACAACAACCCTGTGAGGTAGGTTAGGCTAAGAGGTGGTGACTAGGCTTTGCACCCACCCTGTATGATTCGGAGTGGCCCCTCCCTTTGATTCCCACTTCAGCTGTCATGTAAGGATGATTTGACACACACCCGCTTCCAAATCTTCACTCACCCCTTCTTCCCTGGCTGGGGGTGGGTGGGCACCATTTTGTGGTTCGCCTCAGGTGCCAAAATGTATTGGTCCAGCTCTGCCTACATGTATGTATCAATGTGAGCACTGTTTATAATGGAAAAGCAGAGATTCACTCTGCCACAGAGTTTAGGTTTTAAGAACTACCAGTCCTTTTCATCTTGCTCTGCTCAGTTCTTCAGTTTGACTCATCTGCTTAGAGTGGCCCCTCCATCTCCTACCTACTCCCCTGTCTCAAAATCTGCCACCTCATTTGCGCCAATTGATTGCGTTATGGGTGTTTCCAGTCCAGATGACCTGTTTATTGAGCTTTCATCCTGATTTGTTTGCAGGGAGACTACCGTAGGTGATGTTGCCTTAAGCAAGCGTTAAATTGCATAGATGAGCGTTTGTTAGGCAAGCCCTCTCAATCAACTAACACTGCAAACCTGCATTGTTCAGCACGTGACTTGAATTCCACCCCAAAATAGTGAGAGTCTGGAAGCATCCCAAATTATCTCTAGCAGATTTTGGGGGTGGGGAGCATTGTGCTCTTATAGCATGTTGCTCAACAGTCCTATTATTACTACACGGTAAGGCTGCTGTTTTAAAGGCATTTACTGAGGGGGGAGTGTGTGCTAGCCCCGTTGAACAGAACAGAGCTTACTTCGAAGTAAAACTAGATTGGGATCGTATTGTGAGAAAGATAAAAGAGGAGATCTTTGACGGGGCCAACTCTGGTCTATTAAGCATGAGTTGCAAAGGAAGTAGAATGCCCCCGCATTATTAATGAATAGCTTGAAATCGGAGCCGTCAGCCGTCTCCCTCTGGGCAACGCCGAATCTGAACCGTAATCCAATTAACAAAGTCTAGCCGGCAGAGACCTTCTTTGTTCTTTGAGCAATCAGGTGAGAAACCTCAGCCCGCATTTACTTCCCCCCTTCCTCTGAATCTTTTTCGCCAGCTAGAGCTGATCCGATAAGATCCAATGATTCCAATCACCTTTAATTAGTCCTTTTGTTAACCAATGGTTGTTTTTTTTTTAAAAAATGATTAAATAATAATAATCAAACCGAAGAAGACCCATAGGGATGTCTTTACGCTACAAATGTAAAGAATTTTTCCGGAGTGAACTCCCTTGCCGAGTGGGAGTCAAATTCTCTTGGAAGAAGAATAAGCGGATACTTGTTAACATGCTGAAGGTGAGAGACAATGAGGCCAGAGTCCTGAGATTGGAAGCAGTTGCAAGAAGCCCACACTCGGCTGACCCAGAAAGGGAAAAGTTCCGCCTGAGATCAGTTCAATATGGCGGCCAATCCCTGCAGAGCCAGGCTGGAAACAACTCCGCGTACAAATGGCTCCGCCATCAAAAGGCCATGAATAAAGACACGGTGTAATGGAACACCATAATTTGCGCGCACAAAGAGAAAGTCATAGGGGTGTTCCTTTTTTTTTGTTTCTCCCTAAACATCCAAGACGAGGCACTTTTCAGCCTGGCAGTGATCCAGCAGCAGTTAATTTGCCTCCCAGGGAAAGCCCAGCTCTAGCCTTTCCCTTGACAATAAGTGCCAACAGTTGCATTTCTGTGGTTCCCTGGAGGTCTCCCCAGTTCTGCTTGGCTTGGTGCCAGTCTAGAGTTTAAAGGGCACAAGGCCTGCTGATGACTGCAATGAGATTTGCATCCTTCTGTGTCAGAAACTTCACATAGGAACTAGTAAAGTCATCACGGGTTCTTCTATTTTTCCATAATTCTCTGGACGTGGCCTAATAACTGCAGGAGAGGCATTTACATGCTGTATCTTTAAAGCACATTTGAAGCACTTTATTTCCCTCAAAGAATTCTGGGCCCTGTAGCTTCCTCCTCGCAGAGTTACAATTCCCAGCAACCCTGAACAAGCTACAGCGTCCATAATTCTTTGAGGGGCAAATGTGCTTTGAATGTGCTTTCGAGGTAAAGTATGTACAGTATGTAACTCAGCGCTTTTAGGCTTCTTTCACTGAATAAATATGTACTGCAAAAAGCTCTCAATTCTCAAGGTAGTTGGCTTTTCTGAAAATATAGGGTAGTATTCAACTAAGTTTCAATCAGAGTAGACTCATTGAAATTAATAAAAACAACTAAGTTAGGACCATTAATTACAGTGGGTCTACTCCGAGTAGAACTTAGGTGACTGTCACCCATAGGGAGGAATTCAAATTAGCACAAAGGGGATTGCTCAGTCTTCACAAGCATTTTTGTTTGCCTGGTGAAACAATCTCCCCTCTGCTTCCCCTGCATGTTGTTCTGGGGTTTCTCATCTGGGTGCAGTCCCTGCTCCCTAATGGTGTCCCAGAAAGGAAAACACCAAAAGGGCTATCCTTAGCATTTGGGTAGTGTAACACTTTGAAGGGCTCGAAACCCTTCACAAACATTTTAAGCAATCTTCACAACAATCTTGTAAGTTATCCTGCATAGTTCAGTTCATGGTTCAAGTGAGATTTTGAAACGGTGACTTTCCAACTCTTACTGTTGTTGTTGGCCTCCCTCTGCCTGTTTCAGTAGAGAATGGAAGACTGAGCCTTTGGGGGTGAAGGGAAACTGTTGGAACTTGGAAGGTTACAGGAGGGCATCAGCCTTTGCACCCCTCAACCCTTTCTTGTGTAGTCTCCTCTGCCCTGCATTGTGTTTCAGGAAGAAGAACACAAGATAAAGGGATTTAAAAAGCAAATACAACTACTCCAAAATAAGTCATTGGGAGTCTACTTCAAATTTATCGTTTTATCTCTCCCCCCCCCCCGGTACTGTTATTTGCAGCTCTTCTGAGAACCAAATTTGTGGGTTACATGGTGTCGTCAATAAAGCAGTACATAGAAAATAGGTGAGTGTAAGGTTTCTCCTGACTTTTATTCTCCCATGCCTTTGGAAAATCTGGAAAAACTAGTCAGTGAGCCATTTAAACAAATGCCACATTGATGGCATGCAAATTTGTGCAGAAAGCGCACATAAAGTCCCCATATCTGGAGATTTGGGATCTGGCAGTCCTTTTCCAGAGGGTGATGTAACTTGCCTTCATTCTCCGAGATTCTTGTGATTCACAGCAATAATGATAGGTTGGAGCATATAAGTGGTTGCCATGTGGCTAGTGTAATAGAGGCCTAACTGTTTTTAAAGTGTGGCTTATTTCCCCCCCTCTTGGCTGTTTTTCTAGCTCTGCCCCAGTCTAGTATGTGCATTTTCAATGAATTATGTGCAAATTAGTTGTTGTCTTGTGGGCTTTTCCCTCTTGCCCTCAGGTACCTTATGGGTATGTGCCAATTTTAGAGTCACTGCAGTACAGAAGTTAAGAGTTTTGTGGGCCTTCCAGACTGGCTTTTAAAAAAACAACATTTTTGGTGTGAGAGTTGGTGTATTCTACGGACACGGAGCAATGGATTCAAGCTACAAGAAAGAAGATTCCACCTAAACATTAGGAAGAACTTCCTGACAGTAAGAGCTGTTCGACAGTGGAATTTGCTGCCAAGGAGTGTGGTGGAGTCTCCTTCTTTGGAGGTCTTTAAGCAGAGGCTTGACAGCCATCTGTCAGGAATGCTTTGATGGTGTTTCCTGCTTGGCAGGCGGTTGGACTCGATGGCCCTTGTGGTCTCTTCCAACTCTATGATTCTATTATTTACTCAAGAAGAAATAGAATGCTCAACGGGAGGTACAAATCCTTAAAAACAGCCCCCCAAGCTGAATTGTCTTTCGATGAAGGAGATGATAGACTGCAACCCCACCCTCCCTAGCTCTCCAGATATTGTTGGACTACAACCCCCACCATCTCTGACCACTGGCCATGCTGGCTCCTGCCTTGTATATATGTGCACACCTTATCTGACCACCTGTAGCATGTGCAGAGAATATGCATATTGTACAGTAGCCACAACCAAGCACACCCTAAGTGCCCACACAGCAAAGGCATCTTGCATGATGTGATCCTTGTTCCACCCAAACCACTTCCATTCCTTCAGAGGACAAGTGGTATTGCCGCCCTGCGCTGCTTATAGGGGTCCCCATCTCCAAGGAAGGTGCCGTTGTTTTCGGCACGATGGATTTCAACATAAAATAATTGTTTACATGAATTTGACTCCAAGTTCCTTCATCTGGGCTTGCTGTTGTCCTGCAGATGTATAAGAATGGAGCGGCCACCCTCACTAGCTCCAAGTGCCTTTCTGGCTCCCATTCCTCTCAACTGACACTGAGGCAGAAGTTATTTCAGGAAACAGTTTTTTCCCTCACTGTCAGGGTGTGGCTTGCTGTTCCCACTCTAGTCTTTTCTCTCCCACCACCTTCGTTTTTCCTCTCTCCATTCGCAGATCGGTTTGCATTGAAAGACAGCTCAGGGGAAAAAACCCAGCTTTAAAAAAATGACTGGCTACTCTCTAGTTCTGCTGGGAGATTCCCACTGCTGCAAAGCATATGTTTAATTTTTAATCTTTTGTATACTGCTTTGAATTGAGACTGATGGGGGGCAGTATAAAAAGTCTTACTTTTACTACTAGGTAAAGGTAAAGGGACCCCTGACCATTAGGTCCAGTCGTGATTGACTCTGTGGTTGCGCGCTCATCTCGCATTATTGGCCGAGGGAGCCGACGTATAGCTTCCAGGTCATGTGGCCAGCATGACAAAGCCGCTTCTGGCAAACCAGAGCAGCACATGGAAACGCCGTTTACCTTCCCGCTATAGCGGTTCCTATTTATCTACTTGCATTTTGATGTGCTTTCGAACTGCTAGGTTGGCAGGAGCTGGGACCAAGCAACGGGAGCTCACCCCGTCATAGGGATTCGAACCGCCAACCTTCTGATCAGCAAGCCCTAGGCTCAGTGGTTTAACCCACAGCGCCACCTGGGTCCCTACTCTTACTACTAATATTTTTTATTTTTTTGTTTCTATTATTATTATTAGCTGCAAGTTGTTCTGAGTTGCCCTGCTTCTGCAGCTGGCCCTACCATTAGGCAGAATGAGACGACTGCCTCAGGCGGCATATGCTGGGAGGTGGTGGTGCCTCTCAGCTCCCTGTTTCGAGCACCCTGACCATACCATTCTGTTGGGGAAGAGAGCTGTGTGTCATGCCCTCCACCTTTATAACTACCCTGCTGATCTCCCTCAGGGTTTGCCCTATAGAACTGAAGTAGGATTCAGCAGCCAGTTCAGTTGACTTTGTGTGGCATGGGTGTGCGTGTGCCATTTTGTTCTTTGCCTCAGGCAGTGAAGTGTCTTGAGCCGGCCTTCTGTACATGTCAGTACATCAAATGCTGGATCAATGAGTGTGTCAGTCCTTTGACTTACTCCTTCCTTCTTACAGCAAGTAGACTTTAGTTAAGTTTGTGTAATTGTCAATGCCCATCACTGCCACACCCCAATCCCCAGAGAAATTATATATATTTATTTCCTGTTTCAAAATATATTTGATGTTTCAAATTAATTTCTAATTTCTCTGGGGATGGGTGTGTGGCCTTGTTGGGCACTGACAAGTAGGCACCCACGGAGGGAGAGCTTTTTTCTTCTGCTCGACTTGAAACCAAACCAAAAACTTGCAGGTTCGTTTTTTTCTCCCAGAACTTGCTCCAAAGGTACACATGTGTTTTGAGGGCAGAAAAGGTACTTTGAAACATCACATTGGTCTTCACTCAATTTACGAAGGATCTTCATTGGGGGTGAGGAACCTGTGGTCTTCTAGGCATTGCTGGACTACAACTCCCTTCATCCCTGACTGTTGCCCATGCTGGCTGGGGCTGATGGGATTTGGAGTCTTCACAACATCTGAAGGGCCACAGGTCCTGTCCCATCCCTGATCTAGATCCTAGTGGGCTAAACTTCAGGAGAAGGGTCAGTGGGCCTTGAGTTTTGTTTTCTGGAAAAAAACCCTGCTATTTCCGATCACCATTGCTTCTTGGGTCTCATTGCTGGCACACTGACACACCACTCTGTCTTTGATGTTTGGGGCTGCAGTTCTGTGCACATTTACCTGGGAGCAAGTCCCACTGAATACTGTGGGACTTACTCCCGAGTAAACATACACAAACTGGCACTGTGTGTGAAGGATGGCTCCTAGATTTAGCAGTGGAAATAAGGCTTGCCTTTTGGGTTCTCAGTACTTTAAGAAGGCGCTTGAAAGTTCTCTAGTTAGTAAATCTGGGAAGAAGTGGGTTAAACTAGCATAATGACAGTGCTTCAGTCTTGGTTATAACCTTTAGTAGTGAAGCACTGATGTCTAAAAATAGACTTCCAAACACGTATTTAGGCTCCTGAATCAGTCCCCTAATTTTTCATAGCACCCAACAATCTTCACTGACTTGATTAGTAGCCTGTAGATTTTTCTACTTTTGGAGGAGATGGGAGTTCAGTATTAGTCCTCCCTTGATTTTTGGGTATTCTTGTCTCCTGATTACTCATTTTATGGATGGGATGTTTGAACTGAGACTACCCGTATATTCTGGTGCATAAGACAACTGGGCATATAAGACGACCCCCAACTTTTCCAGTTAAAATATAGAGTTTGGGATATACTCGCCATATAAGAAATACGACCCGGCGTATAAGACGACCCCCGACTTTTGAGAAGATTTTCCTGGGTCAAAAAGTAGTCTTATACGCAGGAATATACAGTACATTTTTTGGAGAGGAAGGGAAGTTAAGTCCAAGAGACACATGCATTGACAGTGTCAAGGAACCGGCTGTCTAAGTTCTGGGGGCATTTACAAATATCTTATTCTAATCTTTTAAGATGTTACAACGCACAGCAGTTCTGAACCACTGTCATTAATTTGCTTTCCAATATTTACTAGAAACCAGCTGGGGATCCAGAGTAAATGCAAGCCAGAATACAGTATCGTGTTCTCTGGGTGGTAGCTGACTTAAGTCTTGATTGATTTATTGATTTCATAAGATTTATACACCGCTTGATTGTTAATGACCTCAAAGCGATTTACAAAAAGATAATAAAATCAAGAATAATTCACACCCATACTTTAGAACATACAAAATATAAAATACTAAAACAGATTAAAATTACCCCAACCTTCCAAGCATCTGGGAAGGCTTTCCTAAAGAAGAATGTTTTCAGCAGGCGCCAAAAAGAATTCAGTGAAGGTTCCTGCTTGATCGCAATAGGCAGATGCTACCACACTAAATGATCTGAGTTCTTACAAATGTGTAGTACTGCCAGTTCTGCCAATCAAAACGGTTGAGTGGACACATGAGGAATAAGGCCCTCTTCTAGGCCCCCTTGTTAAGGGCTTTATGTACTAATACTGGCAGTAACAGTTAGTTGTGAATAACACAAGGCATTGGAAATTTGTGATCAGATTTCCATCTCTGTACATTTCTGGTAATAAAAAAACCCTCCCTATCTGTATGTGTCTGTATCTGAAATCTGTTTATCACAAACAAAGGGACCACATTATGGCAGTTTGGTGACTGCAGCTTGCTGGGGCATGTCATTGTTAGATAATAGGGTAAATATGTGAAGACATCTAATCAGATGAGGCCACTGATGTGACCGTTACACTTCCTCTTCCTTGACTTCTTAGGCAGTTACAACTGTATTGTTTCTGACCACTGAAACAGCATTTTCCATAAACGTATACACGATAAGCACAGCATTTCTGCTGTATTATGCTTAGAATATGAAAGTCAGTAAACACAAAACTCCAAATGGAGACTTAAATGTCGGATCATAGAATTGTACGGTTTAAAGGGACCTCAAGGGCCATCTAGTCCAACCCCTTGCAATGCAGGAACCACAGCTAATAATTATCCATGCAATGGAAAAACACTCTGTGCTGGTTGAGCTTGGATGTCAGTGGCTATGAATGATCCAGTGCAATGATCCAAGCTTGCATAAGGTTGATTTCAGTGTGACTTGTGCGCATGCACCATAGCACTGGGCTGTGGCCATTAGGCTTGAAGCAAGTGGTTAAAATGTATGTCAGGCCATTAACAATATGGAATATGAGACCTTCGCTGTTGTCATGTGGAAACTCCTAACAGCAGCACTCAGGGTTCCCAGCCAACCATGTCCCTCCTTCAGGATATTCCATTCTGTTCCCCCAGCCCCTTTCCCAACATTCCATGAGTACTAGGCATGCTCAGTTATCACTGAGCTGGTTTCTTGGAGAGGGCACTTAGGTTGGTTTTTTTGCTAATACCTCGCCCATGTTTCTCAGTGGCTCTATTTTTTGGGAGCAGCATTCCTATGGACACTCACCACCTCAGTTTGTTATTAGAATGGTGGGTATTTTTCAGTAGATGGGTGATGGGTATTTTTCAGTAGAGTATAGCTGGGGAAATCTAATGTATGGCCTGTAGACTGTCTTTAGAATCTTATTTTAACTGGTTTAGTACTAACAAATGAAAAGGAAGACAGTTGCTCAATAGCAGCAGCCCTTAAAGTCCTACAGCTTAAGTTTCTACTCATTCTTATTTCCATTCTGTCGCTAACTCTTTCACCCTTGTGAGAATGTGTTCATGTTAGTAATTCCCTGCAGGTGGGCACTTTTAGACTTGGCTCACTGAAAAAAAAGCAAACTCCATCTGGAACACAAAGTGCAGGAAAAGCAACTAACGTCAACATTTATCTAACTACTTTTCTCTCACACAAAATAAATGATGCTTCCTGGTTAGAAATCTCTCCACACCAGTTTTGAACTCCTGTTATTTTTACACATATGAATAGAATTGTGGTTTTTTTGTTTTTTTACAATTGCACAATGAGCAGGAGCTGGGAAGCACTTGGAGCTTCTAAAGGAAACAGTGCTGGCTTTTTGCACCCTTCAGTTGCCTCCAAGAGCCATGCCAATGGATTTGTTCCCATTGGTTCAAGTGACTCTGAGTGCAGGTGTTCCACATGCTTTTTCCCATGCAGTGTGGGGTTCCAGTCTGCAAGCAATTTGGACGGAACAGCTGTCCGGCATGGAAAACAAGGCGACTGTTGTGCAATCAATCCAAAATTAAATTTAAAGTGCAAGGGATGAGATGGTAAGTGAAGAAGAGGAGGCAATGATGATATCTGGCATTTGCAATATTTTAACTGTCCTCCATTTAGTGGGTACTACATTTGGCTAAAGTCCTGGCCCAGTCACAAGCGAGAGTAAATTGGCTCGGCTCCACTGAATTGTATACTGTATCTGTAAATGCTTGTCTAATTGGAGAACAGATGTCACCCCACCCCACAAATGCGTCTGCAAGCATTTGGGCAAACAACTATTTGGCCACACGTATGTCCGCATTCATGTATGGCTGAAGGGTTGTCACAACCTCATTCTGCATGAAGTTCTAAATGGACCGGAGTGTGAAATCAATTTCAATGCAAATTTACATGGAGCTGAAACAAATTGCCCCTGTAGCATTCACAAATGATGCATGAGTGGCAGAAGATTCATAGGGCATTGCTCCATTCAAAGATGATATTGCTGAACAGGCTGCTCACCACCGCCCAAGGTGGTCTGTTGAATGCTTGAGCAGCTCTTACCATAAGGAAATTACTTCCAATGTTTAGCCAAAATGGTGATGACATCATTGATGTATTTTAATGTTTGTTGGAAGCCCAGCCAGATGGGCAGGGTATAAATAATAAATTATTATTATTATTATTATTATTATTATTATTATTATTATTATTATTATTATTATTATTCTAGCTAACAGCATTTCATTTGGCTGCCCAAAGTAACTTTGTGACACCAGTGCTATGGGCGACATCCTATGCAGGAAAGGCCATGGGCATCACAGAGAGAGAAACCCTATGCTCAGTGGGCCTTACACCAAGGTAAATGTGCATAGTATTACTATCCTGATCCCCACTCTACTAGAACAGGCTTAAAATGGAGATAAGATACAAGGAATCTCCATTCACATAGCTAGGTTAGAAAGTTATTTCTCTACAGTATAGTAACCATCCACCTCACATCTTTAAGAAAGTAGACTCAGTCCATTGAGTTTTTAAGCAAGAGAGGCCATGTGCTGGTTGTAGATTCCAGAGGGAAGGACAGAAATGTTTGTGGTGCAGCAGCTCTCCTTACTTTCTCCTTCAATACCTGAACATCCAAAGGTCGAGTGATTTGCAAGTAATAAATAATCAACATCATGTGTGTTTGGAGGCAATAGTTCAGCCTGTGAGAGAAGGCCATTTGAGATCCACTTAATCCAGGTGAAATTTTGAATCCAGTGGTGTTTTTAAAATAAATGACATACTTCTTCTATTAGGTAATTCTGTCTATTTTCATCTAGGTTTTGGGCAGAGTGAAGAAAGTGGAGAAATTGCTCCCCCACCCCCATTTGTGCAAGTAAGTTCCACTGAAATCAACCTTAGCTTTTCCCCTCAGCCCCTTCCTTTCCATCAAGGAAATCTTTCACACTTTTCCTACAGGGTACAATTGGGTGGCTGTTGTTGTACATAGTTGCCATTAACAACGGATATTTGAAGGTCATCGTTCTGGGTCAAACCCTCTCAACTCGGCTTCCAAAATCACCCCCAAGAGTAATAATAAAATGCTGGCAACCCCCATGCTAACAACAAAACATTAAGCCCAACATAATATCATGTTAAGTGAAGCTAGGCTAGGGCTTGCATCGCACACTCATACTACCTAGAGTCCCATCGAAATGAATGGGTGTGGCTAACTCTGCTCCACTGATTTCAGTGGGTCTGCTCGGAGTACAACTTAGTTGACCATCATAAAGCTTGGATCCTGTTCGGGACGGGGCTGTTTACTGAAAAGTAGACTTCACTGAAACGAGTGGAAACTTTCTACCGGTACGTTTCCCTCGACAGATGTATGTGTGTATAATCTCGGTCTACCCTTTCCTTCCTTCCCTCCAGGAAAACATCTCCGTCTGCAACCCCCCAAGCGCTCTTCGGTCGCCGAGTCTCTTCCAATCGCCGCCTGGAAGCGCAGAGCCGGTAGGACCGGAGGAGAAACCCCCGCCGTCCCCGCCCCGCCCCCTCGACTATGCCTCGGGGTCGGGAGAAGTCCTCCTTCCGAACCCGACCAAAGCCAACTTCACTCCACCCTGGCGGCCTTGGCGCATGCGCCCTGGGGCTGGCCAATTTAAAAGGCGGCAGAGCGAGACACTGGCGGGTATTGAGCGCCTCTGCACAAATCCCGGCGCGGAGGGGGCCGAAGCGGAGAGGCGGTTTCGCCGGGGAAGGAGGCATGCCGGCGGCGGCGGCGGCGCTGCTTCTATGCCAGGTACGCGAGGAGCACGTGGGCCTGTCTGGGCCGAGCCCCCTCCTGCCAAGTCCATGGGCACTCCCCACCACTTTTAAAGACTGCAAAGCATCTTCTCCAGAAGTAGATAGTTGTCTTTGCCCTTGAATTGGAGCTTGGGGCGGGGGGGAGGTGGAAATCTCCGGGGATGCTCATTGCAGAGGGAGTGCCGAAGGGAAGCCCAGCCAGCAGCCCTGCGGGCCCTCCAGGCCGGCGCTTCTCCGGAGTTTGGCGGGACGGGTCGGTTGCAGGCAGGCGCTCCGCGTGTCCTCCGCTGTGGGCGGGCGGCTGCTTGGAGGGCGCGCCGGGAGAGCAGCAGCCGGCTCGGCCCGGGAGCCCAAGGCGCGCAGCGCCTGCTCTGCAGAAGCCCGCGAGGTTCTTCTTGGGCGCAATAATGCCGGATCTCTCTTTTGGGAAATCTTCGTCTCCGGAAAAGTTGAGATGGGAACGGTGGGGGAGGAGGCGTGAGTCACACTGAACCGCCGGGTGTTTATTTTGGTTGAACTCGCGGCAGCCTTCCCTGGTGACGGACGCGTCAAAGATTCCCTGCTCGGCTGCTCCGATTTCCTGGTTGCCTTTAACCTGGAGCAGGTGGGGCTGAAGGGCGCCTCGTTCGAGCGGGGCGGGGTGGGGGCGATGGGGATGTCGCCGGTGCCTGCCTTGCTCCTTTGACTGCTTAATAAGAGCCGGTCTGCTGGCTGGCCAAGGGATCCCCGTCTGCTCCGGATAAGCGGATCAACAAACCAACTTCATCCTCCTTGCTTCCACCCTTTCTGGAGCACGTGCGCTGCCATCGGATCGACTTCTCTAAACGAAAAGTCAGGCTTGTGGGATGAGTTATCCCGGGAGCAGCGATAGGGCCGCTGAAGCTCGTCACTTGAGAGAGCCATGAGTTGATAGAATCCAGTTGCTGGCTGTCCCTTATAGTCCAAACACCAAGCTTTTAAGAAGCTTGGCATGTGTCAAGGGAGAGAGTACAGATCCTTCATTTTTTGGCAGCATATCCCTTACTCCCTACTGTGCAACATTGGTGATGCTGTTAAGGTTTCTGGGTACAGAACCAATGGGTAGCAACACAATGGTAGGATTTGGGGGGCCTGCCCCCCCAACAATTGATGGACACCAAGCAGTGCTGGGCAGCTGGTGGTTTAAATTTTCCAGAGCGACTTTATGTCAGAGGAATTATGGGAAATTTAAATGGCAGCTAGCATTGGTGCCAAGTCTTAGGGGCTGAGGTCCTTTCCCCCTTCCAATAAAATATCTGAGGGGGTGCCCCCCCAAGTTAATGGGCATTACCATTCAAATGGTGTGCACTTGCTGTGTCTTGTGATCGATTATGCAGGGTGGGGCTTACCTGCCCCCCTCAATATTTTATTCAAGTTGGCACCCCTGGCATCTAGAGCGTACCACCTAGTGTCCTGTATGCTGCTTGAAGCACTGAACTGATACCCCCCCCCCCAAGTGGGAGGAAGGTAGGTGTCAGCAGTGGGCCTTGCCACAGATTCCTGCACTGCAGGGGGTTGGACTAGATTACCCTTGGGGTCCCCTCCAGCTTTGTGATTCTAGGGTGCTGGGCCCCCAGCAGCAGGCCAAAGATGCCAGGTGCTTGCACCAGTGCTGTGTATAACTAAAGTAACATCACTTACTATTTTGAGCTGTGTTTCCCCACTGTGCTTTTGGAAACTGTTTGAAAGCAGCTTTGGAACTGTGAATGGAACCTGAATGTGCCTTGTGCAAGGCACCCATGTCCAGGGGAGGGGGGGTGCAAGGACAGGAATGGACCCTTGAATCATGAGGAACACATGTTGGCTGAGGAGGAAGCCCGCCTCACTTTCTTATTTACAAAGTCAAGGTCTGAGCACATCCTGCCAGGCAAAATATTGCCACACAATGGGAATTGGTTGTTGACTATTTCTCGTAGTTGATTACCCATGTTTCTCTGTCAAACACAAAACTCCTGGGAGGATTTCATCATGTTTGTACCACAGACAGACAACATGTAGCCCAGATTATGCAACTTGTCCTGCTGTTAAGATCCTTTTCCTATTAGTTAATCAAACTCTTATCTTGACATAACTTGTGTTCCCATAGGCAATGAGTAAGCAACTGTTCTCTGTCTTTTTGAAACAGAACAGCTATTGACTGTAGAGAATAAGGAATAATTCAGCTGTGCACTTTTTATGTAGTATCACAACCTTTTGCAGTTTCTGTGCTCCCTTTTTTCACTTTTGCCTGTAGAATACCTCTGTGTAAATCAAGTTTGCACTCTCCAGTATCAGCCGAAGCTAATCCAATAAAAGCTATTGCCTTAATTTCCTTCTTTTTCTAGCTTTGGGGAGTCTGAGTAATGGATTCTAAGTAGCACTAAGCCTTTATGACAGGATGGGATATAACCCTAGTGTTTTAGTTAGGATTATCTGAGATACAGCGCACCTGCTAACGCAAGCACAGAGCAGTAGTTTAGTGCAATGATGATGGAAAGTGCAAATATTTGAGTAATGAGTAAGCTTACACGTTCAACTCAGAACCAGTGTGCTGATGTTCTATTTGACTCTCTCGTAAAACTCCTTTCTTTGCAGTTCTTCTATATCTGTGCACTTCCTCTTCTCTTCTGTTTGAAGTACAGAAACTCTTGGAAACTTCAGTAGCCTGAGTAACGGCTGTGGTTCCTGGTTCTTAACACACTCTGAGGCACAAATTCATCGATGATGAATGCAAAGGAAGCTCAGGCATGCTGCCACATCAGCACCCCTTTGTGTGGTGCGCATGGAATTGCTGTGCTTTTTCCACATGTGATACTCCTCTCCACGTATCCCTCCCTTTTCTGTAGGAAAACTTTATATAGGGACCAGCAGTTTTGCTTTGTTTAAATTCTGTGATAATGTGTGGTGCCGTTCTCCTTTCAGAAGCTAGTGCATAACGTATTTTGTGTGTGTGTGTGTGTGTGTGTGTGTGTGTGTGTTTTGGTGTGGGGGGAACATGATCAAAATGAGATTGTACTGCTAAGCAATAGCTGTAAGGGATTGTTGGTAGAGCACTCTGAAACAGGCTGAGAAAGAGTGTTTTCAAGAAAGCTGCATGAATAGTTAAGAGCAGGTATTATTAAACTATAACTCCCCTGAATCTCAGCATTAGTATTCCACATGTCAACATGGGTATATTCTGTGCCTAGTAGTCAACTAAGAGATATTGGATTGAGGTTATAGTGATGTGTTCTAAGTGCTCATTAATTATTAAAATAAAATACCTGTAAATTTAAATAATTATTAAATGTATATACCGCCGTTCATCTGGGGATCACAGGGCGATTCACAGTATATCATGCTCTTTGATGCTTATATATCCTTTGTCATTCTACAAATCTTCAGAAAATGTGACACACAGCAGGACAGAATATGGAGATGTTTGAATAATTGGATCAGTACAGTGGTTTGATAAGGTTCCTCTTTCTTACCATGTGTGGCATAGTGTTTAACGCAGCCCAGCTTATTTCTGACTGCTGTTACAAGTCTTAGTTTGCTTCAAAACAGGTAAAAAAACCCTAATGGTTAGCAGCTTTAGGACATAATCATAGAGCAGTTAATTCAGAGCAAAATGCAGCTGTACATCTGTCTATAAAGGTGGCAAGCTTTTGATCACTGGTAATGTCTGTTCTATGATCAAGGCATATTCTAGCATGATGTTTAAGGAGAGATTGTCCTTAAGACACAGCACGCCAGTATTTGTTTTAAAATCTGAAACATTTCTCATGTTTTGATAGAAGCTCAAGCTGCCTGGTCCCCTAGATATGTAAATACTTTAAATAAAGCAAACATAGTTGGATAAAGTAGCATTGAAGGGCATTCTGTAGAATACATAGTTGCCACCACCCTAGTTGCATCTGGTTTGGCTTCCTGTGACACACTTTACATGGAGTTGCCTTTGAAGAGTGTAAGCAAACTTCAGATGGTGCAGAATGCAGCAGTTGGAGGTTTTGCTAGAGCTAGTTCAACATCAAAAAAACTAAGATCATGGCCATTGGTCCCATCACCTCCTGGCAAATAGAAGGGAAAGAAATGGAGGCAGTGAGAGGTTTTACTTTCTTGGGTTCCATGATCATTGCAGATGGTGACAGCAGTCACGAAATTAAAAGACTCCTGCTTCTTGGGAGAAAAACAGTGACTAACCTAGACAGCATCTTAAAAAGCAGAGACATCACCTTGCCGACAAAGGTCCATATAGTTAAAGCTATGGTTTTCCCAGTACAGTAGTGATGTATGGAAGTGAGAGCTGGACCATAAAGAAGGCTGATTGCCGAAGAATTGATGCTTTTGAATTATGGTGCTGGAGGAGACTCTTGAGAGTCCCATGGACTGCAAGAAGATCAAACCTATCCATTCTTAAGGAAATCAACCCTGAGTGCTCACTGGAAGGACAGATCCTGAAGCTGAGGCTCCAATACTTTGGCCACCTCATGAAGAGAAGACTCCCTGGAAAAGACCCTGATGGGAAAGATTGAGCGCACAAGGAGAAGGGGACGACAGAGGACAAGATGGTTGGACAGTGTTCTTGAAGCTACGAACATGAGTTTGACCAAACTGCGGGAGGAAGTGGAAGACAGGAGTGCCTGGCATGCTCTGGTCCATGGGGTCATGAAGAGTCGGACACGACTAAACAACAACAACAACAACAACAGTTCTTTTGGAGCATGTGACTTGCATTACTGTCTGTATCCATTGCTGGCTCCAGTCTTTTTCCAGACTTGTTTAAGGCCTTTCTCCTCTGTAGCGCATAACCAGGATTCTTACAGGTTCACTTCTTCCTACCAAAACTTGCCCATCTAGTCAGGGGATTGAGAGCAGGACCTTCTCCATAGCCCCCGCCATACGAAGCTGGGCTGTTGGTGATGGAAACGAGAAGCTTCTTCAAACATCATGGAACTTCCTGCCTAAGGAAGTCCACTTGGCTCCTTCACTCACTGCATTCAGACACCACCTAAATACCATTTAAATTTTCTGCAAGCCTGTAGCCTCACTGCCAGATTTGTCTTCTGTCCTTTGGGTTTTTCTCCTTCAAATTGTTTTATTTGCTGTGCTGTTATTAGTTGTTGTTTTCAAGTTGCTGCTGTTGATCCTTGTATCTCATGTTAGTCGAAAGGCTCATGAGCTGGACAAGTGAGCTGTACACGCTTTAAATAAAATAAATAAATGACAGGCAAGGGCCAGAAATCCGAATAGCCCCTATGAAGCAATAAGTAGCAGGATGCAGCTGTCTACTGTGTTAAGACAACACCTTCATGAGAGCCTGGAAGCTTCCACTTTAAGTAAAGGACAAGTTGCTGCTGCCATGCTTGTGGGCAGAAGCAAGAGGTGTCAGTGCTGTTTTCCAGCAGCTAGAGATTAGGACCTCATTCTTGTCCCTTTCTGCCTCATTGACTCCACTTCTCCTGTGCCAGTGATTCATGCAAGAATTTATCATTTTCTTCTTGCTTATCCAGCCTGTTCTCTGCCAAATTTCTAAATCAGCAAAATTTCAAATCTTCTTCCCAGAATCAAGTATGCACTTTCCTACAGCCATTGCTCAATTGAATTCTCTGGTTGCTACCTTTGAGTTTTTAATTTTGAATGCTGCAGCCCCTCATTGCAGATATTTACACAAAGCCTGCTTATCAGCAGTATTTTAAGGTATTTTTCACACATGAGGTACCTATAATGCACCTCAGATTTTGGCTAGAAGCTCCATTTTATTTACATGTGCTGTTGTAAAATATTGTGGTGATGGGCATAAATCGCATGGTGCAGAGCTCTTTTCCAGAGTATTGTATGTTAACAGTCTCAATTGCCAGTGGTTACAGGTAGGTAGCCGTGTTGGTCTGGATCGAAGTAAAATAAAAAAATTCCTTCAGTAGCACCTTAAAGACCAACTAAGTTTTTATTTTGGTATGAGCTTTCGTGTGCATGCACACTTCTTCAGATACACTTCTTCAATTGCCAGTGGCCTCTCTTACTATTGCAAAAAGTTCTTATATACAAGTAAAGTGAAGCTAATTTTTTCTTGGTTTTTCAGTGCCCGAGTTAGCAATATAATCTCGCAGGTTGCTTAACTTTTGACCACTGCTATAATGCAAGTAACAAAATTAAGACTTCCTTGCGTAAACTTCTAATTTGAAAGATGAAGAGATTGTCAAATGGCTGGAAGGCTCTGTTTCCTTCCTTGATGGTATCTGTCTCACTGCCATGGAGCTCTGCTGGGGCTGAATGCAGTATGTTTCATGCACTGCATTACTCCTGATTGAATCTTGTCTGGGGGGGTCTAATCAGTTGACCCATTTGGATCAGTGAGGCTTTCCTCGTAGTTGAACTCAGCCTGAGTTCTTCTGTGGTTGCAAAAACTATGATGATTCTTATGGCTTAGGGATGGGGAAGGGGATTGAATTCATGTCTCATTTAAAGCTGAATTTATCACATTCCCATTTTTCAAAACAATATGCAAACCAAAAGAGAGCTATCTGTCAAATTTCATACTCATCCAAATTTTGCTATGCAGTTTGCCAACTAAACAGTGCTTACAAAAATGCATGCGTTAGAGGAAAGTGTGCACAATTTTTTCTAAACTTTATTTATTTGGTTTTTCAAATTAAAATTAAAAAGTGTGCATAAAAATTAATATTTTGGCAAAAATAGCACACAATACATTATATTAGGGGAAACAGCTTGCAAAAATGTATATGTTAGTCAAAACTGCACATAAAAATGTGCTTATTAGGGGAAATTCACACCAAAATGCTGCTGAATTTTCATGAGGATTTAAATAATAATAATTCTCATATTGCTGCAAAATGTTACGGAGAACTGAATTTTAGTTCAGAAAGATGAGAATCTAAGCTAAGAGAACTGAATTTGACAGATGTGTCCATCCCTATGCAAGCCTTAACCAATTTATTAGGCCATAAGGCTTTTGTGGAATGGATTCATTTCATTAGATGCAATAAAGCACTGTTCTCAATTGGTAAGCGTGTGTACATGAATATATAGGGTGTGTGTACCTCAGTATATGGTGGGCATGTACACGAGTGCAGGAGGGAAATTGTAAGCATTGGGGTCAAAAGGCAATGAAATGCCTGAAAATCCAGGCTTAAATTTACGGAAAGCAAGCACAATGGCCATTCCCATTGGCAGTAAAAATCAATTATTCCTTCTGTGAATAGTCACTGTGCTTATCTTGCCTGCATTTAGGCTGCAGTCCTAAACACACAAGAGCCTCATTGAACCCAGTGGGACTTACACTTTTGAGTAAATATGCTTTGGGGTTGCACTGCATATCTGTAATTGAAATGTCACAGACTGTGCTACTTGCCTTTCATTGCCATTTGATCCTGCTGTTTACTGTTCCCTCCCCATGCCTGAACCGACATACTCACAATACCTGACAAGTGAGCATGATGCTTCATGCATCCAATGAAGTTGACTCTAGGCCCCGAGAGCATGTGCCATACTAAAATTGCTAGTTTTTAAGGTGCTGCAAGACTTTGCTTCCATTTTAAAATTGCAAATACTGTTCAAAATGTCACTTTCTGTTGTTACCCATCTTCAACTGATTCATTTATAATCTTTATTAACCTTTCCCCCATAGGGCAAATGAGAAGTCAATTTGTTTCAGCCCCTCTTGCGTTAGTGTTAGCTTTGGTCATGCCTAGACCTCTAGGTTCATCTTAAATGGAATAAGTTCATCGGTAAAGCTGTAGAAAGCAAAGCACTGAATGAGTGCTGAATCAGTGGGGAAAGTGGTCTTTGGGGTGTGAGTACAGTGGTACCTTGGTTTAAGTACACAATTGGTTCCAGAAGTCTGTACTTAATCTGAAGTGTACTTAACCTGAAGCGAACTTTCCCATTGAAAGTAATGGAAAGTGGATTAATCCGTTGCAGACGGGTCTGCAGAGTACGTAAACTGAAAGTACACAAACCGAAGCGTACTTAAACCAAGGTATGACTGTATATTATTGGTTTGCAGCTACCTTTATTGAAGTTGCAGTAGATGAGAGCCAAGTATACTCATACTGCTTTGAAGGAAAACATGTACACACAATGTGGCTTTGAGATGGTCTGTAGGAACCCCATCTCATTGGCATGTATTTTAATTATAAGAGGCTTAATTTGAGGCTGGGGAAAAAAATCTCTAAGCTGCAAGGCTGTGAAGACTTGGACACCTTGCTAAGGAACCAAATTCTTGGCTCTGTGGAACTGCCCAAGAAATTGCTGTGTGTTCTTTATCCCTCCTCATCCTTTCTGCTAGTTTCTAGGAGGTCCTTCGAACTTGTGACACCTTTGGTGTATCTTCGCCTACCCAAATAGGAATCTGTTCCTGCTTGAAGTCTGAAAATATTTATTTTAACATTTTGCCAGTCTGACCATAGCTGCCAAGTTTTCCCTTTTCTCGCGAGGAAGCCTATTCAGCATAAGGGAAAATCCCTTTTAAAAAGGGATAACTTGGCAGCTATGAGTCTGACTATAAGAAAAGGCAGGCCCTGGGAAAAGAAGGAACGGAATAGAAGGAACGCAGCTCAAATAGCATTTTTTTGTTTTGCTTGGGGAGGCAGAGTGCGAGGACTGAAATAGGTTCTTCAGCAAGCAGGTGCCAGGTCCACAGGCACTCCATAAAAAAACATCTCTTAATGCCTGTGTTGTGGCTGCATTCTGGTCGTAAAAGTATTTCCCACAAGGAGACTGAGCATAGAGGAGAAGCAGCTCCTTCGGTGAGATATGGCATTGACCTTCCTTGCTCTGGAAACAATCTCTGCTCCAGCTGTTTATAGTCAGAATCACCTGCTCTGGGTTGACTTGAACAAGCCTTGGGGTTAATCATGCTAACTTCAATGAACTCCAGGCCTGTTTTTGCATGCAGTGCTCTGATGATTTATGGTGTGATCTAGCAGCTTAGAAAGCGGCCATGCCCATGACTTCCCCACTGGATTGTAGTGAGGCCTGCAGCAGAATCTGGAATTATGTGTGGCAGTTTCTAAAAATGGAATGTTCACGTTCCAAAAGTTCACTTAAAACTTAAAATATAGGAATTTGTTGAGCTATGTAGAGTTCATAGGAGGTAGCTCATCTCCTCCCTATTGTGCTATGATGAGAGTTTCTGTACTGATACCACTAACAAGTTACTGTACTCTATATCAATGAACATGCCGGATTTTAACCACCTATCCAAATAAAACCTGAAGTCATCAGTTAATTTGAACTTCAAAGGCCAAAATGGTTTTAAGGCCAAAACATCTTTCCCTGCTGCGATCAGAAGCTGCTGCTCCATTATGCCTTAATTGCCGGTATTCCTCTGTGCCACATTTTGAGAACCAACAGAGACCAAAGCTTGAGTGTTCCAGTTCATGAGAACCTCTTCCTTGCTCCTCCTGGAGCAGTAAACCAAGTACAAACCTTGACTTCCACTTTTGGTTTGTTTGGACTGAAACAAAGCACAAGTGCTGCTTCACACATAATGCTAAGTCAGTGCTCGGGGTTCTTGTTTTCCTCCTGGGGTGGGACAGGGAGGAGAGGGGTGGACCCAATTGAACAGCACGCACCAGCACACTGATCATTCACAGGAATCCATAGCTTGTGACTTACCGTTACACACAAACCAAGCATCTTTCTTTGCTGTACAAACAAGTTGGCCAACTCTGTTCTACTACATATTTGACCATCCTTGCTTTCCTTATACCAGTCAATGAATGGTTGTGGACAAAGCTGCAATCCCGTGCACATGTTCTCCAGAGTAAGTCCTACTAAACTTAATAGGCGTTATTTCTCATTCGCACACAGAAGACACTGCCTGACAATGCATTCATCAAGTGACAGTTATGCAAGTACCTTTGGTTGTGATCTGTGTCTTGCACAATTATTTCCATTTTCATGGAAACATGACATAAAATACCCATTCAGATTAAATTCAGTGCATCTCTGTGGGGGTACCTCATCTTTAACCCTGGCTGGTTTGAGAGCAGTTGTGGACCTTGGTGGATGTCCTGGGGAAGGGTATCCCAAGGTTTTGCAGCAGTAAGTCAGACTAACCACCTCTATCAGGGACGGGGAACCTGTGGCCCTCCAGATCTTGCTAGAATACAGCTCCAGTAATTCTTGACTGTTGGTCATTCTTTTGGGAGTTGACATAACATCTGGGGGGTCACAGGTTCCTCACCCCTGCTCTGTAACTTTTTGCATGCCCTTACATACCATACAAAGTGAACAAAACATTATGTGCTTAATAAATGATGAAGTTCAGCTTTCCATATGCATGCTTGAAACTTAACCGTGAAGATGTCAGGACCCATTTGTGATTGGGGATAATCTGTTACCCAGCTACCCTTCCGCTTCACCTGTGTTTCCCATGAACTTTGATATGGTAAACACAGCTAGAGGTGGGCAAACATCTCAACAAATGAAACATAAAGGGCTATTGAGAGAGAAAGTGCGTCCTTGCAATTTCCAGCGGCTTGTCTGCAAGACTACTCTCAATTGGCACCCTGTCCATGTGACGCCCCAGTAACTGAGAACATTTATAACTGGCCTTGTTTGTTCTGTTTAGCCATGCTGTGTATCAACATAGGACTGTTTGTGTTATGAGTGTAGCAGACAAGATCAGCCTACAGAGGGACATGAGCCAATAATCTAATGCTGAACCCAACTCCTTTTACTTTTTTTTTTTTAAAAAAAAGATCCTTTATACCGCCCTCAAAGCAGGATCTGATCATCTGGCAGCCATGAAACCAGTTATCATCTCAGCTTCTCTGTGAGGCTAACTGGTGTGCCATTTGTAGAAGTGGATACCTGGGACCAAAAAAGGCCAAAATCATACCCAAAACTTTTGGCAGATGATTGGAATGATAAAGTCAACACTGAGCAGTTTTTAGCTTTGTGGGTGGCTTTGGGGAGAGCTGAAACCTTTGCCATGAAGCTTTCATAAAATCCCAAATATTATTATTTAGTCCCATCAGTAAGTAGTAGTTATTGATTTATGGGTGCTGGTTAATAATTCCTATTTACTATAAGCCCAATGTTAATAGGAATCTTCCTGGGGGAATCCCGCCGGCCCCGATTCTCCTCATGCATTTCTACCCCTGCAACTTCTCAAGTGCTGCCTATGCTTGTTGGCTGTGTTTCTGCCTCCCCTCATTCAAATGTCCTTCTCCCTGCCTCCCTTCTTCCCTCAGTTGAAATGGCTGAATGTTAAATAAAGGTGTTTCACGTGAAAAAAACCACACACAAAAAACCACACAATAAGCCCAATGTGGTTTTAGGAGATTCACAAACTGGCTCGGAAAATACTGTAATGCTGGATTGTAGAAATTGTATTAAGATCATTCATGGGAGCAAAGTAAGGCAGCCCTTTACAAATTATGTAACTTTCAATCCTGCTGTAGAGATGAGCCTTGCCTCTTTTCTTAGTTCACCATTTTTGTATGATCTTGCCAACCTGCTGCCTTCCAGATGTGTCAGACAGACTACAACTCCCATCAGCCTCAACCAACAGGGTGGTAGGTGAGGCTGATGGGGAATTCATTTGAAAACATCTGGAGGGCATGAGATCCGTAAAGGCTTCAGTTGAAATGAGTCAAAGTACTGTACCCAGTTCCTCCTCTTTGCAAATGATCTTTGTTTCTAATCTATTCTTTCTTTGGAGATTGTGAAGAGAGAACCTGCTTGCTATGGTCAAAGAAGATACACACACACACACACACACACACACACACACACACAGGCATTAAACTTCTCTGGCAGGGATATAAATAGCTGAAATTGCAGACCAGAAAATTGCCATGGGGGAAAATGCATTAGTTAACACGTGATCACAAAAAAGCCCATTAGTATTGTGTGTCTGTCTGTGTCTGGGATCCAAAGTGTATTCTCCGACTAGGAGCAAAAGGTCATGCTCTTAAGTTCAGTCAGAAAAAAGTAATAAAATGTGGAGCCCTCTGTCATAGTCTCTTCAAAGCATCTTACAGCGGAGACTTTGAACACTGTGTTTTCCTCCCGTCTTTGCTATAACGGCGTGCATGTCAGATATGACTTTTCTGTTGGCATCAAAAAGCTGTCTCCCTATCCCAAGCTTGCAACTGAACTTCGCTTTGCCCTGTTAATGCTAGTACTCAAATGACTGGAGAGTTGGCTATGACTTTTTCCAAAGAAGATGCTCTCTGTGGGTGCTCCTCCTCAGCAAGCTCAGAGCTGCTGTGTCCTGGAATGCAATCCTGAACCCTGAAAAGCAGGTTTTTGGGAATGGCTCTCAAACAAGTCTGCTCCAACCCAGACCTCCCCTATCTGGCCAGTGGTGTGTTTGGACTTGGCAGGGGAAAAGTTATGTTGGACCCATCCCATGGGAACTGCTCAGATACCTGTTTCTATATTGTACACACAAACAGTACCAAACTGTTCTTACTTGGAGAAGAAACACTTAGAGAGATGCACTTCAAACACCCAAGGATTGCATTCCTTATATTGAAATTATAAATGGCAGTGTTGGTACTAAGAAGAGAAACAGATAGGGGAGCCACAGGATGGTAAAGACCACATGACTACCTGCAACTTGTAGGTGCTTTAAAGAATATTGCATTTCTCTGTCCAGAAGAGGGATCTTCAAAGTGGAGGGAAATGAACTTTCAGTACCAGAGACTTACGGCAAAAAAATTTTGGGGTTGCATGTCCTCCAAATACAAGGTAATTTTTCTTAGTTTGGCTTCTATTGACTCTCTACCTAGTGCACACCCTCAAAAGTAATCTTCAGTTTTGCTAATATAAATACTTTCATTTTTATCTTGTCTGGATGTCAGAAAGCTGTAGTCATCCTTGTGTTTTGACGAGGGTTAGAGACATAACCAAGTAACTGCTAAATTTTATATCTTCAAAAATGGGGAAACAGCATTTTTTGCTTCTTTGTCTTCATAGCCCTGGGTGCATCTTGCAGATCTGTCTTTCCCCTTAGTAAAGCTAATCCAATTATGACTGCATAACTCCTCCTGCACTCCATTTTAAGACTGTTACAAACTGCAGACTTTGGGACGACAACATGCCCAGCTTTTTCTCTCTCCAGCTCCACCCCCCCCACACCCAACATCCATAGAGCATGATTAAAAGAGACCTGGGGAATTTGAAAGCTTGCTTACTGTGTCATGACTCTATGGCACACTGTGGCTTTGGGATTATTCATTATGCTGCATGCCTTTTGGGAACCTGAGAAAAAGTCTTCTGGTTTTTGGGTCTTCTCTTAAGCTGTGAAACACTAGACACTAGTATTTCTCTTCTTTCTTTGCATGGGATTGCCTACTGGAAATGCTTGGGCGCTACAGTAAAAGCTGCACTTTTTGGTAGGTGCTTTTGGGATCCACAGCAGCTGTGCTTTCCAACCCCCCCCCCCCGGCATGAACTACTTAAAAATTGTGCAGAGTGCTACTGAGTTTTCTGCCTGTTGTAGCAGCTGCGTTAGATGTTAGATGCTACCGGTATATGATTTTTAATTGTATTTTTATTCCAAAGAATTCAGACAGTGATACAATAAAATGCAACATAATAGACAAAAGAAGCAATCTAAAAACAATTCAAAATCAAAATGAATACAGGCATCTCTCTCAATTTGCCTCTGTTTGCATTTGCAACTGTGTATGCACATGCTGTATTTGGCACTGAAAGAGGCTGGAATGGGGGCGAGGCAGAATGGGGTGGGCTTACGTGTGCTCCGCTGACATACACACACAAAGACCTGGAACGTAAGGGGGTTGCCTGTGTTTAATGCGATGCTTGTGCAGTCTCCCATCTGCAACCACAAATCCACAGACACGCTGGAGACACCTGAATGAAGGCTGCAGATCCCTGTTGTTCGCAGACCATGGTTTGGGAACCTCTGCACTGCACATTATTTATAACAGCTTAGTCTTTGCTAAAGCAAATGTTTCCCAAAACTGCTTCTTACCCTGATATAAAAAATCATGTGCACTACTATCACAAGGTCCTTGCAGGTCCCCTGTATTCTGTGAGCCTGAGAAGAGACTCAGGGGTTGTGTCAGTTCCTGTGATACCTTATGCTGAACTGCAGCTGTCCATCAAATATGGCTGTGCATATACATTTTTTTCCTTGCATAGCAGTAATATTCACGTAGGAATGCAACCTTGCATGAAGTGACCATAAGCAAACTGAACTTCCTGAATGGGTGACCTGAATATGCAAATGCTGGGTTGGCATTTTATAATTCCAAGGAACATAAACTCCGTAACGTGGGGTTTTAGATTTCTGCTTTAGATAAGTTCACATTTCAGTTCCTTTTTCTAATTGCTATTGAAACGTTTCTCCTCCCTCCCCTTGTCCTTCCTTGCTTGCATGAAATAATAAAACCCCGACTGGCTCAGAAGGTAACTTAAGCTGAACAAGCATTAAAATGGACTAATTCCCTGTAATATTTTCATACTAGTAACTAGATTCTGAAAGACAGTTTTCTCCCTTTCTTCACCAAGGCAGGCTCACAGGATTACCAAAGAAGTCATACAAAATGGGGCCTACAGCCAACTGTTTGGATGAAGGTCCCATGTTCAACCCCCAACATCTTCAGGTAGGGCTGGGAGAGACCCCTGCCTGAAAGCCTGGAGAACCATGACCTGCCAGCATAGGCAATATTGAGGTAGATGGACTGGTATGAGGCAACTTCCTATGTTCCTTACATATGTGGGGTTGTAGAGGTGTGGCTTGGGAAGAGAAATCCTCAGCTAGAGGAGTAATTTCCTGCATTTTCTGCTTGAAACCTCTTCAGAGCAAAGTGTTGCTTGCATCAATAGGCGTTCCCCACTGTACATCTGCCTCAAAGGCTTGCATGCCGCTGGCTGGCAGCAGAAGAGAACATGTCAATAATTGCCTTGACAGCGTGACCACGCATGGTCACAAGGGTTTGCAATGCCGCTGTCTTCAGCCTGACCTTCCTGAAGCCTATTGCATTTTCCAGATTCTTGACACCATGGAGTGATGTTAAGCTGAGAAAGTCTCTGTCTCTGTCTAGGGCTGGGGGGTGGGGGTGGGGGGGCAGAGCCTGAAATTCTTCAGATCATGTGCCCTCCAATTTCTGGTTAGCCTGAGTGTGAGATCAGGCACTGAAGCTGACCTCTTTTTATCTATGACCTTGGTGACTTGGAATTGTACCCTCTAACTTTCTAGCAAGTGTGTATGGAGCCAGGGGCTGAAGGGGGCAGGGAAGGGTGGAGAGGGTTTTGGAAAGCTTCTTTTCAGTAAGTTGTGTATTACTAACAAGTGTGGAGGCTTATAGCATTGAGAAGACCCCCCATTAAACCAATAAAAGGTCCTAGGCTGACCTTGAGAATCTCATGCTCTCCATTAAGCCTGCCTTACTGGATTGTGATGAGAATTAGGCAAGGGCAGCCCATTCATAAAGCAAGGTGAGGCAACTACATCAGGTGGCAAGATCCACGGAGGCAGAAGATTCAGCCTCCAAGGAATGCATTGCCCACCACAGCGATGGACGCAGTGTGCTCTTTGGAGGGCCAGATCTGCCACCTCCTTGGCAGCCCGCCCCCCATGCCACTTCTACGGTGGGCTCTTGGAGAATCGGAGGTGCTGCTGGTCTCCTCTCAATGCCAGGGCTTGCCCTCTGGGGTCGTTTGGGGTCTGCACCCACCTGGCGTGATTCAGAGCAGGTCCCTTCCCCCCTGCAATGGCCTTTGATTCCTACTTCAACCATCTGGTAAGTAGATTTCACTCGTCCCCTTCTTCCCTGGTGGGCTGGGAGTGGTACCATTTTGTGGTTTGCCTCAGATGCCAAAATATCTTGGGCCAGCCCTGTAATTAGGGTGGCCCAAGTCTGGTGCTCCTTGGAGGAAAGGAGGAATGAAAATGTAGGCCACATTCACACTACTGTATACATTTTACTACTATTTTACTATACCATGTTAAGCAGTCATGGCTCCCCCCCCCAAAGAAAAAAAAGAATTCTGGGAGCTGTGGTTTGTTAAGGGTTCTGAGAGTTAGGAGACCCTTATTCCCCCCCAGGGTGGTTTAACAGTCAGTTGTTCTCCCCAGGGAGCTCTGCAGCGTAGCTCTATGAGGGGAATAGGCGCCTTCTAACACCTAAATAAAAATAACAAATAATAATAGCTGTGACAGCCCAAGGCCCAATGGAGCCCCAAAAATTGCCCCTGCAAATTCACCCATCTGCAGTGCAGACCACATGTATCAGTTGTCCGCTGGCCATGAGTCTGGTGTGTCACTGATCTGTACATTTGGTAGGAAGTTGGAGTAAAGGAGATGTCATTTTCCCTCCCCACTTTCTCAAGTAACCTCTCAGGATACAAATTTATGACAATACCCTTTGAAGCGCTTTGATCTTGCAATTGGGCCAAGATTTTTTAAAGTGGGTTGAAACAATCTAGACTTGAAAGCAAACATCTTCACAGTGGGCACGGAGCGGAACGACAGAAGACCTCTCCTCCTCGAATTCCTCTTGAAACGAATAGAGCTTGCATGCACCAGCTCTGCTTCCCTGGACAACTTCTTGATCCTTATCTTGGAAACTGGAAGTATTTGGTGCAAACTTAGATGCAGGGCCGTCTCAAGCAGGTCGGGCGCCCTGGCACTGAGGCGCGGAGATCACGCCCCCGTCCTTGCAGCGCGCAGCATGGCTTCCGCACGGCTTTGCTGCGCAGCGCGCGCCCCCGCCAGCCTAGCGCCCTGGCGCCCTGCGCCACCAGGACTACACCTAGAGCCGGGCCTGCTTAGATGCTGCTCGTTTATTGGTGTTTTAGGAAAAACGAAAGCCTCTTGCACAAAACGAAATAATCTTCCAGCATTGTGTGGGGAATTTGTGGGCGAAGCTCCCCCAATGGCACTTTGGGGGGCACACTGAGAGTTCTCTCTTGACAAGTTTGTGTCACTTAAATACAGGTTGCAGTTAAGCAAGGGATGGATTGGGGTGTCCCGGTGATAACTGGTCCAGGCTGGGACTTTCCAGGAAGATGCAGAGGCCCTGAACTTGGCACTGCTTAGAAGGGAGGAAAAGCGCCTTTGGGCATTGCTGCATAATACATGACCCAACTCCTTGAAATGTGGGCCCTTTCCCCCTAAATGAAGAAGGGGTGGGGAGGGGGTCAAGATATATTGTCAGCTCCTTTTCAGCGCTGCTGTTTTCTGTTACTGGATACAGAAAGGGGCTGAGGGAGGGGAGCGAAGCCACCTGTTGGATTTTGACACTTGGCGGGGGGAGGCCATTGCCCTTTCCAACAGTGTCTGCCTGTCCTCTCTTTCTCCCTGCCTGTCTCCCTCGCTGCTTCCCTCCCGTCTCTCAGGGTTCTGTTTACAACCATCCCATTGTGGTTCTTGGGCTGGAAGCAGCTGGGTGGACTGTTTCAGGCTCAAGTGTAATTTCAGCTTCTTCAAAAGCCTTTGGAGGCCGCCGCCCCTCCCCTCCCGCAATCCCGGCCGCTCTCCCCTCTGAACAGGACAGCCACGCCAACAAGGGGATAATTTGATGGATTACTCTGCAGGGCTGAGAGGCTCTTGGCTAATCCCTTTTGTGTGTCTCTTGGACTAGACGCTCAGCAGAAGCCCTAGCCTCAGGCAGAGAAAAGGCTGCTCAGCAGGGTGGGTTTTACACACTGACATATAAATACAAGGACTCTGGTCATGTGGTGCAGGGCTTTAATCCCTGCCCACTACCATGGCCTAGAGGTTAAAGGGGGGGCACCTGTTTGGGGCTGCTTTATGTTTTCCCCACTTGGTTAGATTTACATTTTTATTCTTCTTTTTAATAATAACTTGGAGAAGCAGGAGGGGGGAAGCAGACAAGATGTTGGAGCTATGGGCATAGGCCGAGGGTGGGGCCCACGCCTGTCTTAATGCCAGTGTGTCTGGAAACTCTGGCTGCTCATTTGACCAAACGTTACGGGCGCTGACTTGTTAGGAGATCCCTGTTTCCTGCACAAAGTTACAGTTCCTGGAGTAGCAGAGCAATCAGTCCCAGGGAATGGGTCAGCACCCTTCACAAACTACAGTTCCCAGGATCCTTTGCGGGGGGGTCGTGACTCTTTAATGTGGTATGCTATTGCTTTAAATGTATAGTGCTAACGGGGATTAAGACTATACAGTAAAAATGAATGGATAGCCAATGCGGACTTTATGCCTAAAGCACACACTCACTCCTGCTTTGCTTAACATTCTCCCTGATGAAGAGTTTTGGTGGAGCTGAAAGCTTTGTGGCATTTTGGTTGGTCATTAATTCATAGTAAAGGGACTTTGGAGGGTTTTAAAAAATAAATAAAACCAGTGGTTTAACCCTTAGCCATGCATGCTAACATGGGCCATCTCTTTCGCAGCGTAGTTTATTTGGTGGGTTTCTTTCTGAGAAAAGCTTATTTATTTGGCATGCAGAGAAGTGACAAATATCCCCCCCAGGAGATGACATCATTGTCCCTGATGTAAAATACGTGGTGGAACGGTGTCCCTCCCTGTCCCTGCTACCATTACATCACTGTTCTCATCACCCTTGCGTCCTGCACTTTTTCTGCAGAGTTTAATTTGGCGTGTGTATGAGGTGATTTTATTTTATCCCCACAGGTTAGGCTGAGAAATGGAGACTTCAAGGCCACCCAGTGAGCTTTGTGGATGTTAGGGCTCTGAATCTGTGCCATGCACACTCTGCCCACTAAGTCCCCACGTTTTGTGGCTACTTTTGAGACATGACCCTGTTCTGTGGCATAGCTTCTAGTACATTTTACGAAAGAAGCCTAAGTTTCAGAAAAGGCAGGCTGCCATGCAAACCCTTACTGGTACCATAATCTGTTATTTTTTGCCTCTGATTTTCTGGAGGGTCTTGTTTATTTACCGTCACTGACCTGTTTTATCTCCTCCTGCTGTGGTCATCTTTAATGCTTTTGATGAGGTATGCTGTGGAAAAATGAGGTGGTAGCCAGATCTCCCCCCCCCTTTTTTTCAGTGCCCCCACTCATAAATCCTCATTCACTCCTGTTTGGGCAGCTTCAAAATGTTCCATCCAATGCTTGCCTTACTTTTAATCATTCAATTTTATTTATAACTCTTGTTTTGAAACAGAAATAGTTTTCAAATGGCTGTTACTGGCACTCCCCACCTCCTTTCTGGTGAACGTAGGTTGCTGAAAATCAAAATGGAATCTTGGTGCTATAAATGGCCATTTTTTATTTTGGAAAGTCAAAACAACTGACAGGTGGGTGTTGTTGTTGGTTGTCTTTTGGCAAAGATGTTAAGATATACTGTACAATACGGTTTATGTTTACACAGAGGAAAGACCCACTGTGTCAAATGCATTTGTTTCCTAGTTAAGTGTGGGGAAAATTGCAGCCTTAGAGTTTGTATACATGGTGTGCAAATGTGTGCTCAGAGCTGAATGCAGGTGTCTTTTGGGGTTGCTATACACATGATACCATCCCCATAGCATCCCTCTTCTCACACTATTTGCCACTCTAAAATCTCAATCTAAAGCTCATTCTCCTGGAACAGGATAACCCACTTTGTGCCAAGAATGTACTTCTCAAGTGCTTGCTGCAGACGGGTACACAGAGAGCACTTTCAGATCATCTCCTATTAGAACAGGCCATGCCAGGGGTTTTCAGCCTTTTTGAGTCCACAGCTCCCTTGACCAACTACATTCTTTCTGCGGCACTCCTGTGGGGCTCAGGAGCCCAGTTATGTCACCCCTTGCCTGCAGAGCTGGCAGCCTCTCACCCTCTTTCGAACACCCTCCCTTGTGGAACACCTCTCCCCTGTCCTTGGGAGTCCTCTGGGCAGCTGCTGCTGCCGCCCCTGTCCCAAAGAGATATACCTCCTCACACTGCCCCACAAGGGCCTGAGATTCGCCCGTCCATTTCCAACAGCAAGGGCTGGCAGACCGGCTGGCCGGGCTCCCTCGCCTGCTTGCTTGCTGACCCCACGGCCGCCACAGCTTCTAGTAACCAGCACCCCCTGGCCAACCCTAGAGGCACAATTCGCCTGGGGAGCTTGTAGCTAGGGCTGCTGCAACAAACAGCTGTGCAAGCCTTTGGGAAGATAGAGATGTGAGAGGGCATCACAGGAAGGGAGGGAAGGAAAGAGGGACAGAGGCCAGTGTTTCCCACGGCACCCCAGTCATCCTTCAAGGCACCCCAGTGTGCCATAGCACACTGGTTGAAAACCACTGGGCTATGCCATTCCCCATCGCCATGTTTAACTTGTCCATGAATAAAGGCAGAATAGGAGGCATCACATTAACCTGTGACTGTATACTGTACACTGTATACACATCCCCACCTATATACACGGATAGGAGCTGCCACTTTAGAAGATGTTATTGTGCAAAGGTGTGTACACTTGCAAACTGCTTTGTGAAAAAGCACACTGTGAAACAATGACCCCTGCACATTTTAAGGCCCACATGTCATATGTGCAGAACCTCAAGTTAAATTCTCACGGAAGAACTGATAAATGCCTCCATTTGGCAGCCGAATGCTGATTCATAAATCTTAGGAGACTCTACATTTCCAGATTGCGAGATTTCTTGGTTCTTTGCATTTGTACCCAGGGAAGCTTCTATATGCTTCTGCCTTCCGTTTTGGATAATAAGGGATTTCCAGCAGCATGTCATTAGCCTTGCTCCCTGGTATAGGGCCAGTAATGTAATCGAGGCCTCAGCTCACCGGAAACCTGGAGCTAATTCAGGGAGATGAAATAAAATAAATTACAACTGTGCTTCCATCTCTTCCCTGCTACAGAACACATTTTAGGAAGTGGGGGGGGGGAGGGAGGGAAGGGTTGAGGGGTGGTTGTGAGGTGAGCTTTCCATTCCAACATACAAGATAGCCAGAATTACACCATGGTGTATTTCATATTCAGCCAGTTGGTTCCAGATTTTCCGGTACATTGGCCTTAAATGCAAACAAATTGCTCTGCACGCGAGCCATATTCTAGTCAAGAGCAACAGTCTGGGCTAGAGATCAGGGACAAGGCTGGGTTGAATTCCAGGCCAGAGAGTGGAAAGGAAAGGGACTGACCATATAACAACTGCCCCCCTCCATTCATGATTGATGTCCAGCATATGTATAAGCTTATTGGACTGTTACCCAAATAAAGGCGTACTAGTCAATTAATTACATGTGTTCTGGTTGGCTTTTAAATCTATATATAACGGTGAACTTTTGAATGGGAAAGGAGCATGTTTTTACATGATGAATGCATGAATTGTGGCAGCCACCGTGTTAGAAGAGGTGTGAATGTGTCCGTGAAGAGAGAGAGAAGAAAGAATGCCTCTGTTAAGATTATACTAAACCACCCTTCCCTCTCTTTTTCTTTTTTTGGGGTAAATTATTCCATTAACTATAATTAACTATTTTTAAAAGAAACCAGTCACAGCATAATGCCCCTACTTCACCCTTTGCCAACCTGGTACCCTCCAGATGTTTTGGACTACAACTCCCATCAGCCCCGAGCCAGCTGGCTGAGGCTGATGATGGGAGTTGCAGTGCAAAACATTTGGAAGGTTGGCAAACACTGCACTAGTAGTAGATCAGTAGCTGAGGGAACCTGTGTGAGCATTGGAGAGTATGAGCAGAACAGAGGTGGGGAGGAGGAGAGGATTTGCTGCAGTGCAAGGCTTTTGGCCCATCACCTGCCACCCCATTGGCTCCAGTTTTCTGCCCTTCACAGGTATGGGCCTTGTGCCCTCCCTCCTGCTTTCCATGTGGGGAGGGCAGATTTGGATCATGGCTCACGTTTTTAAAATCTATCTTTCTAAAAAAAGAAAACAATGCATAGTTGCCAAGTCACACAATTTCACACGTTTATGTCCCGCAGTGTTTTATTTTAATTTTGAAAACCAAATTTGGTCCAATTTCGTACTCATAAAAATACAGTACCCGAAAGAGATGCCAGAATTTAATTTAACACAGCTGCCCTGAGGAAATTGCTGTACTTTGCGCTGGGATATATGCTTCGAAATTTGCACTGATGCCCTGCCTTTACTCCATTAATATTGGTTCAGATATTGCCCAGTTGTGGAGTACAGTCTTCATAGACGTATTGCTAACAGGCAGCTTGTTTGGATTAATGATAAAACCACGGTTTATCATGACCGGAAACAAGCCATAGTGAGCTGTGCTCCTTGAATGGAGGTAAATGTTATGTCTGAATTATGACTGTGGTTACCTCATAATTATGGTTAGCTGAAAGAAGACAACTTAGGGGAAGGGGTTGTACCTCAATGGTAGAGCGTCTGCTTTTCATGCGAAGGCCCCGGGTTCAACCTTTAGCATCTCTAGGTAAGCATAGTTAAGATTAATTGCTTTAGAACTTGGGCACTTAGGCCTGATTAGCACACAATGCTAAGCCAAACTGTGGCTTAGCATGAATGAGCAAATGTGCTGGTGCACAATAAAAAAAATGCCGCTGCTTTGCCCCTCTTCTGCTGCTCCCCTGTTACTGAGAGAACTTGAGCTCGTAGATTGTTTCACTCCAAACAAACCATGAACTGTAGCCAAAGCTTGTTCTTAGTTTACAATTCATGATTTATTTGGGGGGAGACAAACCATGAGCCTGCCTGTGTTCATGCACATTAGTAAGCCAAACCATGACTTAGCTCCCAGTAGCATGGCAGCAGCCAGCGGGAGGCAGGGAACTTATGAGTGGGGATTTGAACCCTGCTCTTTCAGGTGCTAGTCCAACACTCTAACCATTACACCACCCAGCAGTCACCCAGCGTTCTTTGATCACTGAGCATGCTTTGTATACATTGGACTGTTTTAGGTGTGTCATTCCTTCATTCCTCTCCCCCCCCCATATACGGTATTTTTCTGAATACTTTCTTGTGTGTAGATGGTGCCATTTGGGGTACATGATGATCCACATTGACCTCTGAACTTCAGATATAGAGTGAAGGTTCATGAATCCACATTGACCTCTGAACTTCAGATATAGAGTGATGGTTCATGAATCCTTTTATGGTGAGCCACCTTTTATTGTGAGCCACTCTTCGACTGCAAAGTGAAAAAGCAGCATGCAAATACTTTTAAAAGTTCCAGTTCTCAACAGATGCTGAAACTCAATTAAGTGCATATTTGATGTTACAATACAGTTGGATACTAGCACAGTGTTAAATCCTATTCTTTTTCAGTGAGAGTAACTCCTCTTGGAAGGATTTTCTGAATTTTGAATGATTTTGTCCCTGCCCAAGAACATTTTCTAAAAAACCACTTGTGACTGGAAGCTGGAAAGTGTGTGTGTGTGTGTGTGTATCTATCTAAATGGGGAAGTGTTTTATCTGGGCTTGGCAGCTGCTGTAGAATCCTCACTATCTTTTTTGCTCTGTCACTGTTGTCCAGTTTGCACATCCATGAAGAAAAAGAGCTGTTTCCCAGGACTTTGCAGAGCAAAATAGGAGGAGAGTTGTCCTGAAACTGCAGGAATGCTAAACATCCAGGCTTGTTTGATTGCCTGGCCATTATCAGAGCTGTGCTGTCCTCCCAAGCTGTGCTTTTAAACCTTCCCTTTGTCTAGCTTTCCCCCTTTAAATCAAGTTGAGGCCCAGCCTACTTACCTGGTTTCCAGGTGAGGAAGTTCTAATGAGTTGTTCTGTTGTTTCTTGGGGGGGGGGGAAATGCAGTTCATTTTTCATCAGGTAGGGCTTGTGTATACTGTATTGTGTATACTCTTTTCTCTCATGGGAGGGAGAAAGCAGACCCGTCTCAGCTCTCCGCCTGATCTGTTTAGACACCAGTGACTATACTGTACAGCATTCATGGAAGGCAGTTGCTTATTTTTTATTAATAAAACTGCATGTTGCATAAGAAAAATGCAAAGAGCAGATGGTTTACGGATGTATTCATAATTCACAGCTTAACAGAATATGCATTTAAAGTAGCAAGATAACATCTGACCGTGGTGTTTTGTTTTTTTAATGGAAATTTTGGAGGGGATTAAACACACTGGGACAAATTGCATCTATTTACTTAGAGAAAGTTTGAGTGTGGAGGTTAGTTTCCATTGTACCATTAAATTTAGCATCTATTTAGTAAGCTGAACTAGTTAGTATTGTTTAGTCGTTTAGTCGTGTCCGACTCTTCGTGACCCCGTGGACCATAGCACGGCAGGCACTCCTGTTAGTATACATGTACAGAATATCGCGATACACTCTTTGCCAGGAATGCTTACAGTCCGTGGGTGAATACAAGTCATTTACTGAGTGGCAGCTTGCCACAACCCTTTCCAGTTGGGTTGGGATTCAGCTACAGGTCTTCCTGGTTGTCGTCCAACACACTAACCACTACACCACACTGCCTCTCCAAATAGGAACATATACCAAGCCAGACTAGTGGTCCATTTATCTCAGCATTGTCGATTGTGCATTGCTTGGCAGTGGCTCTTCAAGGCTTCAGATAAGGAGATGCAGCAGATTGAATTTGGGAACTTTTGCATGTCCTCTGCTTACGGGATACAGTCCTTCCCGGGTATTTAGGGATGTCTGTTTCTATGCCTTACATGCAGACCTTTTTGCCCTTCATGACTTCCAATCCCTTTGCAGTCTCCGTCCATGTGTCCTCCCAGGCTTCCACACTGTCGAAGTACCCAAATCCGTCAGCCAAGTGTCTTTAAAAATAAGCAGATGTGCACATGCTGGACTGAACTTTGGTGTAGAATTTGGCAGAATGTCTTTGACGCAGAGTTTCTGGAGAGGGGTAGGCGGGCATGTGGCCAGCAAAGGTGTGAACAGGACAGCTTCATTACAGTGACGGGACCACTGTTTTTTTAAAAAGCATGGTGGGCTCTAAACGTAGCTCTGTGGCTGGGACTCTCCCCCTATATAGCATCTCATTTGACTGTGTGCCTACAGATCCGGTCTGCTGGCAAACCTGTTGTGGTGGAGATCAGTGGTTTATAATATATGCTTGTTCTCCGCAGGGACTGTTATTTGTAGCCAAACCGGCACCTGCCAAATGCAGAGTATCAAATTATCATAACAGTTTCCCTCCTTCCGCCACAGTTTTTCCATACAACTGAGAAATAACCCGGGACAGCTCCACCCCATTCATTTAATGATTGGGGGCAATGCCCAGGTCATGCTGCTTGTTCTCCATTGCTAAGTTTGCACCTGAAACTGCAGTAAAAAGGAGCTTTTCAAAAAATAAGCCACAGTTGTATTAGGAGCAGCACAACAGTCAACATTGGTTCTCCCTTGGATAGTTCTTCCTTTCTTTTGTTGTTTAGTCGTTTAGTCGCGTCCGACTCTTCGTGACCCCATGGACCAGAGCATGCCAGGCACTCCTGTCTTCCACTGCCTCCCGCAGTTTGGTCAGACTCGTGTTGGTGGCTTCTAGTTTGGTCCTAATTCAAACAGTCCCAGACCAAAGCCTTAACTTGGCGTAGCAGCCAGATCTCTTGGCTTCTATGAAACTTGGATGAAAACAGGGATAAGCAGACCAGTTCCTGTATAGGGGCTTTGAGTCAGTGAGTGCACAGTGACATCGTATTGGGTGAGCGGCTCATGGAGTGCATAAGTGGGGCATAGTTTTTATTCCATGCTGGTTCTCTGCAGTTGATCTTGCATCCCACTTCAGTACCAACTCTTCTGTTCTGAAGACAGCGCTCACAGCAACCTGTGCTGTCAAGGCGGGCTTTCCACTTCTGGGGCCCCTACAATCCCATCCCAGGTAGGGCTCTAGTGCCTTTTTAACATCTGTGTGAGAAATTCAGCAGAATGAAGCACTGCTTTCCATGAAATGCAGGGATTTCATTCACCTGTTGGATTACTGTCTGTAATGCTAGTGCAAAAGACTGAGGAGCCCTCCCGACAGGGAAAGCGGCAATGTTGTCATTAGCACTGAGAGGCTTTCAAAGAAGATTCTCTACTCTGCTCCGTGGCACAGTGATATTTCCAGAAAGAGAAGCACATGGCACATTGTAAGTGGAACACCAATGTTGCATCTGGCACTCTCTCTGTAAAACAGGGTTTGGCAGACTTCAGCTTTGTTTTTTTTTACTAGAACCCCAAGATCTGCCTAGCAAAAAGGCAGGAGCAACAGACATTTAGCTCAGGGTTTCTTGGAGCACATTCCAGAGTTTAGGAATTGGTTTGCAGTACTAATGCTGTTTTTAAAAAGCCATTTTGTTGGTGCTATTGTCAAACCATTGTTGATCTGGAAACCCTTGCTGATCTACTGCAAATATACCAGTAGATCCTGATCTATTGCCTTTTTATGCCTGCAATATACAGTAGTTTGCAATGTGGATTCTTTGGTGATGGCAACAGGAGGGGGAAAAAAAAGGCAGGGAGGGCTCCCAAACCAAATAGGATAGGTGTGCTGAGTATAGGTTAACTCCTCCTCCTTTCTGCAAACTAATGCACTGCCTCTTAGAGTGGTGCACTCTCTGTGTCTGGGTCAGGCTCACTTTGTTGAAGAAGCTTTGTCTGAAGCGATGAAACCAATGTGCTGGGAACTCACCTGTTGCCCCGCAGCCTCAGAAGAGAATCGGGTGAGTTTGTTCTTCGTGTTAGAGATAAGTGGTAGTTTTTCAGAAGTTTTTGGAGGCTGGAATAGCATGATCCTGTTGCTTTCTTAACTGTGTGCTGTGTTTTCCTGTTTCATCCTGTTAATTCTTCTGATCTCCCTCCCCACTCCTCCTCTGCGAAGGGAGAGACAAATGTTTTGAGAGAAGCAGAATTTCACATCCAAAGCTTGACGGTTGTGTGACATATAATTATTGAAATATTGCAGCAGGAAATTCTACTGGGGACACATTCCCTCCACCCCATAAACTACTATAGTAGGGGAAAGGAATTATGTGGTAGCCAGGAATTTCTCTCGGTTTCTGCCTGTTAACACATCCTTGCTTTCAGTGTGTGCCAATAAATCCAGGCTAAAGGGTATGAATTTAGGCTTGCATGTGAGAGAGAACATCAGGATCCTAGGTTTTGACTTGTCTGGTGTTTAGTATTGAAGCAAAGCAGAATAATAGACTTGTCATATTCTAGTCCAACCCTCTGCAATGCAGGAATCTTTTGCCCAATGTGGGGCTCGGACCCATGGCCCTGAGATTAAGAGTCACATGCTCTACCGACTGAGCTATCTTGAACTGGCAATGCTACTGATCTTGATGAGGGAACTGCAGAAACCGGAGAGACCTAGAAGATTATCTAGTTCAGGCTTAACCACAGTTTCCCCAATAAGTACTATATGAATCAGTATCTCAAATGTGTGTCCTCTAACCATCCCTGTCATCTGGGGATCTTGCTAAGAGAACTTAACAGGACTTAGTTAATGCGTAAGATCAAAAGTTCTCAACACATCCTTCATCACAGTCCGTGCTTTCATCTTCGGTTGAATCATATAGGATTGATGAATTCAAAGCGCTTGTGACTGTGTGTGCGAAGTAATCTCATACCAGTGCTCCATCTAACCATCCTAATCAACAATGTAATTAGCAAAAAGGTGCCCTTTATATGTATGGAGGGGGGTATGTGGATGGGTGGGTTCATTTGCCGACTGAGTAAATCTTGCAGATGTGAAGAACTGACCCTTGCCAAGTGGGTCACTGCTCAGAATTATTAGGAAATGGTTGGTAGAGCATGAGACTCTTAATCTCAGGGCCATGGGTTTGAGCCCCACATTAGGTGAAAGATTCCTGCATTCCAGGGGGTTGGGCTAGATGATCCCTTTGGTCTCATCCAACTCTATAAGTCTGTGATCCTGCAAGAAACACGACTTTGGGGTGTAAATAGTTTTATCCTTTCCAGCTTTGAAAGCTGGGGGAACTTCCTCCCATCTGCCTGATGATATGTGCCCACATTCCAACCCTCTCCCCTCCACAATTAGTTACAGGTAGGTAGCCATGTTGGTCTGACGTAGTCAAAAGAAAATAAAAAAATTCCTTCCAGCAGCACCTTAGAGACCAACTAAGTTTGTCATTGGTGTGAGCTTTCGTGTGCATGCACACTTCTCCGCAATTAGTTAACAGTAAAGATGGGTTTCCATATTCAAGGAAGAAGAAAACCCCATTGGGAGTCTACAGCATCTCCCTTTAGGACATGACGGATCTTCAGTTGGCTTCCATCCTCAAAGTGCCGTGCGGTAACTTCCCCCCTGTTTTGCTCTACGTGGCTTGTACATCTTCTCTGTCTACCTTGGTCGTGGTTTTCCCCCTAAGCGTACAAAGGAAATGTGCTCTTCTGTAGTCTCATTAAAAACCATGAAGATGGGTGAGAGGTGAATGAATTGTTTGGAGAAGGGAAGGATGTCAGGCATGAAAATGTCTGCACCGGTTATGTGCAGAATGAAGATGACAGCCCCATGAACTTCTCAACTCCGAGCAAAGCCTTTAAGGGCCATAATTGCTTCTCCGGGGAAAGGTTGGTGTGCCTGGGATACAGTTGTAAACACAGGCTTTCTCCAAAGCCACATAAATTCCAGGCAGTTAACTAACTAATAGGAGTTGGCTTCTTCTGGGCTGTTCCTCTGAATATACGATGACCTCAGAAGAAGTTAGAGAGGCGTGGGCCTTGCGGATTACCTGGATGCATCATGTAGCCGTTTGCCTTGGTTGGCTGTTGGAGAACGTAACTCAGTGACAGGCCTGTCATCACTTCCCCAGCTGAGATAGGTAAGTCTTGATGTGGCAATGTCTCTGGAGAGTCTGCAGGGATAACACCTAGCGAATGAGAGGTGCCGCCGGCTCAGTAAAGGCAGAACTCTTCATATTTTAACACTTGAAAACTTCAGGCACTTTTTCCATTAACTGCTTCCCAGACTCCGAATGTTTGTGGTGTACGGTATCTTGGTCCCCCTTATAAATTTTGTTTTAGAACAGGCATAGGGCAACTAGGCCCTCCAGATATTTTGGGACTACAACTCCCACGATCCCTAGCTAACAGGACCAGTGGTCAGGGATGATGGGAATTGTAGTCCCAAAACATATGGAGGGCCAAGTTTGCCTATACCTGTTTTAGAAGTGTATCATTTGACTTTTAAACTGAACATCACTCTGATGAGCCTGTGAGGATAGTTCTCCTGAAAGGCTTTTAAAATACTTTAAATAAGTCAATTAATAAAATTCGACATGGGCAGGTTTCATGATGATAACACATGCTGGGAACTCGCCATTGGTTGAATTCTCCTGAGCAAACCCATTCAGATGTCCGTGGTCTGCTCAAGAGGGGGATGCTTCCTAAGTCACATGGGCTCTGTATCATTGTGTGTCCCGTTCTAGGAAATGGGACCACCTCCAAGCTGTCTTGAGAGGGCCTCTTCCTGCCTGTTTTTAAGGGTGTTTCTCACTTAAGATTTCTATCCCTTTTATTAAACGACCCAGAGAGTCCACAAAGGAAGAACAACCCTTAAATTTGGAAGGATACTGTATTCCTCTAAAGAAAAGGGAGTATCTGTGGGCACCAGAAGCATCTTATTCAGACGTTGTGGTTAAGTGACCTCAGAAGAAACCCCACTTTTTAGCATACCCTTTTAGAAGGCTATATAATTCTTATTTCCAGTCTGCCATATAATAAGTCAGACTAATGGTTCGTCTCGCTCCATACTGTCCACACTGACTGGCAGCAGCTCTCCAGGATTTGGGGCAGGGATTTCTCCCAGGCCCACCTGGAGATACCAAGGATTGAACTTGAGACCTTCTGCATGCAAAGCAGATGTCCTACCACTGAGCTGTATTCCTTCCACATCTCCCTAACTCCAGTGGATTTTGACATAGAAGCATAAAAACTGTAAATGTCCATGATCTTTACATGCTAGTTCAGGAACTGGTAGGATATGTTTGCCCCAGGTTTTTTTTTTTGGGGGGGGGGATGCATTTGAGTGCATGTGATGCACACTGGATTTTGGGCTGTAACAGAAGACTAAACTTGCTCATTGTGGAACGTTTGCTTGTTCTTAGTCCCCTTATTAAGGGAAAACTGCTTTGCAGCCTACATATTGTGGGTAATAGCCTCAGAGCTCCAGCAAAGACAAACACAGTGGTTTAAGGATAAACTGCACGTTAAAGGGATTCATTATGATGGAATATTAAACTTCCAGTTTTATAGCAACAGGTAAGGCATGTCTTAGAGACAGTAGCGCCACCTACTGTTGCATTTTGGTGTTTCTCTTAACCTGTTTCTTAGCAAAGGTGGATTGTGTTTCAGGCACATGACGGTTAGGGTTAAAGTTCTCTATCAAAAGAACTGTATGCTTATTTGTCTGCATGCTTCTTTGCTCTCTTATTATATACATGACTGAGCAGTAGCTTGGTAGAGGGGGGAAATGTTTGAAAGGCAAATAAATAGCTCAGTGGCAGTAATTTGAGCATCAGATTAATCAGTATATTAACTACAATCAGAGTCTAGTGGGTTGGTTTTATTGGAGGATATGGAACAAAACAGCATCTGTTTTGTCCAGCTACATGCCCCCATTCTGACAACCAATAAGAAGGTCTAGGTGTCTTTTCTTTGCTGGGAAGGGCTCAGGAGGAAGCTTTGAATTTGAATGCGAGCAGCACTGGAGGATGTCCTAGGGACAGTGGGTGTCACTGCTAGTTCCTCAAAGGACTGGGGTGGGCACAGGTCTATGCAATCAACTTTGCATAAAAGTTGTATATGCTAATTTATATATGTTTATCCGGGTTTAGGCCCAAAGCCATTCTGTAAGCAAAGAAAAGATTTTTTTTTTTAAAAAAGTGTGTGTGTGTGTGTGTGTGTGTGAAGGATCCAGCGCCCATCACAAAAGACTTGAGGCTCAGGTTCTTGGTCAACCCCTTAAATACACTTCTGCCTTGTTTTTATGAAACCCGTTTGGAAGGAGGAGGAGGAGGAAGCCTCAGTTCTTTCCCCCCTGGTTTTGCTAGCAGCACCTTCAGCCAAAAGCAAAAATTAAATAGAAAAGTCTGCCTCCTTTGCTTCCACATGATTTACTTGTTCATGGCTCTTAATGATCATTCCCCTCCCACTCATTTCACTCAATATCCAACATATACCAGAGTCTGTCACGAGTGGACCTAATGGTCAGGGATCCCTTTACCCTTTAAGCAGCGCTGCTGTTCCAATAGTACAGGTATGTAGTAATGGCACTTTGCATCTTCCCTCTCTGCAACAAGTTAATTCTTCATGAATGAAAATGCAGCAGGTTGTAAACTTGCTAAGCTCAATCCTATATGTGTTTCTTCCATATTAGACTTAAGGGGCCAGTGGTGCTTACCTGATCTCTGGGTGGTTGTAAAAAGGTAAAGGGACCCTTGACCATTAGGTCCAGTCGTGACCGACTCTGGGGTTGTGGTGCTCATCTCGCATTATTGGCCGAGGGAGCCGGCATATAGCTTCCAGGTCATGTGGCCAGCATGACAAAGCTGCTTCTGGTGAAACAGAGCAGCACACGGAAATGCCGTTTACCTTCCCACTGTAGCGGTCCCTATTTATCTACTTGCACTTTGACGTGCTTTCAAACTGCTAGGTTGGCAGGAGCTGGGACCGAGCAACGGGATCTCACCCCGTCGCGGGGATTCGAACTGCCGACCTTCTGATCGGCAAGCCCTAGGCTCAGTGGTTTAACCCACAGCACCACCCGCGTCTCTCTGGGTGGTTGTATTCAGTGCTATTTTTCTAGAAAAATAGGTACTGGAACTCAACATGGATGCCTCCTTTGTTCTCTTATGATGGCAATAGAGCTCACCTGCGTGGTGCCGGAACTGAGCTCTGGCTGGGGGGAAAAAACCCTGGTTGTGTTGCTGTTGCCAGAGGGTGGTGAGTTTGGCTTGGTGCACCATCTGCAGCTGTGTTTCCTTAAGAGTAAGTGCCTGTGAGTTCAGTGGGACTTACTCCCCAATAGGTGCAGAAAGGGCCCTTGCAGTGCCATCATGTCCATATTTACTTGGAAGCCTGTCCTACTGAGTTTAATGTTTATGCATGTTTAAAACATAAGAATAGTTCTCCGTGATCAGCCCAAAGACCTATCATTCAGCATCCTATTTCCCACATTGGCCAACTAGATGTTTCCTCTTTTAAAACCAAACTAGTGGCCATCACCACATTCCCAGGGCAGTGAATTCCGTAGATAAATCATACACTGTGTTTATACTTCCTCTTCTAAGTTCTGAATTTCCTGCCAGTTCGCTTCATTGGATGACCTCCAGGTCCAAGTATGATGAGAGATAAAGTCTTCTCTGTCCACTTTTTGCACAACGTACATAATTTTATAAACCTCGGTCGTGTCTGCTTTTACTCACATTTTTTCCTTTTAACTAAAAAGACTTCGATGTAAAGGAGATGTTTTAGCCCCCACCATTCTAGTTGTTGTTCTCTTCACTTCTTACAGTTTTAAAATGGTTTATTTGAGGTGTTACGGCTGGAACTGTACACAGTACACAGTGTGTGGCCGCACCATTGAGTTGTAAAAAGGCTTTACAATACTGGCAGTGCAGTGATCCATTTTGTAACGATTGCTAGCATGGAGTTTGCCTTTTTCATAGCCTTTTTTCATAGCTACTGAAAACTGAGCTGACATTTTCGCTGAGCTCTCCACCCTAACTGTGGATCTCGTTCTTGGTTTGTTAGGATTCTTTTGCCCAAATGTGCATCGTTTTCTATATTTGCTCATATTTGACTGCATTTCTCATTTTGTGGCCCATTCATCCAGTGACCTGTAGTGCTTTGAAGCATGGCAGATCAGCTGATCCTTGCACTTCAAAATGCCAAGGAGAGCTCCTTGCAAACCCCTTCAAAGATTAGCTGCCTATGGAGCTCCCCATGGGGAACTTAGTAGTGCAGCTGATTCCAGGGAGCTTGAGCTGAGCACCCATCAACTGATAAGAGCTGACTTCAAACTCTGTTTTTCTGCTGTGCCTGGTGGCGAGAGCAACTCAGCTAGGACTGAGTGTGCTGCTGGCCAGCCAGGTGACTGACTGGTGGTGAGAGAAAGTCTCCCTTTCCAATTTACAATTGGGAGCACAATTTAAGGCTCTTTCCTGACTGCGCATTGGCAGCTGCATCTTCACCTGCCCCTTTCCTGATGATGTCACGTATGACATCAGGTGTGGGACAGGTGGGCACTGTGTGTGGGTAAACAGCCTTGTGGGCCAAATTGGGATCTGTGCCAAGCCTGAGAAGGCCCGTGAGCCAGAGATTCCCAACCCCTGATTTAGCCAGGTGGAGTATTCTTTATTGGGAACAAAGAAGCTGCTGTTAAAACATGTTTTGAAGGTGGGAAAGAGTTGCAATGAGGGTAGGCTATCTGGCGGAGGAGTTTGCTATATGGTTTTGTACTGGTGTATGTTATGCTCAGTTTTTTTCTCTCTCTCTCTTTCCTTCTACAGAATGTGAAGCACTGAAAGATGTCCAGGCTATTAATCTTCTCATCCTGAGCCCAAACTCCCTTGATTTTGACCAGCGGGCAATGTTTCAGAAGTTGTCCACTCCTGGCTATAACATGGCTGCAGACCTTTTGCTACTGAGCCACAAAAGAAAACATAGGACTCTGGAATCCTGCTCTGGATCACCCTGAGGAGAACAGTGTTAGGTGCACACAACTCTCTGATGTTGCGGTGCAACAGTGGCATGGCTCAGAGGGCCTGGGTCAGCAGGCTCTTCCAGAACCGCAAAGCCCAGCTATTACTGGTCAACTCCCTGACTTTTGGCCTGGAAGTCTGTCTGGCTGCCGGCATCACTTACGTCCCACCTCTCTTGTTGGAAGTGGGAGTGGAGGAGAAGTTCATGACTATGGTTCTGGGTAGGTGGTATTATTGATGTTATTGTTAGATGGCCATTTTCTGTGTGAGATCCAGTGTGGTGGAAAAGACGTCTACAGTAGTCCCTCTATGTATAAGGCATGCAACATGTCCATTATTGTTGTTGTATGTACAGGGAGGGCCTCAATATGGTGATAACACCAGAGGACCTGCCAGGCAGGTTTAAGAGAGAACTAGACGGGTTTTCAGGGAATGGTGATTTCATTTGGGGTACCAAACATGAGGGCTTATAAGAGTCTGAATTCCTGGAGGAAGAGAAGACAGTTTTAATTGTGCGCTGGAAACTGGGGCTTTATCTGTAGTGAAATGGAATCTCTAGATATGGTGCACACGGTAATGAATGCCCACTTAGTGAAACTTGAGACCTAGTTTGCATGTCATGGTAAGCCACTAACTATGAACAGTGGCCAAGGTTTATTCTGGTTTCGATAACACCCCCAGTGTGGTACAAAAGTAAAATAAATAAATAAATCAGGGAGCAGCAAAGTGGCTGTGAGCCTCTCCTTGGAAGCCTGCAGGTTTGTTTTTTTAATACTATGTTTTTATGTTGTAATCTGCCCTGGGGCTTTAGGATGAAGGGCAGGGTGGTGGTGGGGAAGTCTTCCTGGTACGCCACAGTGTGACATGTGACTGATACGTGCAAAAAGATGAGGCTACAAGGTCAAAGGGTTCAAGGGCAGAGATTCTTGGTGTACTTACCCCCCCCCCCCCGCTCCATGAGCCAAGCAGAATAAGGCCATGTTCACATGTTACAGCAGGGGTCCCCAGACTTACACGCCTTTGGGCCGGTGCCCGCTGCGCCGATCGCACGGAGGGTGGGAGAGTGTGCACGCAGTGGGCCAGAGGGTGGGGGAGTGTGTGCCAGTGCGCATGCGCACACCCATTTACTGGCACGGTGGCGCGCTTCCAGGCCGGAAAAATCACTGAAAATTGTTTGTGCCTCCCCCGACCCGGAAGTGCACCTCCCCTGACCTGGAAGTGCACCGGAAATGACCTCTTCTGGGTAGGGAGAGGCCCATACGCATGCGCAGAAACGATTTTCGGCGATTTTTTTCAGATCTGGAAGTGCGCCGCCGCGCAGCGTGCCGCAAGAGCGGGCGGCGGGGGTCATCGCGGGCCGGATTGGGAGGCCAATTGGGCCGCATCTGGCCCGCGGGCCGTAGTCTGGGGACCCCTGTGTTACAGTAACCATAGTTATTGGTTTACCATGATGGATCTTGAGATGGTGCTCCCCTAGCAAACCACCATCTGACCCTGCAGGGCTCAAGGTGGTGTACAGGAGGCATCCCCAAACTTCGGCCCTCCAGATGTTTTGGACTACAATTCCCATCATCCTTGACCACTGGTCCTGTTAGCTAGGGATCATGGGAGTTGTAGGCCAAAACATCTGGAGGGCTGCAGTTTGGGGATGCCTGGTGTACAGGGTTTTGCCCTCTCCATTTTATCCCCACAAAGCCCCCTGTGAGGTGGCTTAGACTGACTGAGAGTGACTGGCTCAGGGTCACCCAGTGATCCTCATGGCTAAGTGGGGGTTGGAGCCCTGCTTTTCCAGGCCAAAGTTTGACCCAGTCTCTCCCCAGATTATGTGAGTGATTTCATGGGCCTATAGCAGGCACCCCCAAACTCAGCCCTCCAGATGTTTTGGGGACTTCAACTCCCATCATCCCTAGCTAACAGGCCCAGTGGCCAGGGATGATGGGAAATGTAGTCCCAAAACATTTGGAGGGCCAAGTTTGGGGATGCCTGGCCTATAGAGTGACTATCTTGTCAACTTCTTCCGCCTGATGAAATGATGTTATTTTCCTCCCCTTAATTCCAGGGATTGGGCCAGTTCTGGGCCTAGTGTTTGTGCCACTCATCGGTTCCGCCAGCGACCAATGGCATAGCAGCTATGGCCGCCGGCGGCCTTTCATCTGGGTCCTGTGTCTGGGAGTTTTACTGAGCCTTCTGATCATCCCTCATGCACAACGTCTGGCCAGCCTCATTGCCTTGGATACCCGCTCCCTGGAGATTGCCTTCCTTATAACGGGCATTGGCCTGCTTGACTTCTGTGGCCAAGTCTGCTTCACCCCTCTGGAGGCTCTTCTCTCCGATCTTTTCAAGGAGCCCGACAACTGCCGGCAGGCCTTCGCTATGTACTCCTTCATGGTTAGCCTGGGAGGCTGCATTGGATACCTGCTGCCGGCAATTGACTGGGACAGCAGCTTCCTGGCTCCTTACCTGGGGAGGCAGGAGGAGTGCCTCTTCAGCCTCCTCACCATCATCTTCCTCAGCTGCGTCTTGGCCACTGCCTTTGTCACGGAGGAAGTGGTAGCTCAGGTGGAAGTGCTGGCAGGCCCTGCAATGAAGGATTCCTCCAAGTCCCCGCCTCTGGCCTGCTGCTCTTGCTGGCTTCCAAAGAACTTTCTGAGGACCAGGCACCTGGTCCAGGCCTTCAGGAGCCTTTGCGCCTTAGCCCCACGCCTGCACGGAGTCTGCTGCCGCATCCCCAAGGTCATCCGGCAACTTTTTGTGGCCGAGCTCTGCAGCTGGATGGCCCTCATGACCTTCATGCTGTTCTACACTGACTTTGTTGGGGAAGGACTGTATCAGGGAGTTCCCAGAGCTGAGCCAGGCACAGAAGCCAGGCGGCACTACGATGAAGGTAATTTGATTTCTTGGGGGGTGGGGAATAAATGCTTTGTGCTTATGTCCTTCCAAAACAGCAAGTTTCAGCACCTAGACCAGGCATCCCCAAACTGTGGCCCTCCAGATGTTTTGGCCTACAACACCCATGATCCCTAGCTAACAGGACCAGTGGTTGGGGAAGATGGGAATTGTAGTCCAAAACATCTGGAGGGCCGAAGTTTGGGGATGCCTGACCTAGACCCTTTGAATTATGCAACAAGAAAACTCTTTCTCCTACCTCTGATAACTTATGCAAGCAAAGCAGACTTTCATAAAGTTACCCTTTCTATTGACTGCAAATTCTTGGTTCTTGCTCAACGTGGGATTCTTTGGGAAGGAGGCAGGAAGTGGAGGGAAAGAGGAATGGGTGGTGGAATGAGGCCAGCTGGTTTCAGTGTGGTCCTGTGGTAGTGTTGGCTGTAGATCTGGGAAACCAAGTTCTAAAACCTTATTCAGCAGTGCAGTTGCTGAATTGCCCTGGGTTAGTGATCATCCTTATACCCTGAATTCCCCCACTGTGTTATAAAGGAATCTTTTCCCCACCCCAAACATCTAAACTAAAGACAGCTTTTTTGTTTTGTTTTTTAAAAAAAAGAACTGGGAGACTCATTGGCCTGTATAGTCATTTCTATGCGTGACGAGAGCAAAGTTGGGGGATGGGAAATCTGTGGCCCTCTAGATGTCCTTTGTCATTGGCCATGTTAGTTGAGGCTGATGGAAGTTGGAGCCCCAACAACATATGAAGGGCCACAGGTTCCCTGTTCCTGGTGTATGTGATGTGAAAGAGAAGACCTCAAAAGCATACGATGTGCTAGCCACATGCAACTTAAGAATATCTTTCTGCAACCCACTGTCCTGTTAAGATCCTATCAGGAGCGGACTTTGGTAACCTTTTGCAATATGGTGCCCTGTGCTAGACCAAAATTTGGTGCCCCCCAAATGGATCTTTGCAATTGTAGATCTTCGCAATTTTGTGTCCTCTCAGCTTGGCACCTTGTGCGGTGAACCGCCCACGGCGCCCTAAATCTGGCACCGATCCTATTAAAAACCCCTTGGGTGGTGGGGAAAGACAGCTAAGGAGTGTAGCTTACCATTCTCGTTTGTACTGCAGAGTTGTGGGTGTGCCTTCTACAGAGTAATACCAGACCAGAGTACTACCGAACTAGGTCCACAGTAGGACCAAGTAGAGTAGTAATGACTGAACCTTGGACGGAAGTATATTTATTATCTTGCAAACCAAGACCATTTTTGCAATGAAGGGGACTGAGCCAGGGACCTCATATGTACAAAGCTGTACAGCTTTTTAATTGCACTTAACTAAAGCATGAAATCCAGCTGCCATCCTCCAGCACATAAAGTAACTCCTATGGAGCATATTCTCTGCTCAGTAAATCCATTTGCTGACCTGGGCACCTTTGGGAAGAAAGATGGTATATCAGATTAATAATGAATAAACAAAATTGCCTTTCATAAGAGCAGCTTTGGACATTATTTTGCCATGAAAGCTCCCTGTGGAGGCTAATAAGGAAACATGGAGTGTTAGCATCTCAAAAGGAATTCAGCATTTCTTCTGCAGACTTCCCCAAGCTGGTATTCTCCAAACTCCCATCAGCTCCAGATAGATTCCTTTTTATGTTGCATGGACTTTGGAGACCAGTTAGGAGCAAAGCCAGAGATAGCCGATGTGCTGCCCTCCAGATCTTACTGGCGCACAACAGCTACACTGGCTACGTTGGCTCTGGCCAAAGGGAGTTGTGGGCAAACATCACCCAGAGAACACCTATTGGCAACCCCTGATCTATTGCCTCCTCTCCTTAGCTTAAAAAGGTGCTTTGGTAATAGGCTTTCTTGAATACTTCTGCTAAAGCTACTTGGCCCTTTGCCTACCTGTTGTTCCCATATAATAGTTGGTTTCAAGGTCTCGGTGACCCAGCTTAAATGTAAGTAATATTTAACATTTATATCCTGGTGGTGCCTTTGAAGCTCTGCAGAATTGGAGGGTCAATTGTGTACACACAATGATGCTCAACAATCTCAGAGCTGTGGCCAATGTCAAGTTGTTTTATGGGAAATGCATAATGGAAAGTCCATGTCTTCAGAGGACATTGTCCTATAAATTAATAAACAAATCGGTAGATGTCTTGGACTACACTTAACTCCTTAAATGAACACGTTGACAAATTCTGAAGTCTACTTAGGCCTGATTTTTTGCATGTAGATTATCTGTTGGTTCTGCCAAGAGAAGTGACAGGGGTCTTCTGGATTCTGTTTTGGCCCTTCCGTTTTTAAGGCATTCATATTTTTATCCTGCCCACCTCTTAATTGTGAAATGGGAACTTCTATACTGGAACAGCTAAGAAACGCTTCTTGTAAATTGATAAGACTGAAAGCTGAACTAGCACTCAAAGCATTGCAGCTATTTGCCTTTATGAACCTGGCTATCTTGTTCTTCTCCATTTCACCCAATGTACAAACGTCTCTTCTCAGGGATTCGAATGGGTAGCCTGGGCCTCTTTCTCCAGTGCATCATCTCCATCATCTTCTCGACAATCATGGACCGGATGGTGAAGCAGTTTGGGACACGAATGGTCTACCTAGCTAGCGTGGCCTTGTTCCCGCTGATGGCCATCATCATGTGCTTCTCTCAGAGTATTGTCATCGTCACCGTTTCTGCCGCCCTGACAGGCTTCCCTTTCTCAGTGCTGCAGATCTTGCCGTACACACTGGCATCGCTTTATCATCATGAAAAACAGGTGGGGATGTGTATATATATGTGTGTGAGAGAGAAAGTCCAGAGAGTCTTGACCAAAGTGGTTTTAACAGGGCCTAACAACTGTGTGACTCATGTCTCTGAGCCATTTACAGCCTTCTTTTTTTGCTCCAGTAGTGGTAGTGAAAATTGAATAATCCATTGGTTTTTAAAGCAGGTGTGGGGAACATTTGGCCCTCCAGATGTTTCTGAGCTCCTACTTCTGTCAGCCCTAGCAAGCAAGGACAAGGATGATGGCAGCTGCCTTTTAGGGCCAGATTATCAATCACCTTGATGGGGTGCTTCCAGGGTGGGCATCAAATGTGGCCCTCTATTTCTGTCTATCAGGACCTTGGGATTCTCACTTGCCAAAAACCCCTCCCCAGGGAACACCATCATTGGTCTTGCTCTGTGCCCTCTTAATGGGCTTTTGCCTTTCCAGAAGGTCACCCTGGATATGGGATAATGACTCTTGCTTGCTTAAATGGAGGAGCCGTACCTTGGAAGTCAAACAGAAACCATTCAACTTCCAAAACGTTCAGGCTTTTCCGCGTTTCGGAGCCAAAATGTTCGTCTTGCAAGGCGTTTGACTTCTAAGGTACGACTGTACAGGTATGTGGAAATCTCTTTAATTTTGTGCTGACAGGATGTTTACTTAGCTCTGTGTTGGATGCAAACCATAATCCAGTGTTTTAATAAATCTATCTGTATTACACTCTCACTATAATCGTGTTAAACAGTTGTTACAATGCTTACATGTCACTGTATTACCTAATTGTCGTGCTATTAAGTGATATAATTACAGTATTGCATCTTGTTCAGGTTGTGCTGGAGGCAGATGTCCCTCTCCTTACTGAGTTATCCTCCTCTTGGGAGGATGTTACTGCTAAGCTTCTTTCTCCTTTGCCTGTTGTCAACCCTTTGTGTCTAGTTCCTTTGTTTGTTTTTGCTTCGCCTCTTTTCCCAAGTGAGTTACTCCATAAGAGCTGCTAGCCCAGTGTTGAGAGCCTTCAGATTGAACATCTCTGAAGCTTCATGCTCACAAGCCGTGTCAGATACTACGCTTGATCTTAGCCAAAAGGCCAAGTAGTGATACAAGCCATGTCAGTCAGTTGCATTTCATGCAACTGTTGAATTCACTGTTGAATCATGCAGAAAATACCATTGAGCAAGGAACACTATCATTTTTTTCTAACTGGTTGACTTCAGGAAGCTCCTGTTTGATGCAGTTGGTGAAACACTCTTAAAATAAACCCCTCCCCCTCCCTCTGTTCTCCAAATGGTTATGGATCTATTTGGACTTTGGACTTGGTCTTAGCTGGTGAAAGCTTATATTGTCCCTTACTCCTTGCTATAGGTCCTTGTCCCAACAGACTGATGCTGCTCACCAACTCAGCCACTATCTTCTATAGTCTGGGTCTTCTTCAATTTCTGCTAATGATATGTCAAAAGAGGAGAAGTGCTTTGCTGCTCCTGCAGCCACAAAAGTGCTGCCTTCTACAAGGTGTTGCTCTGTACACTCACTGGCCCTGTTCTAACTGCCCAGCCCTTAAACGGGTTGTATTTCCCATGTGTTTGGAACTGAAGTGAACTCCCGTTTCCATCAAGCACTGATCATTTTCTCCCTAGTTTGTAGCAAATTATCACATTCTGTTGCTCTCAAATGTTTTTGTAGGGTTGCATTATAGCATCTTACCCTCCCCTTTCCCCCCTGTCCATTTCAGATATACTTGCCCAAATATAAAAGTAAAGAAGACGACGCAGCTCAGCTGGAGAAGAAACACAGCTTCCTCAAGAGCCACCTTCCTGGACAAAAAGTGACCTACCAGAATGGACACGGCGGAAGCCTTTTCTCCCCGCCTGTTGCAGGCTCTGCTCTGTGCGTCAGCTCACCCTGTGAGGTCTCTCTCATCATGATGGTGGGAGACTCGGACACCGCAGCAGCAGCAAGCCGAGGCATCTGTTCGGACTTGGCCATCCTGGACAGTGCATTCCTCCTTTCTCAGGTCATCCCCTCCCTCCTCATGGGCTCCCTTGTCCAGCTCACACAGTCCGTCACTGCTTACATGGCATCAGCTACTGGCTTTGGGCTCGTGGCCATTTACTTTGCAACCAAAGTGATCTTCGACAAAAGTGACATGGCCAAGTACTCTGTGTAGGATGGGGAAAAGACTGCCGAGGGAATTTCGCACATTGAAACGGGTCAACCAAGAAGAGTCAAGTGGGGCACATTTGCGGCCTCTTCCTCCCTCCCTCCCAGGTTGTGCTGTAATGAGACATGCAAAAAAAAGAAAGAAAAAGAAACCCGGGGCTCCCTCTGGTTGAAGGAAAAGCAGTACTAGGCTGATCTCAGGGTATCTAACAAAAGGGAGTCTAGTTTACTGTTGTCTGTTTCTCCCTAATGCCTTCATTGAAGTGCCTCTGCACAGAAGCCTATAGCAGATGCTTGCAGGTATGAAAAGTAAAATGCCATCCTTTCTACAACAGGGTACTTGCTCTGATAGCTTTGTCACATGGCGTGGCGGGATGGTGACACAGCGCAGGAAGGGACCAAAGCTGTAATTACCGGTAACCTCACTTCTTAAGCCCCTGTTCACACCATTGCAGATGGGGAAGGGATGGGTGCTGAGCTGAATTTGCTGTACTCTCTCTCTCTCCAGAGCTGTGTGGCCCGCCAGCCCCAACCCCATGCTGTCTGAAGCAAGGGAACCTGCTTGGCACAAGTAGGCTTTCAGCAGGATTCATTAACATTGCAGGCCCTGTGCTTCAGACATGGACACAATTGCCCTCGCAAGCCAACAGGACTTTAGTTATGCCTTTAGGACATTGATGTTGCTTGGTCTTCATGTGGGAATACTGAGTCGTCATGCCCATGTAACATAACATTTTGGGTATTGGTGTGAACCAGGTGGGGAAAATTTGTGAAGGAGATTGCGAATGGGCATATCTGTAGAAACAATCCTTTCCCCATAGAAGCTGTTCCAGATGTGCTGCAGTTCGGAACCCAGGATCAAGCTGGTATAAATAAGCTGAGCAGGGCTCCGTAGGAGGGGGTTTGCTTAGCAGAGGATGCTGCGGTTGAGCTGGCGGCAAGTCTGCAGTGGCGTGACGGAAATTAAAACCTTGGTCCTCACCCGATACTTTCCCCTGTGTATGCCCCAAATAGAGCTTGCTGTTTGTGCAAACAGAGAGGCTTGCATTAACGTAGGTTGAAGAACATGCTCCTCTGGGGGACCTGGCTTTAAGTGACTGACCGGCACAAACACATCACACTGCCTTCCACTGTGCAGTCCTGTAAAAAGAGGCCTAGTGTGCCAGCAAGGTTGAAAAAAATAAAAAACCTTGCTCCTGTTAAGGTGGTGATGTGGCCAGCGTGGTTGTGCTAAAGGGCTCTGTGTTGTTGTTGTCGTTGTTTTTAAAGCACACCACCCAACTGCGTTTTTGTATACCACAAGGCAGGCTCCAGGCAGAGGCTTTTTTTCCAGTCTGTGATCCAGTATATCTACCACCCAGACAGTGTAGAGGCTCTCCCTAGGTTGAGTAAGCTATGTAAAGCAAACTGCTCTATTTTTAAATATATTCTGTAGCTGTTGTCACTGCTGCAAAGCAGTTTTCAATGAGCCATGTAGCTTGAGGCTGTTTGCAGAGCAGCATGCAGTGTAGGCAGTTGTAACTTAAGAGAGCGTGGAAACTGCACATCCAGTTCAGGGAACGTAAAACTGTGCGATTGAGAAGCCAAACCCCTTCCCCCAAAGTCCATTGGATTCAGGAAATTTGAATGAAAAAAAGTTGCTGTAACTAGCTCAGGACCAAGATTGATACGATGTTAATTATATGAATTCAATTAAGGTGCACTTTGTGGGGGGTGGAGTGGGTGGGATTGTGTTACTAGCAGCCTCAAAGAAGCATGTACAGTCTCTGGAGGGACCACTGTCTCTCTCCCTGCCGTGGTCCTAACAAAAATGACCCCTCTAAAACTCCTATTTGTATGTCAGCGGAAACCTCCACTGGTGCCACAGGGAGCCTCCACTGGCACCAAAAACAAATTGCTAGAACAGGAGAAAAGCATCCTGCTCTCCCAGTTGTCTACCAGATGCCCACAGGAAGCCTGAAAACAGGACTTGAGCGCAGTAGCACTCTTTCCTTATACTAGCCACCCCTGGGAGTTGTAGCTCAGGGCCAAAGTTCTCCACTGCTTGGGCGGGGAGAGGCTCCGACACACCCTTCTCCAGTCCTGGATAACCCCATCTGCCTCTAGGGGATCCTCGTTGATGGCTTAGGAACCCAGCATCTAGGTCAGGAATTTTCAGTCTTTTCAAGGACCCACCTTAAGCCTAAATCAAGGACCCACCTTAAGCTAAATGTGCAACGGAGGACCCACTCCTTAACATTTTCCCATTGCACTTGGTTCTGCTGCTCTCGTGACCCACCTTAGTTCAGGCTGTGACCCAGGAGTGAGTCCCAACTCACCAGCTGAAGACTAGGAAGTCTAGGAAATGTGAGTGGTGCTAGCCAGGAAGCAGGTATAGAGGATGAGTGCAAGCTGGGAAGTAGGAGAAGCTCCACTCCATCTCCAGTGTTAGGGGAGGGGTGTGTATGTGTGTGTAAGATGCACACACAACACTCTCTGGTGCACCCCTTCTAAGAAGAATGGCATGCTGTTAACTGGGCAAGTAAAGGCAATGACTGTGCTTGGAAACTGGCATGAGTACAAATTGGAATAAATCAGATCAAACTTTCCTCTCGGGGGTTTGCGCATTATGGGTGTGGTCCGAGTGACGGTTACAGACTACTGTGTAGGAAAAAGTGTGAAGTTATTGGGCCTCAAGGACATGGGCATCTGCAGCTAACGAGAGAGCCAAGTTAAGGGCTTGTGGGATGGGTTCAGATGGGATGGGGGCCATAAGGGCTGAGTCGAATCTCCCAAGTAGAGCTTGTCGCCCAAAACCTAAGCCTGAGACAAAATGATACCTAAAAGCAGAGTCTTGCACTCTTGAGCACTTTCAAGTATATCAGATATGGGGACTAGAGAAATGTCACTTGTGCCTGTATTCTGCAATATGAAACTTTGAAGCTGTGTGTCATCCTATTTGAGCCTCTTCAGTTTCCTGTTTCCTGGAAGCAATGGAATTTCTGTGGTTGTGCAGCTGGAAAAGAATATTTTGAAACTTAAATCTGCCCAGGCTGCTGCTTTCTACCTTTTTTTTTCTTAATTTGGGAGGGAAGAGAATGTTGCTGCTTCTAACCCTGCCCCAAGATGGATTAGAAGAATTTTACAGTTGGAAAGGACACTGCCTAGTCCAACACTGTCCAGTGTGGGAATCTTGCACTGCTGAATCCCTGGCAGAGGGTTGCCCAGCCTCTGCTTAAATGCTTCCTTTGAGGGAGAACTCTCTACCTCCCAGTCTGTTCTGAGCATCCATCAGCTCCAGTGATCTGCAATGTTGTATTCGACAGCCACCCACAGACCTTCATCCCCTAGCAAATAGCCAGCTCTAAATAAGCATAGTGGTTAGGAACACACTCTTTTTACACTTGATATAGATCACTGAAGAATCCACCCAGCCATTGGGCAGTGGATGGACACATCCCTACTATTGCTGTATGGCCAGTGTTAGCTCAGATACATATGGGGTCCATTTTCCAAGCTTTCTTAGAGATCAGTTGGGTAGCAAGTTCTGACTCCTATGTTACTGATGTGCTTCATCTGTCCTCCCCTCTCCCCTCCAGCTTTATTTAAAGGGAATTTATTATCATTGTTTGGGCCAGTGATTGGGTGGTGCCTTTACTTCTCAACAAGAGAAGTTTTGGGGGAATGTATCTCCCATTCTGTGTCTTGCAAAGCACTGTCTGCAAACAAATTGTGAATCTATTTATTTAGGGAAGTAAATATTTTGTACAGTTTATGTGCAGGGGGTATTAAAGTCTATTAAGGAGTGGAAACCTTTAAGAAAAGTGTATGTGTTTGTTTCTTAAATTAATGGATTTTGAGTTATTTTAATTATGAAAAACAATTTGTATACTGCTTAACTACAGTGTCTCTAAGCGGTATACAAAAAATAAAAAACAGAAAAGGTAAAAATCAGATAAAACTATAAAATCTGACTTCAGCCAAAATGTCTGCTGGCAAAACAAAACAAAAATCAGTAGACACTGGATGACCTCAACTGGAAGAGAGCTTCACAAATTTGGGTCCATGTCTTGGATACAAGCCATGCACCCTAGTCATTGGAGACTACTAACAGTGACTCCCCCAAAAGACCTCAGTGATCAGGCAGGGATATAAGGGATTAGGTGGTCCTTGAGGCACCCTGGACCCAAGTTGTTAAGGACCTTATAAATTCATACAAGAATGTTGAACCTGGCCTAGTAGCATATGGGCAACCAGTGCAAGCTTTGGAGCACTGCTGACAATAGTCTTTCCCCATCAACAGTTTACCTGCAGCATTTGGTGCCAATTTGAGCCTCTGGACCAGGCCCAAGAGTAGACCCTCATGGAGCACATGGCCATAATCAAGTCTCAAGTTACTAATGCGTGAACCACTGTGGTCGCACTACCCCTTTCCAAGAATGGCTGTAGTTTAGTTTGTAGGTGGTAAAAAGCACTAGAACGGACCCAGGAGCATCCCGAAAATCTAAGTCTGTTCTTTCAGAGGGAGTGCAACCCCATTCAGAACAGACCTGCCACTGCTTTGTAGAACTGCTGTGGATAATTCCAGATTACACACACACAGAGAGAGAGAGGGAGAGAGAGAGAGGGAGAGAGAATTAATGGGTGGGGAACCTTCTTCTGTCTGCATTCTTCTTTGCACAGCTTTTGGGGGGCGGGGGTCTACATGGCAGGGGTGGTGCAGCCAGAGCTGAGAGCCGGTGGAGACAGACATGACTCTTCCATTTTTTGCAGTAGGTTATGTTCCAGCTGTACACATCCATGCATAAGAAATGGAAGAGTATATCTGAGTAGCCAACAGTTGCAGGGTGAAGGTCAGGAGGGCTGAAGCTCAGAATGAGAGAGGTTAAAAATAATATTACAGGCTTATTCAGCTATGTTTGAAGCAAGAAGGAGAAAAGATACTGAGTGACAGAGATGGCAGAACTGCTCAACGTCTATTTGACTCTGTCTTCATCCAAAAGGAAAACAGTGCCCAAGCTTGTGATAACAAAATAAACTGTGCAAGGAGTGAGATGGATCCCAAGACAGAAAAAGAGGGAGTATGAGAACACCTAACTCCCTTAAACAAATTCAGATCTCAAGGGCCTGGTGAGCTGCACCCAAGGGTACTAAAGGAGCTCGCCGATGTAATCTCAGATCTTTGAGAATTATTGGAGAACAGGTGAGCTCCCTAGGGACTGTTCTACCCATCTTCAAAAAGGGGGGGAAAGAAGATCCAGGTAGCTATCAACTTATAGCTTGATGTCAATACCAGGAAGGGTCCTAGAACAGATAATTAAACAGTTGGTCTTCATGCACTTAGAAAAGGATGCTGTGATTACTAAGCCCCAGCATGGGTTTCCCCCGAAACAAGCCATGCCAGACAGCTCTACAATTCTATGATTCTACGATCCTTCATCCAGGTACGTAGGAGAATCACAGTTCAAAGATGCATTCCAGCCAGGCAAAGATGCTCAAGGAAGTCATTGAGCAGGGGCAGTGAAAAAGGTGTGCCCTACAGAGAAAAGGAATGGCCTAGAGCAGGCATCCCCAACCTTCAGCCCTCCAGATGTTTTGGACCACAATTCCCATCATCCCTGACCGCTGGTCCTGTTAGCTGGGGATCATGGGAGTTGTAGGCCAAAACATCTGGAGGGCCGCAGGTTGGGGATGCCTTGCCTAGAGAGAGCCACAAATCTGGCCCACATGCCAGAGGCTCTCCACCGCTGGCATAAGCACACACATGTGAAAAACTGAGCTCAGTATTTTCTTTGCTAAAGCTTCCATATGGAATTCCATTAGCAAGGTTCCCAGAGAACTACAGTACATTGGGTGTGTGGGGATGGCAGATTTAAATTTTACCCACCACTTAATATTCATGCCGGGGGGGGGACCGCCCACTGATTGCTGCCTGTCATGCAGCTGTTGGCACAATGTCAGAAAGGCAAAAGTGTACACAAACACAACAAGGCAAAAGGAAGTAGAAGATATCAGAACATGTTTGCCTCAATAAAATAACCTTTGGCCTCTCTTACAAATACCCAGAATTTGCTGAGGCAAGGATGGTGAATTGTTTTTCTTCCTGAGATTTTATATTAACCTAATTTCTACTGCAACACTGAATGAAGAAAGAAGTTGGAAGATCATCCTTTGATGCTATTTCTGAATTTGCAAGTATAAAAATCATAGAATGGTAGAGTTGGATGGGACTCTGAGGGTCATCTAAGTTCAACTCCCTGCAATGCAGGAAGCTCATCTAAAGCACCCATGACAGATGGCCATCGAATCTTAAGAGGTTTTCTGCACTGGTCCAGTAAAACGCTTCAGCTGCGCTGTACAGACCAGGAACAGTTCTCTTTGCAGAGCATTAAGCACAGCGGCTGGATTCTTGTGGCGGTAAAAGCCTTGTAGCTTTGCAGCAGAAATGACCCATGGAAGCCCAACTTTCTACAGACAGGTTTATTGCAGACAGATAACAGAAACACCTCCAGAGCTTTCAGACATGACTGCTCCACACCCACAGGCAAACAAAACAAATGCTCTATATATACTGAGCATCTTAACAACTTAACGACTTAACTTAAATCACATGACCTTGCTAATTTGCCAGCGTCCTAGGTTTAAAGCCCTAACAAATCTCTGCTTAAAAACCTCCAAGGAAGGAGAGCCCACAATCTCCTGAGGGAGTCCGTTCCACTGCTGAACATCTCTTACTGTCAGAAAGTTCTTCCTGATGTTTAGTCAGAATCTCCTTTCTTTCTTGTAACTTGAATCCATTGGTTCAATTTCTACCCTCCAGAGCAGAAAACAAGCTTGTTCCCTGTTCCATGTCATAGCCCTTTAGATATCTCAAGATGGCTATCAGATCTGCTCTCAGTTTCTGTTTTTCCAGGCTAAACATACCCAGCTCCCTCAACTGTCCCTCATAAGGCTTGGTTTCCAGACCCTTGATCATCTTGGTGGCCTTCTTTTGCAAAGGATCTGGTTGCAAAAATAAAGGCTCTACGAACAGAAATCTGACCAACATTTATCTAGTATGGTAATCCTAGGCCCCAGCGCTGATAAATATCGAAGACAATGGGAGTAGGGGATGTAGTACTTGATATAATATAGACTAGTAGAGAGGAGTATGTGCAAAGGGTTCTGCTTTAACAGGTAATGTTGCACTTAAAACTTTTTTAAAGGTCTTAATAGTATTGTATGCCAATAAGCATAAAGAAAATGTACAGTCTCCCCCCCCCCCCAGTTGATGCTGTCACTAATAAGCTCTTAGCTGCCTGTATGCTGGGAGTGTAGCATTTATCTTGCCAAAAGCTGAGCATATCTTCACAGCCATTAAAGAAATTAGTGGAACAACAACAAGCCATTGGCTGAGGAGTGGCTTAAAGCGTGGAATGCTATGCTGTTGAATAAACTAACAGTAGTGATTAGATCTAAATTAGGGGAAAATCTTAGCTATAAATAATGATTTTGAGAAATGGAAGGAGGGACTACTTTGGGGCATGCTTCCATTTATTTAAGCATTTAAAAAGGAGGAACAGCCCAAGAACCCTGCCAGAGAAATTTGGCAACCGACCCATTGATACAGGCCCATGCAACTTTAGGCTTGGAAATAAATCTGGTTTGTTTCCACTGCTTCAGTTGCAGACCAACTTCCTTTGGCAAGAGGTACCTGCTGGGGAAAGTGGTACTTCAGGCTGAAGTGCAGTGTCCCACAGTCTAGCTCTCCCCCCTCACATTCGTATCCAGAGAGTGGCAGATTATGGGGGTAGCAGCAAACAAGCCCTATGTCAGCACCTAGACCCAAGTGGGCATGTTTTAAAAATATATTTTGTAGACAGAAAGTGACCAGCCAGTTATGTACATTTACTACGTTTACTATATGCTTGCTATACCATTTTTACTTTAAAATATACAGTCATACCTCGGTTTAAGTATGCCTCGGTTTGAGTATTTTCAGTTTAAGTACTCTGCGGACCCAACTTCCGGAACCAATTACACTCATACCTTGGGTTAAGTACGCTTCAGGTTGAGTACTCCGCGGACCCGTCTGGAACGGATTAATCCACTTTCCATTACTTTCAATGGGAAAGTTCGCTTCAGGTTAAGTACGCTTCAGGTTAAGTACAGACTTCCGGAAGCAATTGTGTTTGTAAACCAAGGTACCACTGTATATTGGACATTGGCCAACAGAGTAGTTCCTTGAACCAGTCACAGTATCTCAATCTAACCTACCCCGCAGGGTTGTGGTGGTGATGAACTGGGGAAGAGGATGACTATGTACTATGTTCAGCTCTCTGGCCAGCTCCAGTGCTGGTGGCCTTGCTTTTTTAACTAAGGTGTTTTTGACTTTTCAACTCATCAAAAACTGAGGCTGATACACATCTTGTCCAGTAGGTGGTGCTATGTGATGTTGTAAAATCTAGAAAGCAGCACCGTGGTTAGGATTTTACCTTAACTGAAGTCCCTTTATTTTGTGGATTTCAGCTAGTCCTCTGGTTACTGTCAGTGCATCAGTCCCTTCTATGTTACTAAACTTTTGGTCACAAATCCCAGTTTAGTGATCCAGCGAGTCCCACTCTGGAACAAGCTGCTTCCAGCTTGTTAAACCCGTGATGGAGTATTTCCTCACCAAGCTGATCCTTCCCTTGTTTCTCTTAACATACAAGAATAATCTTAGGTTTCTCTCGGTCTAGGTAAGCCACTACACCACTTTTTGATTATTCTGGATGGTTAGTAATTAATTAATTACTTTAGCAGATTCATATGCCACTCCTCTTCAAAGCTTCAAGGGCAACTAATAATAAAATAGAACAACAGCAAACTTGGTTCTCTTTGTAGGTCCTTAGGCAGGAGCATCATCAGTACATGATGATTATCATATTTTTGTATTGCATTAGATAGTTATAAGGTTGTTTTGTATTTCATGAGATTCTGTTTCTTCAGCTTGTAAACCGCTTTGAGTATTGTATGATAGAAAGGCGGTATACAAATTAAAAGTGATGATGATCAGTACATGAGATAAAAATAGCTGCAGACTCAGGAACACCCCAAGGTTTTCAGAAGTACAAAAAACACCTTTCCTGAGCAGGAGTGGGGAACTGTGGTCCTCGAGATGTTGCCAGATTCTTAGCACAGCTAAACAGCCAATACCTTTTTTCCAGGGAACTATGGGAATTGTAGCTCTCTGAGGGGAAAATGTCTCCTAACAGCTTTCAGCACCCTTAACAAACTACAGTTCCCAGGATTCTTTGAGGGAAACCAGTACTGTTTAAAGTGGTATGATACTGCTTTAAATGTTGTAGTGCAGATGGGGCACCAGGGAAGTCCCCCCCCATATTGACAAGACCTGTTGCCCTCTTCAAGGCCTTTATCTCTTCCCCAGCATTCCCACACATCATGGCTGAGCATCACAGAAAAGTTGTACAGCGGTACCTCTGGTTACAAACGCTTCAGGTTACAAACTCTGCTAACCCAGAAATAGTACCTCAGGTTAAGAACTTTGCTTCAGGATGAGAACAGGAATCGCGCAGTGGCGGCATAGCGACAGTGGAAACCCCCATTAGCTAAAGTGGTGCCTCAGGTTAAGAACAGTTTCAGGTTAAGAACGGACCTCCGGAACGAATTAAGTTCTTAACCAGAGGTACCACTGTACTCTGGAGAGGACAATGCCTGTGGTTTTGCTAGGGATGATGGAGTTGCTAGTTCTTCAAGTTGCAGATTGGCAGGGTCAAATTCAACAGGTGCACCTCCAGGATGGCAAAAGGGGCAGCCCTAGGAATTATTTGTGTCGTACAGCTATTCACCATGTGAATTTGATACTGTACATTAAACCAAGAATCAGCCCCAGGCTACATGATTACATGCCGTAAAACCTACAGCCATAGAATCATAGTATTGTAGAGTTGGAAGGGACCCCACAGGTCATCTAGTCGAAGCCCCTGCCATATAGGGCAGGTGAGAAAATTTAATAGCAATAATAATAATAATAATAATAATAATAATAATAATGTTCCATACATGTTTACTATTGAAATCTTCTTAATTTCATTAATATCACAGTCATGCTATTATTTTGTTTCCATTTCATATGCCCTTTGTCTACATACCTGCAAATTCCCAGGGTGGCTTACTTTTTTAAAAAACAAACAAACAAACAAATCAAAAGCCACAATATCAAAAATAGGCTTCAGCCTATTTAGTCCCATTGATGTCAATAGCGCAACTGCTTGTAAGTTACTGCCTTGGAAAAAAATGGGCCAAAAGTAAAAGCTTCAGGCCATTGAAACTCATGGCTGTTCCCTGTCTTGGGGGCACTACCTGTTAAAACATGCAAGATATCTGGGCAGTTCCCTAAATAAATTAAAGAAACATCAGGCATGCCGGCAGCTTGCAGAAGAGAAGTTAACGATGGCAACTTCTCATTACCATTCCTCGTCAGCTAATTAACTGCAAGTTAATGCAAGCACCTAAAGCCTTCTGGGGAGAAAGGGGTAATGGTAATGATTGTGCTGGATCATGCTCTAGGGATGAGAGAGTACAACTGCCATGGTGAATGAATTAAAGAACTTCATCCTGTCATGTGTGGCATGAGACATAGCAGTCCTCTGTTGACAGGATGCTTGATTTCCCTTTCAGATCAGGGGCAGTCAATGTACCCTGAAACACCCACCACCCCTGACCATTGGTCCTGCTGGCTGGAGCCGATGAGAGTTGGGGGCCAACATCTGGAAGGGACCACATTGACTACCTCTACTCCAGATGTTGCTGGATCCCAACTTCCACTAGCCCCAGCCACCATGACCAATGGTCAGGGAAGATGGGAGTTGTATTCCAACATCTAGAGAACATTAGGGTTCCTTCTGGATGGAGGCTGTTCATTGAGCATTCATCCCAAATTGTTCCCACCAAGTTTGCAAGGGTGCTGGATGATGTTCCATCACTCAAACATTATTCCATATGTTCCATTGCATTTCCCCTTTGTGCTGCTACCTATAGGAAAAAGATGGATCTTTTGGTGAAGTGGGTTTGTTGCGCAAGAGCTCTGAATCAGTTTTAATTGTGCAACCTTAATTTGCTGGTACCGGTATGTGATTGAATCCCACCTGAAAATAATGACTGTCTGGGAGCACCACAGGTTGGGGAAGGTTTCTATAGACAACTCCTGTCTTCTTCTTCTTCTTCTGCTGCTTAGCACTAAAAGACAGTGGTACCTTGGGTTGCGGACCCGATCCGTTCCGGGGTGCCGTTCACACCCCGAAAAGTCCGCAACCCAAGCGCGACAGAGCGCTTCTGCGCATGCGTGCGCGGCAAAACCTGGAAGTAAACACTTCCGGGTCTGCCGCATTCGTATCATGAAAAAACGCAACCCGCAGCAGACGCAACATGAGGTATGGCTGTATTGCTATTTGAAGCATTTAACACACATTGTCTCAATAATCCTTAAGACAGCGCTGTAAGATGGGGCATTGTGATTATCCCCACACTGCAACCAGAAAGGGGGCTGAGGCATCAGTGGCTTGCAGAAGGTTATTTATGCTGCAGTCCTACACCCATTTACTAGGGAGTAAGTCTCCATTACCTCAGTGGAGCTTACTCCTCAGTAGACATGCTGCAGTGTTGTTGAACTCCCAACTCCCATCAGCCCCAGAATGTCCAATGACTAGAGATTATCGCAATTCAGAAACATCTGGAGAGCCACAGGCTCCACATCCCTTTGGCCTAGTTAAACACTTTGGCCCAGTGTTTAAATCACTGGGGGGGGGGTTTGTAGAGAGAGAGGAAAGGACAGGACTGGCATCCGCAGCCAACATCATTGGGCAACTGACAGGACACTAAGTCCCACTGGTGCTGCCCTCTTCCCTTGCCCCCACCCCCCAATACTGGGCAGTCTTAGAGACACCGTTTAAAATTTCTCACAATGAACTCAGGCATTGTAGCTGCCCTACATTACAGCACTGTTGCCCATTAGGCCTAACACAGAAGGAAGCCTACCAGAGACCAGTTTGCAGAGGACCAGGGCCTGACCAAGGCATTTTGCTGCCTGAGGTGAAGGGAATTGGTGGGCCACATGCCCCAAACTCCAGTGCAAACACTGATTGGACCATCAGATGAGGGCAGCAAGTTTGTTTAGCAGGTGCAGGGCACTCACAGCTGTTCTCAAACACCTTACCACTAGTTCTCGCCCTCCAGCGACTGCCACCTAAGGCAGCCACCCTGCCCTACCTAATGATAGGGCTGATCTTGTGAGAACTCTCTCAAAGCTGCACTTGACAAAGAGGGTCTGACCCCCTCCCCCTTATTTATTGCTTGCATTTATATCCCACCTTTCTTCCAAGATGCTCAAGGTGGCATACATAGTTCTCCTTCCCATTTTATCTTCACAGCAGCCCTCTGTGCTGGGTTAGGCTGACAGGCATTGACTGGCCCAAGGTCAAACAGTCAACTTCATGGCCGAGTAAGGATTTAAACACTGGGCTTCCAACACTCTGACCACTACACCACACTGCGATGACCCCATGGCTATTGTTTTAGAAGGCTACCAGGAAGGGTGAGGTAAATGGATGGCCTCATACGTACTTCCATCCCACATAATCCAAGTGAATTGTTTGGAATCATATTTGGAAGTTGAATCACATAACAGATGCTCTGGCAAGGACTGAACACCACTGATAAAAGTGTTCCTCACCGTGTGCTGTGCCCTTGGCTGGATAGTCTGCTCAGTTCCCTCAGCAAGAGTATTTTGTATTGTCTGCAGAATCAAGTCACCAAACGACGAAGCTTTTTCAGAGGATTTCTAGATGGCCTCAAATTTGGAGGGGGGGATGTTGAGGGTGGCACTTCTCCAAGAAAGCAAAAATAAAAATCAGATGGGGTATAAATATAGACTAATAATGGTAATACATAGTGTCCCTGACTTTGCCTGTCATTTAATAAATGCTTAAGACATACATCCAGCATGCCTAGTTTTCTCCCCATTTTTCCAACTGCACACTAAGAAAACCTTGCCTTAAATTGATGATCTGATAGGCAATAGCAAATGGCATGTCCGAAGTTCTCAAAATTAATGGAAACGAACAGCACCAATAAGCATATGACCAATTAATAGCACCATGCTGTGCTGTGTATAATGTATGCCACACTACTGGTGATACAATGCTGAACCACTTTGAGGTTTTCTTGTTTGGTTACTACAATCAAGTGGAATATAAATTTAATGAAATACATAAACCCATGATGATGTGCAGATCATATCCTATAATAAACTGCAGATGATCTTCCCACATTCTAAGTATGACATTTCATTCATTCATTTTTTAAAATATTGTTAAAGTTTAACTTACTTTGGAGATATTTTTTGGAAACACATGCACCCCTGATCTTCACATACCTAGGTCTGGGGATGCACAGACACCGGGTTGAGAAACACAGATATAACTAAATTGAAGAATATATTGCCTCGATTCAGGTGGTTTGCATGCTATCAGACATCATTCTCTGATGGGATTTCAGCATAGCTGAGCAAGGGAAGGACTTCCCCCAATGAAATCGACTACCCATACCGACCCTAATAAACAGTTCTTGCAGATGTGTCCACAGATGTGTTCTTTAATTAATGCCAAGTTGTGTAACAGCTGCACAACTTTTAATTACGGCATTATAAGTGTAAAATCAGTTCAAATGAACCAAATAAGCTCGGTCTCCAGACTCAAGAGACGGACAGCTTATCGCATTTTGAAGTAAATGACCTAATACAAAATCAGGTGATGATTTTGTACACATGAGCACACATGCGCGCATTAAGTCCAATTAGCTACCCGCGGCTGCGCCCCTTCTGCAGCCACGCGCTGACGGACCGTGTTCTCCGCGAGCGGCCGCCACGTGGTTCTCCGGGATGCAGGGCCAGGCGAGCCCCTGCGACAGCCTGCCCAATGGGGCAGCTAGGATGGAGCCAAGCCTTCGAGGGGGCGGCGCAGTTTGCTTCAGCAGGCACTTTCCCCGCGTCATGTGAGCGGCGAGAGCGCAAGAGGTAGACCGAGCGCCAGCAGGGAAAGGAGCGCGACGTCGCTGGCAGCTGGGCGATGGTAAGGGCGAGCGGAGCAGCCGAGCCGGTGAGGGGGTGCAAGATAAGCGCCCCCCCCGGGATACGGCCCGTGACAAGGGATGGGGTCGCTGGGGTGCGCGCGCGCCTGGAGCGAGCCAGCGGTGGAATTCTGCCCCCGAGTTAGAGAGACCTGGTGGGGAAGGGGCACTAAGTGTAGGGATCGCTGGGGCGCGCGCGACTTGCCCCATCCTGTTCAGGGCACGCGCCCTTTCCCAAGCTAAGAAGTTTGATCACAACAGGCTGAGTGGCAGGGATGGAATTTTGGGCTCACCTGTCCGGCTAGCCGAGGTGTGTGATGTGTTTGTTGATGAATGTGATAAAAGACGTTGCCCAATCGCTCCCACTGAAATCTTAAGAGTTCAGGAGGCGGATCTTCCTGTATATTTGTTCTTATTTTTATCTGCCCCTCTTGAGTTTATTTGGAGCGCGGGGGGTAAGGCGCTCCAAATAACTCGCGCGGCAAGTTAACTTCGGGCTTGCAATTGAGTCCGATGACCTTCGGAGGGAAATCTCGAGCGGATTTTCCAGACGATCTTCGCCCCGCGAAAGCGCTAATCCAGAAATGCAGACTATGCGCGTCCCTCCCTCCACGCTGACAGATGCAATCGGGTTTTAAGTGCGGGAATCCGGCCAAACACGCTCAGCTTCTAGGGCAAGGGAGACGTGTTGCAATCGCGTGGAGCGAAAAAAGGGCTGCGTGGCGGACGCGAGAAACTCGACGCTCGTCCCACAACAAACTGTAGCAACGGGGTGGGATGCGGCCCTGCGCCGCCCTATGGGAAGCGCGAGGATCCGTTGATTGACGGCAGGCCTGCCCCCTGCTGCTTGATTGGAGGTTGCCCTGAATGGGGAGGGCAGACGGAAAGGGTGCCGTCGTCATCTTTCCGTAGGGCAAGTCGCATGAGCTCGGCGCTTCCAAGAGCGCTGCCCGATGGTAGGGGGTGGTCTGCCCCGGGCAAACACATGATTTCCGACTGAGCACGGTGCGCGTGGCCTGCGCGGTTCATATTTATGCTCTTCAGTATCTGATCGAGACAAATAGGTAGACGAGAAGCTCGGCCCCGCCTTCTCCATTCCCCAAGCCCGGTGGTTGCTGGAGTGAGAGACTTTTCTTCACATGGTTTCTACCTCTCCCACCCCGTGTTTAACCATTGCCCAGGCCAGAGGCATATCTAGACGCTGGTGAAACCGACCTCCATTTGAGGTGCAGCCGGGCCCGAGCAGGGTGCAAACAACAATCGCCCTAGAAAATCTCTCAGCAGTCAGAAGATCCAACTCCGAGGGGCAGAGGTTCCCAATAAAATATTTGAGGTGGCCAGTGGATGGGCATTGCCATTCAAATAATATATGTGCATGCTGCATCATGTGATCAAGTATGCAGGGCGGGGATTAACTGCTCCCTCCCAAAAATGCTTTATTCAAGTTGACACCCCTCTCTCCAATTCATCTTCCTTCTTCTTTGGCGATCACTCGTAGCTGAGTAAGATTGTCTTCCATAACCACGGTTTTAACCATGACTGTGGAGGCCAATTCTGGATCCACATGTCCTTCCACAGTGGGGACATTGGTTTCTGGGTGGGAACTGATCACGGTGTGGATTTGCCAAGCGTGCTTCCTCTTAGCACATTTCTCCCTTGTGTCCTGAGTTTGAGTGTCTTCAAAGCCCATGACACCCAAGCGGGTATGAAAGTAGATCGCTGGAGAGTGGGGACTATGGGCTGTATGTCATATACATGTGTGGTGATGCATAGTTTGTGTGTGTGTGGGGGGGTATACCTTATTTTGTTTTTGTGTGCCATCATTTATTTGTATTATGGCCAGGGACAGCAAAACCTGGAAGTAGCCTGGGCTACATCACCATCACCTGCTACAATGGTTACCGTATTTTGAATGGATATGTTTTTATATATTTATTTCCTATCCTACTTGTCCCTTCAAAAGAGCCCAAGGTGGCAGACACCAAAGTGAAACAATGATGCAATTAAAGGTAAAATAAGAAACATAAGCAAAACATTTAAAAACGTTGCAAGAATTTTAACCTAGAGAGTATCTTCTGCATGCAAAGCAATAGAATCATAGTTGGAAGAGACCACAAGGGCCATCCAGTCCAACCCCCTGCCAAGCAGGAAACACCATCAAAGCATTCTTGACATATGCCTGTCAAGCCTCTGCTTAAAGACCTCCAAAGAAGGAGACTCCACCACACTCCTTGGTAGCAAATTCCATTGCCGAACAGCTCTTACTGTCAGGAAGTTCTTCCTAATGTTTAGGTGGAATCTTCTTTCTTGTAGTTTGAATCCATTGCTCCGTGTCCGCTTCTCTGGAGCAGCAGAAAACAATCTTTCTCCCTCCTCCATATGACATCCTTTCATATATTTGAACATGGCTATCATATCACCCCTTAACCTTCTCTTCTCCAGGCTAAACATACCCAGCTCCCTAAGCCGTTCCTCATAAGGCATCGTTTCCAGGCCTTTGACCATTTTTGTTGCCCTCTTCTGGACACGTTCCAGCTTGTCAGTATCCTTCTTGAACTGTGGTGCCCAGAACTGGACACAGTACTCCAGGTGAAGTCTGACCAGAGCAGAATACAGTGGTACTATTACTTCCCTAGATCTAGATGCTATACTCCTATTGATGCAGCCCAGAATTGCATTGGCTTTTTTAGCTGCTGCATCACACTGCTGACTCATGTCAAGTTTGTGCTCTACCATTGTGGTTTTTCTCCTAAATGCAGCATGGAAAAATCCCAAAACTTAAAAACTGAGGTCATATATTGTAGTGATCTTGGTTATAGCTCTCTGTTCCTTTTTATGCCTTATGCAACAGAGATAAAGTAAACACAGAATTGGGAAACTACAGAACTTTTGGCATTGAGTGCTTGGTACAGTGAGCTGTAGCAAATAGCTATGGCAGAAAAATTGACCAACTTAAATTAGCTAAAGGCAGGGGATAATATATTTGATCTTGTATATAGTGTGGTGTAATTTTATCACATTCACAAATCAGGGACATATGCAGAAACATTTATCAAAGATGTTCATCAGATTAGTAAAGTATGAGCTGTAATATCATGAAGTATACAGAAAATCTTCAGGTTGCTAGAGGATCTTAGATATATGCTTACATACACGTTAAAGAGGAAAAATATGATAGAGACATGACACTAATTAAAAGATGTAACTGGCTATTTTGTTTTTCAGTGTTTAGTTTGGTAAGTTGGGACTAAAAAAATAATAAATTATGTTTGTTGGCAAAAATAGGCAGAGCACACCTTAACTCTGCTCACAAAACTTTACTTATACCTGTATCTAAATCCAGTTCACACATCCAGTTTTCACTTGACTGTTTGTTCTTGGGAATGCACACAAACATCCAAAATAATTGTACACAACTTTGTATATACTGTATAGGCAAAGGCCATTACAGTGCCAAAATAAATATGTGCCCCATTAAAGATGAAGTGGGGATGCTTTAAAACACAGACAAGATTTTAAAGATGGATTATGGCAAAATTCCCACAAATACAAAATGTGCCTTTCCTGCCTACTAAAAATAAAGTGGGACTGAGCCTTGACAGTGTTCATTTTCTTTACCACCTGCCAGAAAATTAATTTGTAAAAAGCCCTAACAAACACTTTTTTAAGGAAAAAAGAAAGGAAGGAAGAGGCATGTAATTACAAACAGGAAACATTTTAGCAGTGAAAAATGAATGGTGTCGACTGAAAACTGGCCTGTAAGAAACTAATGGTCAGGTCTCTAGCTCTTACTATCTCTATGTTGTGGATTTGTAGGGGGAAAGGGGAAAACGCGCACAAGCTTTTAATGTTTAATAGATTATTGTATTTTAATGTTTTGCTGGAAGCTGCCCAGGGTGGCTGGGGTGGGGTATAAATAATAAATAATTATTATTATTATTATTATTATTATGGAATTATTACGATTCAACAACCTCTGGACTTGATTTTAATCAAACACTGTCAAAGACAGAATGGGAGGGGAAACTATAAGAATGAGGTTGGTTCCTCCCATTCTGTCTTTTGTAAACACCTGGAGTAGGTGTTGATCTAGTGTGGGAGCAAGACAAGAGGCCCTTCCAATCTTGTGAATGGGGTTATGGAGTGCCATTGAGCAACATCAGGTCTTTGACCCCTGTGTTGCCGCTGGCAGACCTTGAAATACTTTAAATGCTGCTCCCTTCAAGGCTAGGTGTGTTTATTGAAAAATGCTTCCCCAATCTCCAGCTGGGCTTTCAGCAATTTGAGAAGATAGCAATGGCAAAGAGCAGCATGGACAAAGCTGAAGGAATTTCATGCCTTCACACACTGTCAGAGGCTGTGGGTTCTCTCGATCCAGTCTGGGTTACCTCCTCCCCACTTTGGCTATGTTGTTGGCACCTGTCTGCCTTGAGAGGCAATGGAGTGTGCCTCCCTTGCTAATACAGCAAACTTCTGTATTAGCAAGACTGAAATGATCTCCTAGGATGTAAGCCAGGGCAGTGTGTTTGGAGGTCCAGGGCTTCCCAGACAACAAGACCGCCCCACTAGGCCTTGCTGATGTAGTCCAAAGGAAAGCAGAGCAGTATGTTTGGCACCAGCTGGGCTGCAGGAGTTACCAGAGGGAGGCATACAAGGCATCATCCAACCATTGTAGGGACTTCACTCCGGATTTGTGGAGGGTTTACTCCTTACCCCTTTCTTCTCTCAAACCTGCAAGGAGGTTTAGGATGAGAGTTTTCCTTCTCCTAGGTGGGCTTCCTTCCCAGGTTGACCTGCCCCTCACTTCCCTCTACAGCCCATGCAGAAGCCACCTTCTTGACCATTGAACCCACTATTGGTCTCATCCACGCAATCCACTGAAGCCTGTCTTCACATGCAGGGTACGTCCCTGACACATCAAGGGTTTGGGAGACCCATCGGCTACCCACACCTGGTTTAGCCAGCCAGCCAAAACTGCTTCCTGGTGTGTAGCCACTGTCACATGCTCACAGCTTCCCGGAGCCCAGGTGAGAGCTGAGAGCAGGGTGGGGACCAAAGATTGAGAAACTACCCCAGAAGGAGCAAACAGATTTTACAATCCTTCCCTAACACCCCCATACACCCCCCTTTGGCTATGTACACATCATATATTTAAAGCCCAAGAATCCTGGGAACTGCAATTTATTAAGGGTGTTGTAGCTATGTGGGGAAACTACAGTTCCCAGGATGACTTGCTGGAAGCTATCTGCCTTAAACGTATGGGGTGTACCCAGTGCTTTTTTTCCTAAAAAAATGTTTCGGGGTACTCTCGCTTCTGTCTGAGACTTGGGAAACACCGGGAAAGGAAAGGAAGCTGCCGTCAGGGGTTGCAATGGAACTGATGATTAACCATGCTAGAGAAGAAACTAAAAAAAATTAATTTTTTTAGTTCCTTCTGTTAGAAGACCTGCGTACCCCTAGGGAAAAAAAAGCACTGGGTGTGCCAGTACAAACCCATCAAAACTAATATTGATGTAAGTGTGAACAGAGACATGGAACAGAATCGGAGGTAACCATAGTTTTTTGAAATGCTTTTCACACTGACTCTAACTTTGGGGGAAATTAAAAAACTACTAATGGGACAAATACGATTTTTCCCAGGCAAACCTGTCTATCATCATCACATAGTTTTCTAATTCATAGTATGTCCTGTTTGAGGTTAACTAATATTTCTTTTGATTCGTTTATCAGATGTAGACCTTATTTTGTTTCAAAGAACTACATTCTTGCTTTCAAGTGGAAAAGAGCCCTGGCAGAAAGGCCTTGAGTTGGACCCCATTAAAGAAATTGCCTCTATTCTTCAATCTGTTAAATCCTTAGGGCACATCCTTCCAGATGGCTCTGAATGAGTGTATTCAATGAACTGTGTTGGCTAGAGTTCAAACAATGGGTGGATTCTCAAAAAGATTATTGTAAATTTGCATTTGCATTATCTTATTTTTCAAAATAATTATTTTAAAAGGGGAGGAGAAGAGGGTTTTTGTTTTTAACAAAATACTGAATCGGTTGATATTTAGTAGTAAATCAAAGTAGTATATAGATCCCTTCAGGTGTTCTGTATTCCCTGTATTACTATTTTTTAATTAAGAAACCTCCTTGTGGTTGTCTTCCTGCAGGTGGATCTATAACCAATATTCATAATTTTCAGCTTGTTGGCATAATAGTTATATATACAGCTATCAATACACCTTTTTATGAGGAGGCGGCAAACCAATGGTCTCAGTAAATCATAGCAAACTGGTGTCTGCTTCAAGTCAGCTGACTGTTTCAGCTCCTATTCAGCTAGCCAACACTTCAGATGCTCTCAAGCATGAGATGCCACCACTGAATTTGCTGCAGGATTGCAGCGGGGAGCAGGCTTCCAACTCACCAGCTATCTCCAACCTAATCTGCACATCAGAGACGGGTGTTTCGCAGTCCAAGGTAAAGAAGGATGGGGAGAAACCACAGACCACTATCTACGAAGCCTACCTCAAACTTCCTGATTTTTGCACGGAACTCTCCAGGGACTTCAGCCCTACACTGGAGGAGATTGAGGAGTTCCTGAATGAGAAAATGGCGTTTCTCAAAGATGAGCTGAATGACAAGCAGCAGGTAGGAGGACAGCTGAAGAGAAAGTCTGAGATCAGCCCCGGGGAACAGACTGTTCCTGTAGCTGCTCCGGATGAAGGCCTTTCCAGCTCGGCTCAGGCAGGAGTGGTGGTTTCTGGTGGTACAGGCATCCCAGGGTCTGTGGGGACTATCCCAGTTGTCCTTCAGATCCAGCCCAACCAAGCGAGTGAAGGCAACTCACCTACTCAGAGCCCTGTTGGTATTAGGGTGGCTCAGTTGGTCATCAAAATGCAAGGGCAGAGCCTGACCGTTCTTCCCCAGGCCATCCAAAGCCCTACGACAGGCACAGAACCAAAGTACGTACGGATAGCCCCTTTGCCTGTGACGCTGAGGCCTGGAGTTCTTGGAAGCGTGAAGAATGTGGAGGCCAGGCCCCCCAAAGCCTCCCCTTCTGTTATCCGAGTCCACAAGTGCACACATCCCGGTTGCACAAAGATGTACACTAAGAGTTCTCACCTCAAGGCACACTTCCGACGCCATACTGGAGAAAAGCCTTACACCTGTACTTGGCCCAACTGTGGCTGGAGGTAAGTGTGTGGCAATAAAAACAGCCTGGTTATTTGATTATTATTTTTTAAGTTGACAATTAAATTTGTTGCTCAATGAAAGCTTTGTGGGATCAGATAGGCTCACTTAACTACTAGAATAAACTAGTACTCCCAGCCAACAGTGCAATCATGTATATTTCTCGGTCTCCAGTCCCATTGTGTTCAGCAAGGCCTACTCCCAAATCCTGTACAAGTGTGTTTAGGACTGCAAGGTTGAGAAATAATTTAAAATGTATTGCCTGAACTGAAGTATGTGCGTGCGTCCTGGACACAACCCACCAGACATTTCTCTACAAGCTCTGCTGAAATGGATTGGAGCTGTTCAAGAACATCATTTTTAATATGCTTTTTAATATCACCATCTGTGTCTTTTTAAAGGAAGCAATTCCAATGAAAACAAACAAATCTCATATTTAGTCAACAGTGAATGAATATTTCACTGTTGGGATTCAATTAGCGATTCATGTTATTTTTCCATCCCTGGTCAGGTAATGACTGATACATATACAGCACTGTTGCCCTATTTTATTCTTTTATTTCCTCAGCAAGGTTTCTGTTCCTCCTTTGACTGCCAGGCAGCTCACAAATGACAATGCTAGCGATTGTTAGGAGAGGAATTGAAAATAAAACTGCCGATACCATAATGCCGTTATACATATCTATGGCGCGACTGCATTTGGAATACTGTTCCATACGGTTCTGGTGGCCTCACCTTGAGCAGGATATTGTAGAGCTGGTAAAGGTTCGGAAAAGGGCAACCAAAACTGGTCAAGGGGACGAAGCAACTTATCTGTGAGGAAAGGTTGCAGGAATATGGAACTACAGAAAAAAAGTGAGTAAAAGGTGATGTAATAGACATTCATAAAGTGATGCATGTCATGGAGAAAGTGGCTCGAGAAAAGTTTTTCTCCTTTTCTCCTATCACTGGAACTTGTGGACATCCAATAAAACTGAATGTTGGAAGATTCAAGGCAGATAAAAGAAAGTACTTGTTCACGCAGTGCATAGTTACACTATGGAATTTGTTCCCCCCGGAGACAGCCACCTAACTGGATGCCTTCAAAACAGATTTGGAAAATTCATGGAGGAGAAAGCTATCAAGTAGTCATGATGGCTTTGCTTTGCTTCTGCATAAAAGGAGGGTGAGCGCTCTTGTCCTCAAGTCCTGCTTGTGGGTTTCCTGCAGGCCTCTGGGAGGCCATTGTGAGAACGGGATGCTGGACTAGATGGGCCATGGACCTGATCCACTAGGCTCCTCTTCTGTTGCTATTGCTATGTTTTTATTTTCTTTGGGGGAAAGGCCATATCTCAGTGACAGAGCTCATGCTTCAATGGAAAGTAGCCCAGCTTCAGTTCCCAGCTTCCTAGGGAAGGACCCCCTCTCTAAAACCCTGGATCCAGTTGTAGACAATACTGAGCTGCATGGACCAACCATCTGATTTTGGTACAAGATGGCTGCCTGTCTTCTTACGGAAAGGTTTCCTGTGTTGCAATTTTTGCTAATCTTGCAGCTGTTCAAAGGCATGGGAGAGGAAAATAAAAGGGTGCTTGCACTAGCCTCTCCATGCACTGCAATTGTACAACCCACCATTCCTTTTCAACGACTTTTGTGAATAATTTCACCTTCATCGTTCTGCATTTCCCAGAGTTAATTTCATGAGTAGATTAGCTGCAGTTTACAGACTTCTGTGCCCTGCTGGGGTGCAGCTGATATTCCAGGTACAAGCTCAAGACAGTCATGTGGCAACGAGGTCCTTCTTTTAATAGGTTCCCTTCTTTGCTGATCCTTCCCATGGGGAATACATCTGATGCGCTGAAGTCGCAAAGCCTGCAGGGATTGCATTCGTGTCTGCCATGCTGCCCCTTGTACCCTTTCCTTAAGCAGATGGTTTTGTTTAAAATGTAAAAGCCTCCAGCTGTTGTGGCCTTGGTGGCAGGGACTTTCCAAATGTGGAGAGGCTGCTCCTAGGGAACCTGCAACTGCCAGAGCTTGCAGGGGGCTTTGCAGCCATTGCTCAGGGCATCTCGTGAAAAGAGGAGCTCGATATTGTTTCCAAAATACGGAGGGCACATGCAGTTTCCAAGGGTACCAAACAGGGGAGAAGGGGCAGGGACTGGAACTAGCCCCCAGGCAAGGGTTGCACATATTTGCTCCTCTCAAGCAACCTGAAATCCCCGACAACATATAGGGTTGAATTTACTGTTTCCTTGAGAATCATTCTCAAGGCGTGCCTGCGTGATCTTGGCTGATTTGCTTCCTTCCAGCTTCTTTGGCTCTAATGACCTGAGACTTTGGAATGTATTCCTGCTTAACTGCAGAAAGTGAAGTCGGGGTGTGTGTGTGTGTTCTCCCCCCCCCTTGTAGCTCTGGTAAATGTATTAGGAATCTGTTTGATCTCTGCAGGGCTCCATAAAACCAGACTTCTCCGCTACATTAGATATGAGCTGCAAATGGAGGAGGAGGCAGTGAGCATAACAAGCTTCTGACTCCACGTTCTTTTGTGGACATTATGGATAGGCTCATCTAATGACTCTACCATATGTCTGGGTCACCGACAAGGCACGGTTTTTAGTTCTTTCCTGCAGCCTGTGTGCGTCTCCTTTATCAGGGATGGGGAGCCTGTGGCTCTCCATACGTTGCTGGACTACAACTCCTAATAGGCTCAGCTACAATGGTGGATGATCAGGGATGATGGGAGTCATAGTCCAGGAAATCTGGAGAGCTGTTATAGGTTAGCCACCCCTGCTTTATATTTTCTAGATTTCTAAATAAGATTGAAGGAGCATCTCCACTCCCATCGTTAAGCCCAGACACTGAGGTCCAGCTCCGAAGGCCTTCTGGCAATCCCCTCACTGTGAGAAGCGAGGTTACAGGGAACCAGGCAGAGGGCCTTTTCGGTAATGGCACCCACCCTGTGGAACGCCCTCCCATCACATGTCAAGGAAATAAACAACTATCTGACTTTCAGAAGACATCTGCACGCAGCCCTGCTTCGGGAAGCTTTTTAATGTTTGATGTTTTATCGTGTTTTTAATATTCCGTTGGGAGCCATCCAGAGTGGATGGAGAAACCCAGCCAGGTGGGTGGGGTATAAATAAATGTTTATTTTATTTTATTTATTGTATTGAATAAGTTTTCAGTAGCCCAGTGAGTTAGAGTAGATTTCATAACTGCCGCTGATTACCCAAGATGATCCAACTGGATTCCTTCTTTCTAGGGTTGGTGACTGTGAGATCTCCTTTCTAATTATATATTTGCCTTTACAAGGTGCAGAAAGTTATGAAAGGGCAGTGTACCAGTTGGGATTTCTGAACTGCTTTCAAAGGCTGCACATGTACTGGCATATTTGAAACATCACCTGCATGCATATGCGCCCTGAGGATCTGTTGCCAATTGCCAAACTCAGTGGCGTGCACTCATGGGTGAGATAGACACATACCATTTCAAATACAAGAATGTATGTTGTATGTACATGTACAAAATCTTTAATATGTAACATATTCATAGAAAGTGTTTTGTTCTGCTCTTCAGCCAAAAAAGACTTCTAGAGCGGCTTGCAAAGGTCCGTGTTAAGACAGACCCTACCCACAAGCTTTAAAAGACAAAACACAGAAAGAAAAGGGATTGGGCGAGAAGAGGCGGGGGTGGGGGTGGGATGGGACGATTTCAGGCTCTATTTCCTAGTTAAAGATTTCTAATCATTCTTAGTCATGAGCTTTTTCTCACAATCTGAAGTTGCAGGGGTTATTTTCTGCCCATAAGTCTTTCTGAGATTAGAAAAAGAGACAAAGTTATTCCCTTACATTTTCCTACTCAATGGCACCACTTTGGTTCAATCAAGGCCCCTTGACAATTAAAAAAAGAGGAAAATATCATGTCCAGGGTTGTTTCTAATGTGTCACTCTGAGTAGATTGTCAGTGAGATCATGTCTGGTCTGTTCCTGAATTATTATGTAACATTGGACAAGTTGTGCTTCCTTCTTCGTCTTTGTTTTCCTCACTCCAAACAGAGAGACAGTATTTCACAGAAGCTTGATGACTTTGTTAATATTTGTCAAGGTCTTTGAGTTCCTTTGTTGGAAGGCACTCCTTGAACTTTTTTTAAGGCTTACTGCTATCGTCAAAGGCTGATTTTGTTCTATATCATGTCGGCCTTGGTTCATACATGAAAAGAAACGAAGGAACCAATAAAGGGTGGGAAGGAGATAGACAGACAGACAGACAGAATGCCAGTGGTACACAAGAATAAAGGGTCAAGAATGGGCCATTAAACCTCTATCTTTCTGCACCTTTGAGAGGTTTATATTTTATTTATTATTACCTTTATATCCCAACAAGGAGCTCAAGGTGACATACATAGTTCTCCCTGACCCCTTCATGTCCTCAAAGCAACCCTGTGAGTTTGGTTAGGCTGAGGGACTGTGGTTGGCTTTATGACTGAGTGGGAATTTGAACCCTGGGCTCTCAAGTCCTAGTCATCTCACTCTACTACATTATCGTTTTCACCAGAGATGGTGAATCTGTGACCCCTCACAAGCTGTTGGGACTCTAGCTCCCATCAACCTTGATCATTGGCCATGCTGGCTGGGGCTGCTGGGAGTGGAAGACCAACAACATTTGAAGGACCAACAGGTTTTGCCATCCCTGCCCTGTGTGAGCCCAAGAGTGGTTCATGACCTATGGTCCCAGTGCACCAGAGATCATCTCTTATAGTTTGCCTTGGCTGGGTGCGAAGCCACTGGGTGAGAACAACCTCCTTGGTTCATGCAACTATGCAGTAAATATCTCTTCTTCTGTCTGGTAGGTTTTCCCGCTCGGATGAGCTCTCTCGCCACAAGCGCTCCCATTCTGGACTCAAGCCTTACCAGTGCCAAGTGTGTGAGAAGAAATTTGCCCGCAGTGACCACTTATCCAAACACATGAAGATCCACAAAGGGTCATTCAGTTTGGGAATCCGGACAGCTCAGGGTTGTGGTCATAGCTGACTCTGCTTTTGCTGCCTTGCCAAGAAAATAATTCCTGCCCAAGTGAGATGACAAATGCAAATATAAAAGACGGCTTTGTTTGGAAGGGAGGGAAGGAACTGACTTGTGTAAAGTCTATTGGGAAGACCAAAGCCTACTTCCACCTGAACATACCTTTCAATCAGGGCCTGCCTCCAAACAGGTCTCTGATACTTGTGAACTCTTGTAAAACTTGTAATTAAGTTTGTGGGAAATATGTGACAATAAAGGATGTTGGAGTGGGCAGGGTCAGATTCACTGTTTAGATCTGAACTTTAGAATATGGACTGTTTAAGCCAAGGATGGAAGAACCTTTGGGCCTCTAGATTGTGTTGGGCTACAGCTTCCATTATTTCTGACCATTGGACATGTTCGGTGAGATTGATGGGAGGTGGAGTTCAACAACATCTGGAAGGCCACAGGTTCTCCATCTGTGGTTTAGGCATTTCTAATTTCCTGTGGTGTACACATAGAACAGCATTTGAATGGGAGGGTGTGTGTTCTTTTGCATTTCTTTCTGAGTTAGCATCCTGCTTGATCACTCAGCCACTGATTCTGAAACTATAACCAATGCAATGAAATTACAAGTGAAATATTCACTAAAATCGCAAAGTTCAGAGCTTGAATATCAGTACCAGGAAGTCCTATTTTCCCAAGTCTTTATTTTCAGACTATACCGCTCTAAAGCCATATTTTGACACTCCAAATTGGTTTAATGGCATTCAGTGTAATTTGTGTGGTGCATAATGGTTTGTATTTAGGAAAATGAATTGCATTGTGAATTATTGTGAGTTGTTATTCTATAGCCCCAATTTAAATGTTTATTCTGTGAGCTGTACACTGCTTGTGCCTGAGAATGGGACTTGGGGCCCAAGACCTAACCTGTATACATGTTAATCCACGGTGGGAAATGTAATCGGATTTGCCTCTGAAATAAGGCAAACAAGTGAGTCTGCCCCAGACTGTAAAGCAGAAATGAGGAACCTCCAGATTACTGGACTACAGCTCCCATTATCCCTAGCCATTAGTCATGCTAGCTGGGGCTGATGGGAGCTGAAGTGTAATAAAAGCCAGAGGGCAACAGATTCCCCATCCTTGCTAGTTTTGTGGTACAGCCTTAAGTATTGCACACATTGCCTAGGGTTACAATTCTATGCCACTTTGTTGAAAGTGAGCCCCACTGAATAGTACAATGGACTTGCTTCTGAGAAGACACTTATAGCATTGCACTGTAAATGCCTCACATGCCTTTCATTTGAACTTATTTTGATCATTGTTAATCCACCAGAGCTGTCATTATGGTTTGTTTTGCTTTTATTATTCAGGTTGCTTAACTTACCTTGTATCCATGGAATTCAGGGCTGGTTAGAGAGAGAGAGTGATCGATGGAAGTCCCAACACAGTCAGTCTCATGACTGGGTGGGGATTTAACACAGGCCTACCACGGCGTTTCCGTGTGCTGCTCTGGTTCGCCAGAAGCGGCTTAGTTATGCTGGCCACATGACCCGGAAGCTGTACGCCGACTCCCTTGGGCAGTAAAGTGAGATGAGCGCCTCAACCCCAGAGTCATCCGCAACTGGACTTAACGGCATAGCTGCCAAGTCCGGGTCGTAAAGATCCGGGATCGGCAGCGCGCGCATGACCGGAAGTTGCGTGACGCAACTTCCGGTGGCGCTTCGCCCTTCTATGGGCATCAGAAAATGGCGGCGCCAGCGCCGGAAGTCGCTTCCGCGCATGACCGGAAGCACGTAAAAGCGACTTCCGGCGCCGGCGCCGCCATTTTCTGATGCCCATAGAAGGGCAAAGCGGCACCAGAAAAATGGCCGCCGGGCAGAAGCCAATTTAAGGGACAATACCGGGATTTTTCACCAAACGGGAGACCGCCGGGAAACGGTAAGAAAAAAGGGGTTTTCCCGGCGGATACGGGATACTTGGCAGCTATGCTTAACGGTTAGGGGTCCCTTTATCTTTACCAGGTCCCCTGTGGTAGCCATTATGACAACTTCCACCTGATGATTTGTTTCTTTAGTTAAAACGATGAAGAGTTGTGCAGCACCTTAAAGCAGGAGTGGGGAAGCTGTGGTGCTCCACTTGCTGGGCTCCCAACTCTCATCAGTCCCAGCCAGGATACTCAGTGGCCAGGGGTGGTAACTGCTAGCCATGATGGGTGCATTCTACCCCCACTGTTGGACTCAGTATTACCTATGAATGCCAGCTGCTGGGAATCACAAGGTGGAGGGTTGCTGTTGTGTACGGGCCATGCTTGTGAGAACTGTGAGAACTGGATGCTGGACTAGACGGACCTTTGGACTGACCCAGCAGCACTTTTCTTATGTCGTTGTTATGCATAAGGTTGCAGGTTCAATCCCTGGCATCTCCTGGTAGGGGTGGAGACCCCAGAGAACCACTGCCACAGATAGTGTAGACATTTCTGAGCTAAGTGGACTCATAGCCTCACTCTGTATAAAACAGCTTCCAATGCTCATGTGTCTTGGACCTATGTGGCAAGATGCCTCGGGAGGCAAGCGTACAAGTTTTGTTATGTGTCTCCACCCTGTTTTGATGCAACGGTTCTTGCCAGAAGTTGAGAACAATAGTTTACCAAGTGCAAGTCTTGGAGCCTGCTCTCAAACATGTTTACTTGGAAGAGTTTTGATTCTGAGATACATATGTTGAACGTGCTTCTTGTTGTTGCCTGCCTTGGTTATTCAACCCTCCTTCCCCTGCGGGCACCTTCTTTTTTCCAGTCTGTGCCAGCCTGAGTGACTCACACACCACCTCCTTCTCTTTTCCTTGCTCCAGCTTCCTATACATAAAAATAACTTTCATTTCTCCAGCTTCATTATCTCACATTACCTTCTTTGGATCTGTACACCCTATACCTTGAAAGCACATTCAAAGCACATTCTTTCCCTCAAAAAAATAAAAATAAAATAAACATAGGCACTGTAGTTTAAGGGTTGCTGGGAATTCTAACTCTGAGAGAAGTCAACTACAGTGCCCAGAATTCTTTGAGGGAGAGAATGTGTTTTAAATGTGCTTTCAAAGTAGAGCATGCACTAAGGTTCAGGCTCTGAACTGGGCTCTAAATGAACATCTAAATAAGCTCCGTCACCATTATTCATCCCACAGAATGAGCTTTTGTTGGCAATATTGACTAGTCTAAAAGGGTGTTTGAAAAGCACCTCCTATGGGAAACTGTGCTATGACAATTCTAGCTATTTAAAGCCCCGAAAAAGAACTTGTGCTCACAGGTGCAGAAATCCAGGACTCATGCCCAGCCATGCAGACAGATATATTTGCATATGTCACAGTAAAGAAAAACAAGCTGAATCGGTCATCAAAGCTTACAGAGTTACTTGTCAACCGCTGCATTCCCTCTCAGAAAGGAAAATGAGTTTGGGCAATCTGTGTGATTCTTCCCCGCCCCCACTTTTCTTAGTTTTCATATAAATAAGATGGATGGCTGTTTGACTACCTGATCTCTTTTTAGGCATCCATCAGTTATCCTGTGATAAAAGCAAGGTGCTGGCATAGTGTGCTATTATCTTCACAGGAATACAGCCCATTGCGGGGGGGGGAGGTTCCTGGACCCTGATTTAAAGGGATTAAGAACTGTTATGTACTGAGCTGAATCCTAGAACAATAGGATTCAGAATCAGCGGGAGCTACCCAATCCAACTCCAGGTGGAAGTGAATCCGCAACCTGATTGGCCTGCTGGAGCAGCCAATCAGGCGGCTGGCAGAAGTGAATCTGCTACCTGATTGGCCTGTAGGAGCAGCCAATCAGGCTGCAGGCAAAAGTCAATCCACAATATAATTGGCCCACAGGTGTAGCCCTGAAGTAGCCAATCACGCAAGGCCCATTGTGTAAATAATGTATATAAGCAGATGGTTTTGGGAAAAGAGCCATTCGTCTTCTCTTCTCCTCCTTGATGACTATGAGCTGAATAAAGAGCATGAAATTCACTCTTGACTCCGAGTATATTTCACTGGCGACGAGGATGGGATCCTGCTGAGCTGACCGCCACCACGCACTGCACCGCAGCACCGCCACCTGCTGCACCGCTGCATCGCACCGTGCATCCAGGCTTCAGCTCCAGGACCCAAGGAACCCAGAATGGCAACCGACAGCAGCTTCTCACCATTCAAACCAGCATCAGGAGACTGGGAAGGGTACGCCGCCCGTTTCAACTTCCTCCTGCAAGCGAAAGAAGTCACCAACGATGCCATGAAGAGGGCGACATTCTTCAGCGTCTGTGGAGAGGAGACGTTTGAAATCGCCCGGGCTCTCCTTGCACCTAGAGATGTCGCTACCGTCTCTTACAAAACAATAATGGAACGGCTGAAGGAGCACTTCTCACCACAGCCCTCGGTGGTAGCTTGCCGAAATGCCTTCTACGCAAAACGGCAAGCCCCGGGGGAAACCATAACTGGGTTTGTGACCTCCCTCCGCCAAGCCGCCCGGTTATGCAACTTCTCAGAATTGGAGAACATGCTTCGTGACCGCCTCGTCGGTGGCCTGAGGGACGAGATGTTGCAACGACGCCTCTACGCCAAAAAAGACCTCACGTTCCAGATTGCTCTGGAGGAAGCCCTGGCAACCGAAGCCGCCGAGAGGTCAACGCAAGAGGCACGACCGGCTCCGCCATCCCAACCGAGGGTCTACCACGAAGACCTCACCGACGAATCCGAATCTGACAGGGAGGAAGTACACCGAGTACAGCGGCGCACTCAAGCAGCACACACACCACAGCAGCCTCGACGAGAAGGAGGGAACTGTGCAAGCTGCGGGGAGAACCACGAGAGGAGGACCTGTCGTTTCCGCAACGCAGAGTGCAGGCAGTGCAGAAAATTGGGACACATCGCCCGGGTGTGTCGGGCTCGACTCACCCGTCGACAAGCATCAGATGACCGACCCAGGAGCCCCAGGTCACACGGCACCATGCACCAAGGCAACTCGACGGAGATCACGGACTACCAGGTATTCCAGTTGCCCCATCCCAGCACAGAGAAAATTTATATAGAGGTACAGATAGAGGGAGCCCCATGCCGCATGGAGCTGGACACGGGTTCAACTCTATCCATAATCTCGGCCCGAACATTAAGGGAACTGTGCCCTAATGGGGGTCCCAAACTAAGGCCGGCCCCATTCACCCTCCGGGACTTCCAGAAACGTAAGGTCCCTACTATGGGGGTGGGGACCTTCAGGGTGCAATATCGAGGGCGAAAGCAACAATTGGACTTGCTGGTAGTTAAGGGCCCCTACGTTAGCTTACTGGGACTGGCATGGTTTGGACCTCTGGGGCTAGCCGTTACCGGGGTGAACCGCACTAGCTTACAAGTGGACGTGGACGCCATATGCAAAGAGTTTCCAGGGGTTTTCGATGGGGCATTGGGACGATATACAGGACCCCCCATTGCCCTACAGCTAGACCCCGCTGTACGACCCATCAGGCACAAGGCCCGCCGGGTCCCGTTTGCCCTGAAACCCCACATAGACGAGGAATTGGACCGGCTCGTGGAGCAAGGAGTGCTGGAGCCGGTGCCCAACGCCCCCTGGGAAACTCCAATTGTCACACCCGTCAAGCCTAACGGTTCGGTCCGCATCTGTGCAGACTACAAATGCACCATAAACAAGGCTCTCACGGCCCATGCATACCCAGTGCCAGTGGTCAGCCATGTCCTCGCCACCCTGGCTGGGTCAAAAATCTTTGGCAAACTGGACTTGGCCCAAGCGTATCAACAGTTGCCTGTGGACGAAGCCACAGCAGAGGCTCAGACGATTGTGACGCACAGAGGGGCATTCAGAGTAAAGCGGCTGCAATTTGGCGTTAGCGTGGCACCAGGCATATTCCAGAATCTAATGGACTCTCTCCTTAAAGGGATTCCTGGTGTCACCCCCTTCTTCGATGATGTACTGATCGCCGGGCCCACACCAGAGGAATTTGAGGACCGCCTCCGCTCCGTCCTGCACCGTTTCCAGACGGCGGGCCTCAAGGTGAAGCGGGAAAAGTGTTTACTGGGAGTGCCGCAGGTGGACTTTCTGGGATTTAAGGTGGACGCAGAAGGGGTCCATCCAACCGGTGACAAGGTACGGGCCATTTGTGAGGCCCCAGCGCCCAAGAGCAAGCCCGAACTTCAGTCATTCTTGGGACTATTGAACTTTTACCATGCCTTCCTTCCCCATAAGGCAGCGGTAGCGGAGCCCCTACACAGACTCCTAGATAAAAGGGCCCCTTGGGTGTGGGGCCAGCGACAAAGGGCCGCATTCCAGGCAGTCAAGGACTTGCTCGTCTCGAACTCGGTCTTAGCACACTTCGACGAGAGGCTGCCAGTGGTGCTGGCATGCGACGCCTCTCCCTATGGCATCGGCGCTGTCCTGGGACACCAACTCCCGGATGGAAGAGAGGTGCCGGTGGCATACTTCTCCCAGACGCTTGCTGCAGCCGAACGAAACTACTCACAGATTGACAAGGAGGGTCTGGCAATCGTGAAGGGCGTAAAAAAATTCCATGATTTCTTGTACGGGCGGCCCTTTACCATAGTGACTGACCACAAGCCGTTGCTTGGCCTGTTTGCCCCTGAGAAGCAGACCCCCCAAGTGTTGTCTCCACGTGTCCTCAGGTGGTCAATTTTCCTTGCCGGCTACCAGTATGCACTAATCCACCGCCCTGGGAAGGCGATGGGCCACGCAGACGCCCTCAGCAGGCTACCACTACCAGAAACAGGCCCCGACCCAGCGCCTGCGCAAGAGGTTATGACCCTGGAGCTGCTTCCCGACCGACCCATTCAGGCACAAGAAGTTGCGCACCATTCCACAAAAGATAGGGTCATCTCCCGGGTCCTGGACTGGGTGTGGCGAGGATGGCCCAGCAGCAGCCCCGGGCCAGAATTCGCTGGCTACACAAACCGCAAACATGAACTGTCGGCCCACAAGGGGTGCCTGTTATGGGGAAGCAGGGTTGTTGTTCCCCAGCCCCTCCGCAAAAGGGTCCTCACAGCCCTACACGAGACACACCCAGGGGTAGTGAGGATGAAGGCCCTTGCCAGGAGTTATGTGTGGTGGCCGGGGATTGACAGAGAGATAGAGGCCTGGGTCCAACACTGCCAGACCTGCCAAGAATCCCGCCCGGATCCCCCAAGGGCCCCAGTCCAGCCCTGGGAGTCCGCCCGACATCCATGGTCACGCTTGCACGTGGACTTCGCTGGCCCCTTCCAGGGAAAAACATTCTTCATAGTGGTGGATTCCTACACCAAATGGCTGGAGGTCGCACTGGTACCATCCACTTCTACGGCGGCAGCCATCCGGGTACTACGTAAGCTGTTTGCGACCCACGGGCTCCCTGACACCCTCGTCTCGGACAATGGAACCGCATTCACGTCAGAGGAGTTCCAGACCTTCACAGCGCAGAACGCCATCCGCCACATCCGCTCAGCACCATTCCACCCTGCCACCAATGGCCAAGCGGAGCGCATGGTGCGGACCACCAAGGACAGCCTCCGCCGCATGACACAAGGGGACTGGGAATACCGCCTTGCCGCATTTCTTCTAGCACAGCACAGCACCCCAAGCACAACGACGGGCCGGAGCCCAGCTGAATTACTAATGGGCCGGCGCCTTGCAACTAGACTGGACCGACTTCACCCCGACAGAGCTCAGGATGAGGTAGTGGTGGGGAAAGGCAGGAACTCCCGGACATTTGTGGCCCAGGACCCAGTGTATGCAAAGAATTTTGGGGCAGGCCCAGCATGGGTACCCGCCACAGTCACCAAGGTGACCGGTCCCGTGTCGTACGAGGTACTAACGGAAGGGGGGCAATGTTGGCGCCGCCACTGCGACCAGATACGGCGACGATTCCCAGGAGGAACCCGGGAGGAGAGCGGGACAGAGGGGTCCCAAGGGGACAGCAGGGCAGTGAGGCCTGTAGAGCGAGAGGGGTGGGCAGAGGAAGCAGAAGCAGTAGGCACAGAGGGGCGCCCCGAGGCTGGAAGGACACCGGAACCAGAGCTACAACCTAGTGGTTCAGTGGCACCAGACCAGACAGCCCCGGCACAGCCAGCAGCCTCGGAACACGAGCCAGAACCAGAACCCCTGACCAAGGAACACCCCAGGCCACAACGCACACGGAGGCGGCCAGCAGACCTTGGGGACTACGAATGCAACTTCCCGGGCAGGACTGGAACTTAGAGGGGAGGGGTGTTATGTACTGAGCTGAATCCTAGAACAATAGGATTCAGAATCAGCGGGAGCTACCCAATCCAACTCCAGGTGGAAGTGAATCCGCAACCTGATTGGCCTGCTGGAGCAGCCAATCAGGCGGCTGGCAGAAGTGAATCTGCTACCTGATTGGCCTGTAGGAGCAGCCAATCAGGCTGCAGGCAAAAGTCAATCCACAATATAATTGGCCCACAGGTGTAGCCCTGAAGTAGCCAATCACGCAAGGCCCATTGTGTAAATAATGTATATAAGCAGATGGTTTTGGGAAAAGAGCCATTCGTCTTCTCTTCTCCTCCTTGATGACTATGAGCTGAATAAAGAGCATGAAATTCACTCTTGACTCCGAGTATATTTCAAGAACAGTGATAAAACTGGCATGATGACCTTTTTTTGGCACTGGCAGGAGTGAATTCTTACTTTCTCAAAGAAGCCTGCAAGTTGGGCTTCAATGAAAGGAATGCCTGGCTGACAGCAATAGTTTTTCAAGCAAGGACAAGGGATGTAGTGCACTTAGGCGATGCTTGGCTATCTGTGTCAGACTTGTCAAGGCTGGAATTCTTGAGGTCTGTTTTAATTGCCTGGTTTATTTTATATTTGCATTAATACATGTTGGATAGGGAGGACAGAGTATGGCTTCTCACAGTAGCTGCAGCCTGCTCCTTTGTGTGAGACGTCTTGCACTCGGACTGCTACATGAGGCATGAGAGTTCTGTGACTGTATTTATGCACGTGCTGGAGGAGGCGGCAATACAAAAACCTAACGCTCTGTGGTTTCCAGCTAACTACAATAAAGTATGGGTCAGCTATATGGAATTTTGTCCCACATAATTACTTGGAACTCACATGTCACAATTTTCCTCATAACCTCCACCATTTCATAGGGGAAAATAGGCCTAGACCTGTGAAGATGTCTTTGGGTGGGCCCAAGGGTGTGACTTGGCATATAAAGGCAGCTCAGGAAGGTGTGGCACTGCAAATGTACCATAGGCAGAATACAAGGCAAGCGAGGCACATAATACCCATATGCACTGTACTGTTGACTGTTTAGAACATGGGTAGGCAAACGAAGGTCAGCAGTCCGGATCAGGCCCAATTGCCTTCTGGATCCAGCCCACAGACGGTCCAGGAATCACTGTGTGGATCACCAGCACGCACATACCGGTACTTTCCCTCTTTCTTACATGGCGCCACCGGCGCCTCCCCCCCCCCTGGCTTCTCCCCGCCCTGCCTAGAGGAGGAAGAGGGCTGGGCTTTGTTGGTGCCAGCAGCAGCAGCTCTCGAGTGGCCGCCATTTTAAGCAGCCCCTCTCCGGAGCCCTTTCGCGCACTGTTCATCATCCCTCTGCTGCCGCCAGCCCCTGGCACTCACAAGACATAGATAAACAGCCATCAGGGCTCGTAGCGGTCTTGCATCACCCCCCCCCAATATAGTCCGGCCCCCCACAAGGTCCCATTTTATATGCAGGATTGTACTTGAGTGTTTATTTAGCCTGCTTCACTGAATGACATGGGGCTACTTGGTTATCTGCGTGGTTTGATTAGACCGTTTCCAGTCAGCGAAGCCAAAGCTAAATAAATAAACCCTTAAGCACAGCTTAAGTGATATTAGTTGGAACTGTGTTAAAATCCCTATTCTGCTATGAACCTAACTGATTGTGGGTCACTCACTTTCTCTTCCTGTACACTTGCCTCCTAGGGTTGTTGTGAGGATCTAATGGATAAAATCACCATGCCTAGCACCCTCAATTCCTTGGAAGAAGGGTAGAATGCAAACATAGCAACATATAATTCAGGCTCTTTATGTGCTTGCACACTGGTGTTTGTAGCAGTAAAGTGTGAAGAAGGCAAGCTTGTAAATGCACAATTGGCATGTACCAGGAGTCTAACCACAATTTTAACTTCCAGAGCATTCCCACTGCACATATGCCAACACTGTGTGCCTTTCCTTTATAGTTTATGGTCTTTACTGCAACAAAAACTGGCACTCAGTGGCAGTTGCTCTAGCGTGCGAAGCATGAAACAGCTCCAACAGCATGTAGCCTCATCTGAATTGTGTCTCATCTGACTTCATCTAGATTGCACCTAGTGGTTAAAGTACTAAGCGGCTTTTCATGGCTGCATCTTGTTCTTTTTATCTTTATTGTGAGCAGGATTACCAAATCATTGTGAAACAAGTTACTCTTTGCCTACTTTGTGCAATCTCTGTAAACTCCTAGAATTTTCACTTTAGCTACTTGATAATTGGGCTGACATTATGGACACTTGTGCTATAATCCAGTATAGCAGAATCAATCTTTACCTTTTTGGTTTTACAGCAAGACATCCAATGTTCTCCCTCTACTCATCCTACCGCTGCCTTTGAGGAAGGCACATCACCATTTGTAAACCAACGAAATAAATTGAGAAAAATAAATCGAAAAACACCACAGGTTTCAGTGTTTTATTGGCAAAGTGTCCACAGGGCAGCTTTTACTGTGGCAGGTGGGGGGGGGGCAAAAGTTTGTTCAGAACATGAATTTTAATTTTGAAAGAGTATATCCACCCATGCTCCTTTGCCTCTGAATCCTTGCCTTTTTCCCTATTGAAAGTTATCTCCTGCTTGTTCTCTAACATCAGACAACTGGCAGAAAACCACCTCTCCTCTTAAATCATTACATATCCATCCTACAATCACATCCTCTGGCTTAGAAACCACTGGCCTCCATCCGGGATGCCAACTTAAATAAAATATTTAAGACACCATTTGAATGGAATGCCCAACAACTTGGGAGGGGAGGCGGGCTGGCCCCTCAAATATTTTATTGGAGTGTGCGTGCAAAGGGACCTCGGCCCCCAGGAGCTGGCTCCTATGCTTCGTATGGGTTTTGGTCTGGGTCTTTCGCTTTAAAGCTCTGCAAAATGATCATAGCATTAAACGTGAATGAAAGCAAACTAGTTACAGGTAGGTAGCCGTGTTGGTCTGACACAGTCAAAAAAAAAAAATCCTTCCAGTAGCACTAGACGTAAGGGTCTGGTGACTTCTGTTTCAGTGTATCTGAAGAAGTGTGCATGCACACGAAAGTCCATACCTATGACAAACTTAGTTGGTCTCTAAGGTGCTACTGAAAGGATTTTTTTATTTTAATTTTAAAAGCAAACTAAACAGATTACCCACAAGAAAGTGGGCGTGCCTCCACGGGCGCCCTGGCCACTTGCTTCGAGTCCATGCAATAAATATTACAAAATGACAAAACCCCGCGTTCGACACAAGCATACACTCCTCTCTCTCTGGCCTGTAGAGGCAGCCAGCAACCACTTATTAGACGGGAGAAAACTCCAATCCCCACAGTGCCCTGCGGGAGTGAGGCGGGCCGAGCGTTTTCATTGGTCCACCCTCTAACTGCGCCGCCTTACGATTGGCTTCGCTCGCAAGTTTCCATTCCTCCCTTTCCCGGGAGGGTGGAGGGGCGGAAGTGGCGGGTACGGCGGCCGTAAAGAGACCGCGGAGTCCGCCTGCTACGGAGTAAAGCTGCTGCCCCGTCAGCCCCCTTTCGCGACGCGGCTCGCTGCTTCCGTGTCGGCCGCGAAGGGATGGGGACTCGGACTCGGAGTCTCCGCGGGGACTCCCGGCCATGAAAGGCAGGGACTCGGCAGGGAGCTTAGCACCTGCCGCCGCACGGGGACCGCTTGGCGCGGGCGGGCGGGCTCCGCCTAGGTGAGTGCCGGGCCGGACCGCCGTCCCTCCCCGGGCCCCGTCGCCACACCCCCGCACCCGGCCAGGATCGCCCTGGAAGACGCTCAGCCCGCGGGGTGGCCTCTGGTTCCCTAGGTGGGACGGACGGCTGCGTCCTCGAAGGACGGCAGAAGTGCTCTCTGCCCATGCTCAGGGGAACCGCCTTGCCTTGTTATTAATCCAGGGGCTAAACTAGGGTTTTCGTACAAGATTAAGCTCGGCCCCCCATCGCCTGCCCCTGTGGTTCCATGTGGGGCTGCTAACCAGTTTCCCCTGTTCTCTGTTGCAGCTGCTTTATGGGTTTCTTCCCATTCCTTCTCTCAACCCTACTCAGAAACTTGGCTGTGTTGTACCCACTGGCTTCTGTAATTAGTAAAATCAAATTGGTCAGCATTTGCTGCCAGTTACATTAGTTCCACTTGCTGGTGCATAGGCTTCTCTACAGCATGTTATCTCGCTGGCTTCTGGCTTCTTTCAAGCAGCCCTGCCCAAACTACAGCCATTTTTTATTTTTTTACAGGTGAGGGAAGGAGGGAATGTGTGTGAGAGTTCTGGCTAAGCAATAATTCAGAAATGCCTTCCTGGCCCAAGCAGCTGAAATCTGTCTGCTGGACTACACTGGCAGAAGCCTATTAGTTGTTCTTCATAACTGATGTTTATATATTGTCCTGCATCCCTTGGGGCTTAACTACAGACCCAGCCTATGGAATTTAATCTCAGTTTTGTCTTCTGGTTTCTGCAGAAATCTTAAGATGTGGTTCCTCAAATATGTTGTTATCTCCCCAGCTGCCTTGCTCTTCAGAATCTTTCATCATGGTTTTCCTGGAGTTCATGTCCCCCCATTTTGTGTTGTCTGTCTCTTCTGGTTTCTAGCACTTATGACAGTAAGTTTCTCGTTACCCGAGGCTGTATTTGCATGAATGTGAGTAAACTGTGTTGGGTATTTCTGCAGGGTTTATTCAGGAGGACACGGCTTCTATACTAGTTGTGTGTGTCATAACAGGATGTCATGCACAGCTATCCCAGAGTTATGCCCTTCCTAAAATACACTCTGTAACTTACAGTTTGGGAGTGGAAAGAACAAGCCCTTCTCTTGTAATGCTCATGTGAACAAACACCTCTTTAAAGAAGAGTCCGTGCTCAGTTTAGCTTCTCTTTTTGCATGTTACAAGAGGTTGTGACTTTAAAAATAATTTGTTAGTTGAAATTCCTAATGCGAATATGATCTGGACCTGTATCAGGGTGGCTAACCTGTGGCTCATCAGAAGCTGTTGGACTCCAATCAGCTCCAGCGTGTGTGGCCAGTGGTCACAAATGATGTGAGATGTAGGCCAAATACAGGTTAATCACCCCTGCAGAGCCTGCCTTTATACAAGATCACATTGATTGGCAAAACAATCTGAACTGTGGCCTGGCAGTTGCACAGTGTGGCAGAAACGCCTCTGCATCTATAGCCCTGTCACTCATACCAGCTCCCCCCCCCTTACACAACTTGCTTACTTTTTTTCTGCCTCATTCAGATTTTCAGAATCTCTTAGCATTTTCTCACATTCTTGTTCCCTTTAAGTTTACTTTAATCCAGTGTTTCTCAACCAGTGTGCCTCCAGATGTTTTGGGACTACAACTCCCATCATCCCTAGCTAGCAAGACCAGTGGTCAGGAATGATGGGAGTTGTAGTCCCAAAACATCTGGAGGCACACTGGTTGAGAAACACTGCTTTAATCTACTCCTGCAGCAACTGATCTGCTTCTGTTCTAAGGGAGTCCTATCTTTCCTTAAGTATCCCCGTTTGCTTCGTTGCATGTGAACCTCATCCATTGTCACCCTCTTCTTATTGCCATTGTGGCAAAATACCCCTTGCTCCACTTTGCTTGCTTCAGGGACACGGGTGGCGCTGTGGTCTAAACCATTGAGCCTTGGGCTTGCCGATCAGAAGGTCAGCGGTTCAAATCTCTGCGATGGGGTGAGCTCCCGTTGCTTGGTCCCAGCTCCTGCCAACCTAGCAGTTTGAAAGCATGTCAAAGTGCAAGTAGATAAATAGGTACCGCTCCAGTGGGAAGGTAAACGGCGTTTCCGTGCGCTGCTCTGGTTCGCCATAAGCGGCTTAGTCGTGCTGGCCACATGACCTGGAAGCTGTCTGCGGACAAACGCTGGTTCCCTCGGCCAGTAAAGTGAGATGAGCGCCGCAACCCCAGAGTCGTCTTAACGATCAGGGGTCCCTTTACCTTTACCTTTTACCTTTACCCCTTGCTCCACTTTGCTTGCTTCATACCTGGCTGCCCAGTTTTGTGTTGTGTTTGGTTTGCTGCTGCTAACCTCGCCAAGAGATGGGACAGCAGTTGTGGGCAGGAACTGGAACAGGGAGACATAGCGGGATGTTTTTGTGGTTGGTAGGAGCAAACTAGAAAAATAAACAAATGTATATTTTTGAAAACTCTTAAACAGGCAGAGGGGTTCATGTTTGCAAACTGCTGCAAACACTTGGATTTGCTTATTATGGGGATCCTTCTGCCTCTCTTCTTTTGGAAAAAGTTGCGAAAAGTATGTTAAGAACCCTTTTCATTGAGTGCGTTAAGATCCCTGTAGAAATGCTTCTGAAAGCAATCTGTGAGATGGGATGCTCTGTCAGTGTATGAGTTATTTGTATGAAAATCGCTGGGCTTCATTTTTGTGGTGTGAAGTCTGGTGTGGGTGTGCGTGTGTGCATATACAAGCCAGGAACTTGGAAAATGAAAGCAACTGCTAAAAGCATTGAAATCTTGCAGTTCCGTTCAGGACTTTGATCTCTGGAAGGCTATGGTAGCTATTTGTAATCAGCTCTGCAAGCCTACCCTTTCTCCTGTGAACTTTGATTTCCTCCCCGGAAATACTTACTGAGATCACAGCATTTTCTTAAAATGAAAATGTAAGCTACAATAAGGATGCATTCATAAATATTTTCCCCTATAATAACAAAGCAAATGGCTCTGTGCCAAAAAAAGATGGCATTGAAATGGGGCCACCCAGGGAGAATTGTTTTGGCATATTCAAGAACAGAGCCATCAAAAGGGGGGGGGGGTACAGGAGCTACTGCTGTATTTGTCCCCAGCAGGGGACCTAGACTCCTAACCTTGTAGAATGAAAGTCATGAAGCAAAATGTGCAGGCACCATTTGAAGTAAGTCCATGCTGACATCCTTTTGGCACCAGGTGTTGAATGAAAATGTCAACGTAATGTGGGGTGGAATTCAACGTAGCTCTGACTGGGGTATGCTTGCATAATACAACCTCCATGCCCCCCAAACCCTCCAGAGCTGGTGGGGTGTGTGTGAGGGGAGGAAAGTTTAGTTCCATGAGCAGACCTTGTTCCGTGGCACATGCAACAACTTAGTTGAATTTATGCTTCTGTTTTCAAATGTAAATCACCTGGAGACCTTTTAAGTAACAAGCAACTAATAGGTCTAGTAAATAAGAATATCTTTGCAGCTGTGCTGGAGTAGAATCAGAGTTGTTGAAGTATAAAAAGGAAGGTGTTCTAGTGCACAAAGCTCCCACTCATCCCTGTAGTGAGGAGGCACGTGTATTTTTGTCCTAGCTATAGGATAGTGGCATAACTATAGGTTGTTGTTTTTACCTATAAGACATCATTATTTCCTAGCAAAATGCTTGAACGGTAAGCAGTTCCTTAGAAAGGTGGCTTCTATACTGAAAGGTAAACACCAAATCTTAGTTTCTTAGCTGGATTAGTGCAAAGTGACAGAGTTGATCCTTTGCATGTAAAACTGGGTTTTCCTCAGTTATCTTACCTGGTTGTGTCTTGAGGCAGATAATCCTGTTGGTTCTAGTCAGATGTGGAGTTGGGGGGGGGGGTTGTGATCTGCTCCTTCTGAATATCCAGCAAGACAGATTAAAAGACTCAGCACAGGCCTGTTCTTTTAACAGTATAGTCTGCTAGTCTTGCATATCAGTGTGGTGTGTGTCTTGAGTTCTTTAAACGAGTCCTTCCCTTGGCAAGGTCCCATTAAAAACAGACGGAATGACAGACTCTACCTAAACGGGGAGCAGGGAGAAGTACCTGCCCCAAGGCAAAATTTAATTAGGAATGCTTAACCCTGTTTTGTCATGATAAATTGTCCTACAAATCCTTTTATAGAGCCAACTACATTCCGCCATCTCCTACACAGAATTATTTCTTACTTTTTGTGCTGATTCAGTAATATGTACATGCTACCGAAGTTATTCTGGGTATCGATTTGCACCCTGCAACTGGCAGTTTGTATATCTCAGCAGTTAGTTTAGTGAAAGGACCTTGAGGAGAGTGGTGGGCCAAGACTTCAGCTCCATTCTCATAGTGACCTGATAATTCCTGCTGCTACAGCTTCTGTTGTGTCTACATCTCCCTTTGGCCTGTGTGAGAGGAAAAGATACCACCCATTAGACTGGACTTTTACACATGGTTTGCCAAAAAATGTAAATTGTAATTGTGGCTGTTTTGCTTTGTGTGTGTTATTTGTGCTATTTTTGTTTTGAACGTTCGGCAAAGAGTCTGATCTGGCTGCTGCATTGGCACAGTTTCTGATGAGCAAAGCTATCAGAAAGCAAAGACCTATGGAGGGACTTTTAATAGATAAATGTAATTAGTTAGTGTGGCTTTCCAAATTGTTTTGATTTAACTAAATGAGACTCTAAATCAAGCATCCCCAAACTGCGGCCCTCCAGATTTTTGGCCTACAACTCCCATGATTCCTAGCTAACAGGACCAGTGGTCGGGGAAGATGGGAACTGTAGTCCAAAACATCTGGAGGGCCGAAGTTTGGGGGTGCCTGCTCTAAATAGTCCCAGTGTAGAGAATGTGGCTCTCCAAAACCTTTGTCTTTTGTTTCTGTTGGTAACTCGTGTTTCTCCTCTGGCAGTACTTATTATTGCAAACATACCATTTATTTTAGGAGAGATGTGCATGTGTCCCCCCCCCCAAAAAAAGCATTGCGCATGACCCCTGTGAGAATCTTCTCAGCTTCTCTTCTTCTGCATTTCAGCTCACTGTTATGGACAGTGCGATCACCTTGTGGCAGTTCCTTTTACAACTCCTCCAGGAGCCTCGGAGCAAGGATATCATCTGCTGGACCTCCAATGACGGAGAGTTCAAGCTGCTGCAGGCGGAAGAGGTGGCCCGCCTCTGGGGGATCCGTAAAAACAAGCCCAGTATGAACTACGACAAACTCAGTCGTGCTCTCAGATATTACTATGTGAAGGTAACTCCAGCACTTGGTTTGCATCAGATGTGTAACCCTCTTTTGCTTCTGCCTCAGCCTAATGAGCGTTTCTGTTTTCCAAGGGTAATGCAATGCTATACAAGCTTGGGTATCATGAGAGCTGTTTCCTGTGGCTGAGATTTTAGATTTTCAGGCCCTGAACTACTTCTATGGAGTTATTAAGTGTTTTAACTGTCTTTGACGTTTAAGCGAGGCTTTCCAAGAAAATCACCTGTCAGGTTGCCAAAAATGAGTACAGTACAAATTTTGGGGAAATGAAAGCCTTAAAAACACAAAGTAATTACAACTTGCTATACTCCTGTGATGCTATTTTGTATTTGGCACTGTCCTAAAATATTTTGTTTTAAATCTGAATTCAAGTAGACTTACATCTCTCCCACCCTTTTACTTCACATATATCTGCATTGCCTTTTCCATATTAGTAAACAACATAGGAAGCTACCCCACCTCCTGTGCAAATGCATTGCTGTCCCCTCAGAAGGAGCCTATTCAGTGCTCAGGGGCGGAGCTAGGGGGCGTAAGGGACGGGCTGCCCCCGGTACCACCCTGGAGGGGGTGACACTTGGGGCCGCACCCCCGTCCCCTCGCCTTCATCCGGCAGCGTCGGAAAAAGAAAAAATACCAAAGAAAGCTGCAGGGAGGCGCGCCGGTCGAGCGAGATTTTGGGCGCGGCTGCATGCTGGAGGTGGGGGGGGGGTCACACTCGGGGCTGCGCCCCCCAATCGGCGCCTCAAAAGCCGAGCCCAAAATCTTGCCTAGCCGGCGCGCCTGCGGCTTTCTTTTGTATTTTTTCTTCTTCCGACGCTGCCGGGCTGTGAAGCAACCAACAAACAGAGCCTAGCATCGCCCCTCCCAGGGGCAAGGTAAGGCTCCGTTGGCTGCTTCACATGCCATTCAACAGAGTGGCTGCGTCGGCCGGCACCTTTTGGTTCTTCCTACTCAGCTAGAGCAGCGAGGGGCGGGCCAGGGAGGGGCTCTCTGGCTCGCCCCTTGGCGCTCCGCCTGAGCAGGAGGAAGCAAAAGCGCTATGGAGCCGTTTGCTGCCGCCGCCGCTTCTCCAGCACCCGGATCCCAATGCTAGAGCAGCGGTGGCGGTGGCAAACCCCTCCATTGCGCTTTTGTTTCCTCCTGCTCAGGCGGAGGCTGCCGCCGCTCCAACGCCCGGATCCCGATGCTAGAGCACCGGCGCCGGCAACCCGCTCTCTGGCCCGCCCCTCGCTGCTCCGCCTGAGCAGGAGGAAGCAAAAGCGCTACGGAGCGGTTTGCTGCTGCCGCTGCTGCTCTTTCATCAGGATCCAGGCGCTGGAGCGGCGGCGGCAAACCGTTCTGTAGCGCTTTTGCTTCCTCCTGCTCAGGCGGAGCAGCGAGGAGGAAAAGTGCTACGGAGCGGTTTGCCGCCGCCGCACCGCCACTCTAGGATCGGGATCCGAGGATCCTTGCGCTGGAGGGGCGGCAAACCACTCTGTAGAGCATGCGTCATGACGTAGCGATGTTACGTCATGATGCATGCGTCAAGACTGAGTAGGTTTCCGCCCCGGGTGACAGAGAGGCTCGGTATGCCGCTGTCAGTGCTACCCAAGAACAAGGAAGAGGGATACTTTCATGATCTTATTTTGCAAACTGTCCTTGTGCAGGTGCATGGGATAAGAAAATAAATGTTCTGGAGGTAATGTGGCCTGCTGATTAGAACTTAAAGTTGAGATAACACTGGCTTGCACATTAAGCTTACAATACTAATTTGGCTGAAGTATTCAGTACTTCAGTAAGTACTGAAGAAAATAAGTGTTGCTGAATACGGCTTAGAGGCATTGAAGTGGCTGCAGTTCATGTTCTGCTGAATGTCAGCTGCTTATTTCACATCAGCTACATAAAAGTTACATAAATCTTCTCTCATTTGAATACTTGACCTTGGTGCTGTAACACAGTGCACCCACAGATGCAAGCACAGTGCCTATCTTCAGTATTTGGGCTTATGCTTCATTGCCTTTTAACTCGAGGCCATAGAATGTGTAGGTAATAGACTGAGTCTGGGCCCATTATGTGTGGCATAAGTTCAGGGCTATTATTATTTAATGCACATTGCGGATGGGCTTCTTAGTGTGTGGGTGGCCAGACAGGAGAGAAGTGGCAAAACTTTCCATGATCAGTGAATGTTCTGGATTCAGCCGATGCTGTAGCCTTGTTGAAGCTAACTGTGGGTGTGACCTGATTACTGCAGGGATGAACAGTACCCAGGACTCCCCCTCCCACCTCCTTAAGCCACTCTGAGTTTCTAAATGAAAGGGAGGGATATAAATGTAGGCAGAACCCAGGGTGAGCTTAGTTTCCATTAAAATCAATGGGGCTTGGTCGTTGATGATTAAATGTTAGCAACTTAGCCTGGATCCAACACATAATAACTATGTAACTAGGCTTGCCCTCAAATGTAAGTAATTTTCTTATTGAAGTGGGGCGTCCTTGGGTTGAGCCGCCAAAGCCAGAATTCAAATGAGAGGAGTGCCTGATGTCTTCTTATTGTTTGATGTTTCCACAGAACATCATCAAAAAAGTGAATGGCCAGAAGTTTGTTTACAAGTTTGTGTCTTACCCAGAGATTTTGAATATGGACCCCTTAGCAGTGGGCAGGATTGAGGGTGATGTCGAGTCTCAGACGGGCTTGTTAGACGTCAGCAATGCTGCAAAGGACGTGGAGAATTGTGGGAAAGAGAAGCCTCAGCCCTGTGCAAAGACCTCCAGCCGCAATGATTATATCCACTCAGGCCTATATTCTTCATTCACTTTGAACTCCCTGAACTCTTCCTCTTGTGTAAAACTCTTTAAGCCAATCAAAATGGAGAACCCGACTGAGAAACCGGTGGAGAAAAAAGGTCCCCAGGATCCGACACCGTCGGTCATAAAATTTGTGACCGTATCCTCCAAAAAGCCTCCGATCTCTCCCCTCGCCTCTGCTGCTCAGCCGCCCTCTACTCCGTCAGCTGCCTCCACTCTCCCTTCTGGCTCAGATGAGAGTCTCCAGGCTTTGGAGTCCCTGGTAACACCGAGAGCGGCTCCTACTGAGACGTCTACATCCTTGCCGAGCTTGACCACCAATTTCACCCCTGCGCCTCCTGCAGCCTCCGTTTCTCCTCTCCAGGTTCCTCCCAAGTCTCCTTTGTCACCTTTAAGTTCTGATCTGGCTGTAGACACAGATCCTGAGCCTGTGTCGTGCCAGCAGCTGGAACATTCTCAGAACCAAGCCTTGGAGTTCAAAGAGCAGGGTTGCTCCATGCTAGAAAAGGAGTTTCGTCATAGCCGAACTAGAAAGCCTAAAGGGCTGGAAATTGCTCCCACTCTGGTCATTACTGGCAGTGACCCAAGTCCGCTGGGGATACTAAGCCCTTCCCTCCCTACTGCTTCTCTTACACCAGCATTTTTTTCACAGGTAATCCTGTCTTCCGTTACTTCTAAACCAAATCCTGTATGTGTACAGGAAGCATGGCAGAGAGATGACCTCTTCAGAAGAGGTGTGCTGACTTTTCTAAAGGTTATGAGTGAGCAGACAGGGATTTTTCGAAGCTGGGTGGAAATCTAACCTGTTGCCTGTGATCAGGTACATAGCCAACCAGACCGAGGTGTTTTTAGTGTAATATGCACTGATCTTTACATGATGGAGGTAGAGCATAGAGTCAGTTCAGAATGCCTCAAGTTTCTGGAACTTTTTGGCAAGGGTGGTATGCAGGGCCAGCCCTACGGCAAGGCTGGGTGGTGCCAGGCCGCCAGGGGGGTGCCATGCTGCTGTGTTTATGGCAGCCACGCTGCGCGCCACGCCCACCAGACAGCCACGCTGCAAAGCGTGGGGGGGCGCGCCGGAAGGATCTTCACACCATGGCGCCAGATATGCTTAAGACGGCCCTGGTGGTATGAAAACTTCCTAAGCTGATTTTTCATGTTTGGCTACACGAAAAGCCAATGCAAATGTAATGCTCTTTTTGCAGTGTGTCTGTGCTAGCTTACTTTCAAAGAGAGAAAGTATACAGCAAGGTTTAGGGGTATTTTTTTTAAAAAAAATACTTCTGTCTGGGCTTTGTGAGTACAGCATGAACAAAGCTTAGATGTCAGAAATTAGTTCAGGTCACTGTTAAAAGTGGCCATCTTTGCTTGAAAATGTTCTATCTAGCTCATGTTCAATTGTAGATTTGCACACATTCACCAAAAGCTATTAAGCTTAAGTATTGACTTTCCAAACTTGATCACCTGCTATTTTGGATGTCTGGTGCCATCGACTAATGCTGAAACAACTGCCTTGGCTTCCTTAGAGTGTGGTGCTGATAATGCCAAGGTTTCAAGTTCGATTCCCATACATTGCACATTCCTGCATTTCAGGGGGTTGGAATAGATGATATTCAGGATCCCTTCCAACTCTACAATGCGATGATTCTAAGCCCAGGTAACCTCGGTGGCTTGGAAGTGTTAAATGCTTGCTAGATATATTGCTGGTAATGGAAGTTCAGGTGTTAAATGGTTTCTTATGTTAAGTTCATATATTAAACCAGTGTTGTGACATTGTTTTGTATGTCTCACAGACGCCTATTTTGCTGACCCCAAGCCCCTTGCTCTCCAGTATCCATTTCTGGAGCACTCTCAGTCCAGTTGCCCCTCTCAGCCCAGCAAGATTGCAAGGTGCTAACAGCCTTTTCCAGGTAAGTTCCGTGGATGACTTCAGAGTGCCGCACATGCTGTGTACCCAGGGGCGGGGCAAGTGTCCCAGGGGGGTGGGGCGGCGATGTCACCCCCCCCTCAGGGATGACACCCGGGGCGGCCTGCACCCACCACACACCTCTTACTCCACCAGTGGATGACTTATGTAAAAGAACCAACGGGATTTGCAAAAATAGAAATATCTCCTCTTATAGGTTCATTTAGAAGTTCATCTCAATTCAGATGGTTCTCCATTTGAGAAACAAGCCATGAGTTCCTGCGTTCCCTCCTCTTCTGCACAGTTTCACTTTCACTTTTCAGCTTACTGGTGACTTTAGACGCGGTGACAGTGAATCAGAAAACTGTGGTTAACACTTGCCCTGCAAACCAGAATTTTAAAAAAGCATGCTTTTCCAATTCTGACTTGGAGGGCGAGTGCTAACAATAGTCCTTGTAATCCAGACTTTGTAGTACCCTTAGTTCTGGAGGCCTTCCAGTTTAAGCACAATGGACCGGAAAATGTTCTTTTAATGTGTTCTTTTTAGCTTTGTTCTTTTAATGGAAAATACTTAATGAAACATGGAACATGAGCACAGTGGAAACCTTGTGCTAATCCCGCAGAAGAAGCATAGTTTTGTCATTGGGATAATCCAATGGTAAAATGAGCAAATAATTGTTCGCTTTGAGTGCCACACCCGATTCCAGGTGATTTACTGATTGAATAGGAACACATCGAGTATGTTTGTTATGTTGTGTAAGAGTACATTTTTTAATGTTGTGAACGGCCCTGTGATCTTTGGATGAAGGGTGGTGTACAATTTTTCACTATTATTCAAGCCTTTCAGAAAAATTAAGGTACAGCTTGTATCTTTTATTTGTGTGACGCGATGTGTACATTAAAATGGCGTAAGTAAATTACTCAATTCTTGTACAGTATATGGATGCTGAGATGAAAGAACCAAGGTTGTGATATGCAGGTTCAGGTATGCGTATGATTTTATATATATATATATATAAGAGAGAGAGAATACTCAATGTCAACTACAGCAAACTTTGAAGCTTGAAGTGGCATTTATATATTATGCTGACAGGTACTGGCATAATATATTATGTGCTGGCAGGAACTAAGAACAGCTGTCCAAAGCTGCTTTTTAAAAAGGTTTTCCAGTTGATCTGTTGATGGGCAGAATAAAAAGTAATAATCTCACAAGCAGTAAAAGATTCAACCCAGGATAGCCTTTTATCTCAGTCATGTACTGTTAGTAAAAATGGCCCAGTTAAAACGCCCTCTTGTGGCAAGCTGTTGTAGTACCAGGTTAGAAAAACGGAGGCATTTGTCGCCACGTCATCTCTGGTGGCTTTGCTCTCCTAGTTCATTTCTGTAAGATCATTTTACAGTGTGAGTAGTGAGCTGAAAAGGCAAGTATGAACAGACTTGAGCTTCTTAGAAATGGTAATGTTAAATTGTTAATTATTCAGCTGAAATGAATAGTCTCAACACATCAGCTATCAGTGGAAAAGATAACAACAACAACAACAACAACAACAACAATTTATTATTTATACCCCGCCCATCTGGCTGGGCCTCCCCAGCCACTCTGGGTGGCTTCCAACAGAAATACTACAATACAATAATTTATTAAACGTTAAAAGCCTCCCTAAACAGGGCTGCCTTCAGATGTCCTCTAAAAGTCTGGTAGTTTTTTCTCTCTTTGACATCTGATGGGAGGGCGTTCCACAGGGCGGGTGCCACTACCGAGAAGGCCCTCTGCTTGGTTCCCTGTAACTTGGCTTCTCGCAGCGAGGGAACCGCCAGAAGGCCCTCGGCACTGGACCTCAGTGTCCGGGCAGAAGGATGGAGGTGGAGACACTCCTTCAGGTATACTGGACCGAGGCCGTTTAGGGCTTTAAAGGTCAACACCAATACTTTGAATTGTGCTTGGAAACGTACTGGGAGCCAATGTATGTCTTTCAAGACCGGTGTTATGTGGTCTCAGCAGCTGCTCCCAGTCACCAGTCTAGCTGCCGCATTCTGGATTAATTGTAGTTTCCGCCCCACATAGCCCCACATAGAGCGCATTGCAGTAGTCCAAGCGAGAGATAACTAGAGCATGCACCACTCTGGCGAGACAGTCCGCGGGCAGGTAGGGTCTCAGCCTGCGTACCAGATGGAGATAAATGCTAGTGCACAGAAAACCTTTTACACTGGTGCAATCTTAGTATCTGTTTCTGTTTTTCAGTTTCCATCGGTGCTGAATACTCATGGACCATTTACGATATCCGGAATGGACGGGCCCTCCACTCCTGGGCCTTTCTCCCCAGATTTGCAGAAGACATAGGGTATGGTCTTCTGGGAAAAGGACAGGTGGAAATCAAGATAAAGAGGTTTCATCGAAATGATGAAATCTGGTTTTCAATATGGGGTTTGCAATTCCACAGAGACAATATGAACAGGCTTGGGTTTTTTTTTGCTATTCCCGTTTTAAATGCCTTTTCAAAAATTCCTTTCAAGACATAAGGGTATTTTTATGGAAACGCCTTAATTGGAGACTGTTCTCCAAGATCACTTTTCTCACCTGGTTCTTCGGGTTTAAGAAGGCTTCTCTTGGTAAAGGGATCTCTTTTGGTTATTGATTTTTCTTGAGAGGGTGGAATGCAATGATTGACTGTGCAGCAGCTGATACCAGTCACAACTTTCCTTTTTGACTGGTAACCTTTTGCCCCTTTGCTTCTTGTATAACCTATCAAAATATTAATCTGTATTGGAAGCTGGCATTCCAAGAAATACTTGGAAAAGGTTGGTTTTTTTTAAAGGCTTGCTATAGGGTTGATAATTTCTCTATTAGTAATGCAGAAATGCTATACGAAAATATATTATCTCTTTGTAAGAGGAAACTTTTCAGGAGCATTTTATGGTGATATAGAAGAACTGGGCAAATTTTTAAGGGTGTTGCCTGTAAATAGAGAAGATCTAGCTGTGTATCCTTTAGCCAAAATTGTTGATTCATCTCCAGAGAAATGCATAGCACATGGAATGAATGGATCGTTTTGGTCTTTAGAAATATTTTGATGTTTTACGTCTGATATTGCTTGGTAGTTTTAAAAAAAACAACCCTGATGTTTAAAGCAGCAAACCGTTCTAATTACAGATCCTGGCAACTGATGTTTTGTGGCATTGGGGTAACCATATATCTGATATGGTGTGTGTGGTGTTGTCTTGATACTTGGTAAGGTCGTATGTAGATCTGACATTTGGGCAGTGAAAGTTTGCTTGTATTCTATTATTTTATTCTCCCCTGTCCCCTTTCAACAAATAAGGTATCCAAAGAACAGTCAGTGCTGCTCTTGGCCCCTGATACCTTTGGGTGATCCACTTTTCTTTTTGGCCACGCTCTCACTCAGATTTAAGGTTTGAGCATGTTGATGCTCCTAAAAGTAGAAATAATGTGTGGTTATTTGAAAGTGTTCCTGTTGATGAGGAGGGTGTGAGAGGGAAAGGGCAAGTTGGTGGGGGCTGCTTTATAGCCTGAAAGAGCTAAAAGCTGCTTTCAGACTGCACTTAATCTTGTGGCATGGGAGTGGTTAAACCATACTTGAACTGTTCTTGGATGTCTCCACTATGAGGATAGTTTAGATGTAATTTGGTGGTCATATTATGCTGGCTTCCTGAAGTGGCGGCCTGGCTTATATGACTGGAAATTGAAAATATGATGGGGACCTGGATAGATGTTTACAGCCTTAGTTGTTATCTCTCTGTAGAAAGAGATGCATTGAGAAGCATAGTATTTCTGCATAAGTGCTACCCTTATCTTCTAGATTTGGGCCAAAGTCCCGAAAGTACCACAAGACCTGTAGCGTCACATAGCTATTTGATGGAAAGGTAAGATAAATACCAGGAAAGGTGTTTGGCAGGGTTTTGCTTTTTTAAATATATATATATATATTGGGAAGTGTTGACCAGGTACTGTACTTATTAAGGACTAAATGCAGATTTCCCACCACAATTTTAATGATGACTTTTAGTAGTTTGCAGAAGCAGAGAGTGTGAAAAGCAAGCAACTATTTGAAATGACACCTCCAGTGCAAGGGTAAAACTACTGCATTTGAGAGGAGCTTGAAATGCTGTGCTTTGCATCCATCCCATTCTTTAAGCAAGGGACTTGAGCACAGTCATCCAGGCGCTTCTGCAAAATCTGTTAATTTCAAAATACGTACCTATGTATGAGACTCCCCTAGGGCTGAGTCCCATGCTAAAGGAGAAGACATTGGCTGGTCCCCCCCCCCCACGCCCACTGAAATACCTAAACTAAATTTCTCCTTCTCCCATAGAGTTTGTGATGCAACATTCACAAGAACAGTTCAGAAGTTAATTTCTTGGACTGCCCTTCCAAAACCACTTCTGGTAAGAGGAAAGGAATGATGTAATATAGCTTAGAACCCAAAGAGACAGCAGAAGGTGTGCTCTTGTCTGTTAACAAAGGTGCATTGCTGTCATTCAAGGTCCAGACGTGATCAGCTAAGTCATTTGAAAGGTCCATGTCTGTTGTGCCTAAATTGAATGTGCAATATCTCCATATATTCTGTTTAATGCAGACATGCAGAAAAATAGCTGCAAGTAGTAATTGAGAGGAGGCAACCTGCGTTCCCGAGTTTGCACAGGGGTTTTGTATTCTGCCTCACGGGCTAAAGTAATGACAGCACTTTTTAATAGCAGCCAATCTAGGCTGGCTGCTTTTGGCATATGTATTGGGGGGGTAGGAGAGAAGTCAGAACGAGGTTTTGCTTTGCTTTACATTTCTTCTTGAGCACTAAAGGAATGCAATTAAAACTATTTGTTCTTTTGTCTTCTTTCTCCCATCACCAAAGGAAACAGGCCGGGTATCTTTCGTCAAATATTTCTTGTGTGGTGTATGGTGCACCTGTGTGCTGTATGTATATTTAAAAACATGTAAGTGAACCAAAGTTAGGCCATCTTGGTAACAGTTTTGTTTACCCTAGTTTCACAGTCTAGCCCCACCAGTCTCAAAAAGACGCACTGTTGTAAGCTGGCTTGTTATACTGGACTGAGGTATACATACACCTATTGCTCTTCTGTTTCAAGTGATTTGATAGAGCTCCGTGGCTTCATTTTGTGGAGGCTTTGCTTTTTCTATTTGGTCTTGACTAGCCATCTGCTTCATCCTTGACATGGTAGGTTGTTGGAGGGCTTACAGTGAACAACTGTCTCGTGCTTTTAGTCACTATGTTACAGCACCCTCCCTCCACCCCAATGCCACCTTTGAAGGGTGGAATTGGTGCAGCTCTATTCTCTCAGTGATCCAAGTGCTAGTAAAATTGGGATTTAATTCTGCAAGGTTTCAAAAGAGATAACCAGCTAATATAGATATTCTGTATTTGTGTTTCAGCCAGTTCCAAGGTTGGACAGGTCTTTTTACTTTCATGCATGTTCTCTTTTTTGTTTTTTGGGATGTGTTGAAAACATTTTAATTTACACAAGAAGTTTTTCTTATGCTTTCAACTGTGTGCAAACTTATGTTAGAGTCTGATCTAACTTTAAATGCTGGATGTATATATTTGTGTGTGTGTGTGTATGCTGAAAAGAATAACCAGGTGTGTCACCGAGTTAAGGGAGTTACCGTGTTTCTCATATTATAAGACATGTCTTATATTTATTTTTTCCTCAAAAAAACACACTATGGCTTATTTTCAAGGGATGTCTTATTTTTTTCCTCCTCCTCCTGCCGCGGCCGGCATTGCTGCTGCTCCTATCACTATGTCTTATTTTCGGGGTATGGCTTATATTCCTTGAATGCTTAAAAATCCTGCTATGGCTTATTTTATGGGTATGTCTTAAAATATGAGAAACAGGGTAACTGTTTCTTATTTGGGAGTTATTTAGGAGAGAAGAGCAATCCTGATTTGTATTCTGCATACTTCGTTGGCATGAATTGGTGTCTGATTGCTCTTTACCTCATTTGCTCAGTTTTGGCATTCTTTGGGGTAGCCTAAATCATTCATTGTATCTGCTAGAGTTATATTGTTGCCAACTATTTTATTGCCTTTTGAAATACTTATTTGCATGTAAGCAATTGTTCACACAGCACATCTTTGTGTTGTAGTGAGAGGGCTATTGTTGTTTGTTTTTAAAACAGAAAGAGTGAATAAGGGATGCCCAAGAAACTAAATGTTGTTTTTCAGGTTCTAAGTAAGCAAAAAGGACTTCCTTTTCTTACCTTGTGTCGGTTCCCCCAAGCACATGTATTGGATTTCAGCCGCCATTCACAGGCATCACACCAAGTTTTACAGTAGTTGAGGTTGAAACAGATTGTGAGAGGGCGCAATGAACCCATTATTATCTTTGATTCTGTGTTGAGATTCCTGCATTGCAGGGGGTTGGACTAGAAGACCCTTAGGACCCCTTCCAACTCTACAATTCTGTGATTCTAAGAAATGCCAGAGAACTTTAAATTCTCCACGGCTGTTAACGACAACATAAACAGTATCAGTAAGCCACAAGGGAATGATCTATTCTAGTGCTGCTGAACACAACAGCTCCTAATCTTGCCAATGTGTGCAGCCTTTTTTTCTTGTGGAGAAAGCATTAGGCTGATGTCTGCGGCCCTGGAGAAAAGTGTGATGTGGTCCTTAAAGGGCTCAAGGCAGAGGAGAGTATTTAATACAGTCATTTGCAAAGTGAAACTGAAGTACAATTAATGGGTTGTGGCCTGATTTGGATACACATCTTCTCCCCCACCTCCACAGGGGCTGTAGTGGTTAGACCTATCTTAAAAGATGGAGGGATATTATTTTATTACCTTTGCTTTGCTTTATTTTGCTTTTCACATGTTGTGTATCATATTTGTTAGTTGCTTGGAGGTGCTTGGGTAAAAGTTGCTAATAATCTTAACAGTGATAATTCCCAGCTTGCTAAACCATAGCTTAGTAGGTGGAATTGAGCAGCGTGACTATTTCACTGCTTGCTTCTTGGTTTAATAAAGCAACCTTTAGCTGTTGCATCCCAAATGAGGAACTGAATCTTCACCCCGATCTTAAACCATCTTCAAACTCTAGTTTAATATCCCGGCTAGTAAATCAACATTAAACCACAATTCCCCATTTTTGACATAACAGCTTGCTGAGGCCGGAGCACACAGTTTTGTCATTTGTTCCCAGCTACTGAACAGTGGTTTAAGCAAGCTGCGAACTCCACATCCAAAATGGGCCAGTATCTGCTTTGATATATATTAATGCTTTCTTCACTTTAATTCAGGGCTGGGCAGTACCACAATGGGAATTATTCAGAAATGATCAGAGCTGGCTAACCATTTTGGTCTCAGAGCTTCTCACAGAAGATGAGCGAGTAGCAAGAATCCTGCTGAATCCTGCTAAAAGGTCTATATCAGGCATCTCCAAACTTTGGCCCTCCAGATGTTTTGGACTACAATTCCCATCTTCCCTGACCACTGGTCCTGCTAGCTAGGGATCATGGGAGTTGTAGGCCAAAACATCTGGAGGGCCACAGTTTGGGGATGCCTGGTCTATATAATCCAACATCTTATCTCCCCGGCATAGCTAAATGGGTGCTACAGAAAGTCCAAAAGCAGGAACGTAGTGTTGCTTCTAACAACTGATATTTGGTGACAGCTTTTCCCTGAAAGGAGAGGACCCTCCCTCTGTTTCATGAATTGATCTGATCCCTGCTTTAAAGCCATCGGCCATCAGAACATCTTGTCACCGTGAGCTTCGTAACGTAAGTGGAGCACTGTATTAATAACTGGAAGCTTTTCTTTTCCCATGTGGGGGTCTTTAGAAACTCTTTCTTTGGGAAGCTTTGTGTAATCAGAGGAGCAAGTAGTGAGTTGAATGCACAGGTTTTCTAGCTGGTCCTTCTTGAGTGGTGAGATTTCTTTGGGGAAATGTTTTGAAACTGGCTTGGCGTTGACTTTTGGTCTTGCTGTTCAGTTGCACCACTTTTAAATGCTACATACTAGAATTTTTTTTAACTAGTCTTTCAAACTTGTATAGAAAAGTCTTGTTCTAAAGTATTTTTAAAATATTGTTTGTATTTTTTATAGCAGTGTTACCAGATGGCCTTATGTACATCACAGTGTGGGTACAGTAGCATAATTCATGCATTTCCCCCCTCTATATTTGTATTTGTAAATAGTATCTCTAAGAATACGCAAAAGGTAGAGGCTTGGGAGCTAATGAGAGAAGCCAGAACATAGTGCTCTAGCATGGAATACTTGGCAAATGAAAAAAAGCCAGAATTAATATTGTGAAGGAGCAGATGATTATACATAAATTCCAGGACTCCAAAGTGCTTCAATGTTCTATCTTTCTGCCAGGACACTATCTAGTGCATTGGCTTTCAGTTGGTGGGTTGAGAGTCATTACCATGATGGGAGACTTTATCTGAAGCTGGTTGCAGCAGCAGCAGCTCTACCACCGTACAAAAAATATATGGTAAAAATTAAGGATGGTATCCATCGAATTAGTTCTGTTAGTGCCATGGAGCTTCCTCTCCCTTACCTCTCACAGGACTTAGGGAACCCCCAAAACAGATTTAGGGGGCATCAGAGGAGAAGCAGGAAACGTTCTGTAGCACAACTGGAAGCCCTTGCACAAACAATTACTTCATTGGATGCCACCCAAGGGGATGGGTTTCCAAATGCATGTTTGAGTTAATGATGTGTCTGAAAAGGCTTGAAGACTCCCAGTCCGAGTGCATTTATAGGCACCATTTTGTGGCAGGAGGAGCAAGTTTGGAGGCTCCTGATGAGTTTCAGGTGGTCGGCTGCAGGTGGTGGCTCTGGGATCTCAGTGGACATTACTTTTCGCATCTGAGCCTTCCATCTCTTATTGTTTGGGTTACACCTGTTTTAAGATGGCAGAGCATGTTCCTGCAATTGCCATTTTACTTATAAGTTCATGCACTGTTGATTTCTCTCTCCCCTCCCCCCCCCAGCTTTCTAAATGACTGCTGTTCCTAGAGCAAAGTCTCTGCTTTTGTTCAGTTCTGGCATCAAAAGTAGAACTGTCTTGAGCCTTCAACTTAAGGGCTCCAATTGGTCATTCCCCAAGCAGGCCTAGTACAGGGAAGAGCATTGGCAGTGGGTTACGCTGGGTCCTCAGGTTATCGTTACTTGCAAGAGGTAACAGAGCAGGTTTACAGAAGGGAAAGGGCTTTCTTATTTTAGCTCCCCTTGGGAATAGAGTCCCTGCTCTTCTCCTAAGGCCTTTGTGCGGCTGGTTGTAGAGAAAATAAAATTGGCTCTCGCTTCTCCCAGGCAAGTACTCATTCTAGTACAGAGGACCTTGGGTTGCATGTGTGTTCTGCAATATGCAGGCAGTCTCAAACATGGAGGGGACTGTGTTGGTACATCTTAGAATGGATCCAATATACGAGCCTCCGTGTGCAGAAGGTTTGGCTGGCTAAACAGGATTTATTTGGAAAATAAGTGAATTTAGCTGGGGGAAAGTAGGTTGTTGATGCTTTGTTCCCATTTTTTTTTAAAAAAAAACAAACGGAAAATCTGTACCATTTGATATATATCCAGTATGTTAATGCCATTCTGTAAAATATTGCTGATATGTAATGCAATTAATAGCCAAAGTTCTAAGTATGTTCTCAGTGTTGTTGTTGTTGTTTTGACTATATAAGCACCTCTGGGTAAGATATGAGGGAGGCCTTCAAAATGTTAACAGGTTAGTTAGAAAAGGACGAAAAATCTGCCTCTTAAGAAACAATATTATTGCAGGAGTATAATTCTCGGTCAAAAGCTAGTCTTAAAACTGTTCAAGGAACTGTACAGTGATGGCATTTTTGTGGATTGGTTTGCTATTAAAAGTCAGTATATATTGGCTGTTGCACATCCAAACATAATGAAGGTCTTTGCTGCAAAATCAGGTGACCATTTTCTATTGCTTAGACTTTTGTGCAAAAAGGTTTAGGGTAATTTTTTTAAAAAAGAAAAGTTTGGAGGACGCATTACTTATTTTGTTTAAGAACTGACAGAGGGATATGTTTTGTATAATAATGCAAGATGGCTTTAAACAGTGTAGCAAATCATGTTAATATGTGCAACCAGACTTGCAAAATAATTGTATTTTTTTAAATAAATATTTTTTAACAAATGTCATTATTTGGAGTGTTACTCTTCTGCAGTGGAAAGAAGTTGTCACTGCAGTTCAGTTATAAAAGTCATTTCACTCTGGATTCTTGAAATAGAGGTAGCAGCAGTGTAATCACCAAGCATTGTCTGAACCGTGTAATATATAAATGTAGATGTGCCTCTTCTCTATCAGTAGCGATGGTACCATTCTTGAAAATCTGAATGTATTCAAATGATGCCTATTCATTGCTAAGTACTGTCCTAGGTTTTTCAGCCACAGCTGTAGCACTGTAAGCAAAAATAGATTGGTGGCATCATGGTACAATTTGAGAACCTTGCTTTGGAAGAAACAGGCTGTGAACCTCCTACTTACTTTTTGTTTTCTGGCATTTGAAGTATCTGCAACTGTTAACCCATTTGTGGTTTGAAGAGCATGAATAGCAAGGAAATCAGACTGGAGAAGCAAATTTAAGAGACCTAGGCTATTTACAAACCATACATTTAAAACACCTCCTGCCCCAAATAATAATGGAAACTGTACTTTAACAGTGAAGTATAGCTTTGAGGGGTAAACCACAGTGTCTAGGATTTTGGGGTGCTTTAAAGGGATGGTGTGAATACAGCCGTCCAGTGCCAGTTTACGACAGTTTTCTGCTTGAATTAAATTATCCCCTTCAAAAAGATTCCTTTTTCTTAGAGCCCAATACCTTAAAGTTTCAACTCATTCAGACACCACTTTCTGCATTCATGTCTCTTGCCTTGCACCTGTGGTACATCTGAAACAGTTCAAGAGAATTTATCAAGGTTCCAGTTTTCTAATTGATATTTCCTGAGCAGGCACATGTGTTGTTTTTGTAGTTATTTTTAGCTATTACAGCAGTCTTTTTTCCTTATGTAGTTCATACACCTTTTCAGTTACAGAAGCTAATACCTATTTAGTAGAATAATTGTAAAATTATGCTTGTTTGTCTTTCTACACTTGAAAGGGACACTAAAGAATTAACTTTCTATAAAGGCTGCTAGCTACTGGGATGAACAGTGATGCTGGCAGTACATGTAAAGTGTCTTGTTAAATAAGTAATGAAGTAGGTATGGATTATTTGCAATGTGAGGTGTAACCGCAAAATAAGCCAAATCAGGAACACAACTTTTACTCCTGCTGTTAACACAATGGTTGCTGTCAGATACAACACCCAAAGCATGGTTTGCCATAAACAAGCAGGTGTAAGTTTTGCTCAAGCATGTTCTTCATGTGCACAGTGGAATGAAATTAAAAGTTCCCACTGCTGGTTTATGGCAAATGATATTTTGCTGTTTCACCCACACCTGGTAAACTATGGCTTGCTGTAAACCAGCATGAAAACTCAATATTCTTGCAATGCTAACATTCTGTTAAAGACAAGTTATATTGTTGCTCAAGTTCACATGAGAAATACAATGTTTTGTTTAATCGGATTAAGGTCGACCTGGTTCTGCCTTCTTGTCCAAGAATCCTAGGGAGCAGTTGCTGTAGGTAGTCCACTGGAAAAGGCTGTGATCCAACACACATATATAAACTTAGAGCACAAAATGACACAAGCTCTGTAATCAAGGCGGGTATATTTTAAGGATTGGACAACATGGAAATCAAAGATGAGGGCGCATACCCATGCAACATAGCAATTGAAGTCAAATGACAACAGAAAAATTCAGTATAATGCACAATTTTGAAATGAGCAGTGCAACAAGCCTCTAGGGGAAAATAGCTCTACTTGAGTGAAGTTGCTGGGTCCCATCTTAGATACTCCACGAGTTCATGCGACAAGAGCAATCACATTAAACATTCCTTTATACACACACACACACATGTATATCTATCTGTGGGACAGAAATTGCAACAAAGCCAGCTCAAGTTTGCTAAAGCTAAGTTTTAAACTATCCCAATACCTTCTCTCTTTAGAACAGTCAAGAACATGGCTGCCTTCATGACATTCAGTACCTCTCAAGTTCTGCTTCCGGAAGGCACCTCATTATATTGCACAAATGGAAGAGACTTGATGTTTGGCTTCATGTACTTCAAAATTTTCATACTTCATGGGTAAAGCCGTCCCATCAACAGGAGTAGCCTACAGCTCTCCTATTCCTTCTACTGTACTAATTGTGAACCGTCAGTATATTCTGGTTCCACTGAACTCAACCCACCATTAGTACCTTTGCCACTGCCTAGGCATTTCCGCCATGTGAAATCCCATCTGGAGACGCACAAAACTTGAATACTTCAACCTGGGTGTGGCAGTATCTTTTTAAAAGTAAAATAAAATTCTGGATGCCTGTAGTACAGCATCAGTGAATAGAGTTCATAATGCTGCAGCAAATGTTTTGCAACTTGATCAAATTAGAAATATCTACAGCTGCCTCTTGGTTTGCAGTGAATGAACTTTAGGAAGCCTCCCGCCACCCCAAGGTTCTAAAGTGACAGGAATATACCTTTCACTGCCTGTGTTCCTGAAGGGATATGGGAGGTTACCAGAGGAGTTAAACTTTCACATGTCAAGATTTCAGCCCTTCTGGTCTTCATTCTTGCTACAGTGATTTTTCTCTAGTGACGGACCAACTGGCTGATGTGAACGAGTTGCAGCCGACAAGTCTGAGAATAGAAAATCCAGGTAGTTTTAAACCAGGCGGTAAGAGCAAATCTTTCTTTTAGTTGGTGTGACTGTGTGCTTGATCCAAATACAAACTCACGGCTTCCTTTAGCTCTGATAAAGTCTAGGTTCTTCCATTGATGGTGGTGGCTTGTCTGGTGACAGATCCATATCTGCAAAACAAGATTCCTCTCAGCAGCCAATAAGAATCGAAACAGCCAGTGGATGAGCTTTGACTTTTAAGGTGGAAGTCATTAGCAGGCTATGCACCTTCTACCCTTTCCAAACACAACCATGTGCACACATCAAAGAGAGCTACATTTATAGTTGTGCTCTGATGGCGGGATTGCCTGCATGTTTTGAGACACGCATTTCCATTTCACTTTTCTTGGTTCACTGTGTCTTCATGGCACTGCACTGGGTGGTTCCGAATCTTGCCTACAACTGGCTCTTAATCGGTTCATAGCTTCCCAGCAGGTGGGTCACTCTTGTTTACTGCGGGAGGGTGGTGAGATCAGGTGGAAATCGGCGTGGCATGAACGTACCAGTGGAGTTACAGTAATCTGGTGCTCCTACCAGTGCATTTGCACTGTGCCCACTGCCTCATCCATCTCTCTCCCGGTAAGCAGTAGCAACCCTCCTGTTTTAGGAAGCTAGCCAGTGGCTCTGCCCCACCTGGCGAGCCACTTCAGCTCATAATGGGACATTTGCTATTACTTGCACAATACATTCTACACCTGACTCAGTTGAGCTCGTACCTCTATTTATTTATCTGGAAAAACAATGGACTTAATACCCTGTAGTGAGACGCTCATGTTGACAGCGGCAGTGTGCAGATGCAACAAGAAGTGGAAATAGGATTAGTTTAACCATCCCATGCACAAAGCTCAAAGCGCACCTGCTCTGCTTCTCCCTTAACCAAGCAGGGAAAGTTCATGGAACCACTGGCTGCAGCCCAAACTCTGGTTTGTTTTGGGGAGAATAAAATAAAACCACAACTGGGAAGACAGGAACAAGCCTTGGCTTCAGATTGTGGTTTATTTGTTTCTACAAGTGCTGGTACAGATGCAAAGCTACGCCAGCTGTCTTACTTCTGCTATGACTTAGATTGTAATTTTTAAATTATTGGTTCTACCGAGACTGCAATTTTGTATTCTCTATTGGTTAGTTGACCGCAATACAAATACATGAGTTGACAGCTTTGCGGCCTGCTTTCCCCATTCTACAGGGTGAGTTGTGTGCACCAGCCTGCAACGTGTGGGTAAAACAAACCATGCTTATTTAGTTGTTACTGCATTTATATCCTACTTCTCCCCCAAAGAGCTGGAGGGTGGTGTACATGGCTCTCCCCCTCGCCATGTTAGCCTCCGAAGAATCCCATGAGGTAGGCTGGGCTGAGAGTTGATCACCGGCCCAAGGTCACCCACTTAGTGAGCTTCATGGCTGAATGGGGTATTTGAACCCTGGTCTCTCAGGTGCAAGTGCAGCACCTTAACCACTATCTCCCAGTTTAGGGTTTAAGAGCAGGATGGCTAATCTGTTGCCTTCAAGATGGTGTTGGGACTACACCTCCCATCATCCACTGGGGCTGTTGGGAGTTGAATTCCCAACATTTCCAGGATGCCACATTGGCTACTCCTGGCTTTAAAATGTTGAAGTCTGTTTGCAGCTTAAGCAAGGAAAGCTGACTCATGCTTGTTTTAAAAAATTGATTTAGCACCTTTTAAGCTCTTCCTTTACCCCCACTTTCCTGCTATATTGTTTTTTAAAAGTGCTTTATTTCACCCCCTAGCCTCTTCGTCCAACAGTAAAGAAAGTAAAGTTCTGGGTGCCAGACAGATCATTGTGGGCCAAGCCAGGCAGGAAGAATGGGCAGGAAGCAGCTGTAAAGCAAACACTTCCTTGCATTTTCTCCTCGGAGCAAGACACCCCTGGCTTGCTTTGCACTAACGCCGTACCCCGCTCTTCCATTCTTTTCAGAAGTGTGGAAGGAAGGGGGAGAGGTTGGGATAATGGGCTGGCAGTCCTTACCTGATTGGGGTTGAGGGTGCATCCTGTGGGAAAACAGAAGGAAGATGTAGAAAATGAAGGCAAAGGCTCCAAAGATGGTCCCACACACTAGGAAACTGTAACTGCCCTGGTCGTGAAAGATCTGTCGCAAAAGAAAAACAGCAAGGTTCAGGGCAGCCTTCGCACCTAATGAGAGCCACACATTGCCTTGAATGGGTCTGGGAGCCAGAGGAATAACGTCAGAGTGCACCAGCCATGCTGACGGGGGTTGGATAGGATCCATTTCCCATGAGTGGGCTGTTTCAGACAGATTGTCTGACCTTCAGAGAAAGCAGCAGATGCCATCTGTTTCCCTAGGGTGTCTACCTGCCAGAAAACCTATTTCAGAAGGGAAAGAGCAGTAGTTCAAGAAATGTACTGGCCAGCTTTCAACTGCAAAGGTGTCTCGAGCCACTATATGCAACGCCTTGATTCAAAACAGAAAACTCTTTTCACCCACTGGATGAGGAGGCTCTCTGTCAAGAAATTTGCTTGAGTTAAACTCCTGCGTTATTTCTTAATTTGGTATCCTGCCCTTCTTCCTAGCAGCTCAAGGTAATACACGCCATTCATCTCCTACCCCACTGGCAGAGGAAGGGGGGTACGGTCCGCCCTGGGTGTCATCCCTGAGAGGGGGTGACATCACCCAGGTGGCACCCCCCTGGTGAGACAGAAGTGGAGCTAGCCGCCCCACCCCTGGGTGCATAGCATGTGCGCCGTCCCAGGTGCTGGAGCAGCTAGCTCCGCCTCTGTCCTACCCCCCCAGCTTTATCCTCACAACTACCCTGCAAAGTAGGTTAGGCTGAGCGAGAAAGACTGCCCCACCCCAAATGCCACTGAGGGATTTGAGCACACACTACGGTGCCTTCCTCAAGGGTTTGAAAGAAGGCAAGGTGGAGAAGCTGGCCAAGTGCATCCTCCCAAGCAGGGGCATGCTTAAAATACCACCCAAGGACCTATGCTGCAGGACAGATGACAGGAGGATAGTGGCAGGTTGCATGTTCTGCCACCAGAGGCCGCCAGGTGATAGCCATCATGAGTGGTACTTCATACACTTTGCATACAGGAGATAATAGATTCAATCCAGTTAAAAATGGCAAGGGGTGTAGAATAATTCTTATGGGGACCCCAGAGAGCTGCAAACAATCCTGGCCTAGGTAGAGAAATTGCCTTGGCAGAAGAAGGTTGCTTCCTCTGTTCCTTTCACACTTTACTAGAAACAGATCAATTGCCCTTTGCTTCAGTCTTAGCTTCAGAACAAGCCTGGCTTTCTAAAAACGCCAGAAAACTATGAGCAGCATTTCCACACATGGTGAGTTCCTTCTTGCAGGAGTATTTGGATGGAGTCGTTAACATTATGAAGCATGTCAGGACACACAGGGCTGTAGCCAAAGCAGTGCTAAGCAATGTGTTCTATTAGCACAATGGAGCTTCTCCTGCTTACCTCCCCATGTCCGCCCCCAATCTGCACTGGGTTCCCCCCCCCCACCTTCTGGTAAAGATTTGGGGAGGGCATGGGGTGCAGATGGAGAGAGGAGAAGAGAAGTTGCATTGCACAAGTATAAATCCTTGCACTAATGGAACAAGTACACAGGATATCACCCATGCTTTGCATGCAGAAGGTCCCAGGGTCAATTGCTGGCTTCTGTAGATAAGGCTGGGAAAGCCTCATGTTGAGCTGCTGGACCATGGATGGGGAACCTGCAGACCTTCAAATATTCTGGACTCCCAACTCCCATCATTCCTGGCCACCAGCTGTGCTGGCTAGGTATAACTCAACATGGTCAGAAATTATGGGAACTAGAATCCAACCACAGTTGGAGGGCCACAGAGCATCAGAAGCCTGTTGGATCAGACCAATGCACCATCTAATCCAACATCCTCTTTCCCCACAGTGGCCCACCAGTTGCCCATGGGAAACCAGCCAGCAGGTTGTAGAAAATACTGAATACTGAACTGGTGCTCCAGCTGATGGCCATGAGAATCAGTCTCCTAAGCAATGATCAGCAGAAAGCTTATGCCCAGCAGGGCGTTGGTGGATTCTGCACACTTACCGACCCTACCAGCAACTGCAGAACCATCTCTCCAACACCTGCTCCTGTCACCAGCACAGTAGTGGCACAGCCTGGAATAAAAGGGGCACCACGTTACACTTTTTGCAAGAAGCAGATAAGGAAGGCTGAACAGATGCCGCAAGATGCACACGTCCCATCTTTAAGAGCAAGATGCAAAGGATTCTTGGAGATTTTTGAAATGTTATGTGGTATAGAAATGCTTTAAAATATACACATATTTCCCCCCCCCGGGTGTGTGTGATAAAGTATGAAACAGAAGAAGGCACCCAAATGTAAATGGCAGAAGTCTGTGGTACAAATGCTGTGCTGACAGAAAGGACGAAGGCTTTCTTATGCGAGCGAGTAAGATACATGAATGTTGCTCTTTTATGATAAACCAAGTGCTTAAAGCAAGTCATCCTTACACATTCCCCTGGCAGTAAAAGCTCCAGTGAACATAACAGGACAATGGCCACCAACCTGTTGCCTTCCAGATGCTGTTGGACTACAAGTCCCATGAGTCCCAGCAAGCAAGGCCAATGGTCAGGACTGATGGGAGTTGTAGTCCAGCAGCATCTCACAGACTATGCCTACAGTTAAATATGCAGAGGATTTAGTTGTTTGCTTAGCTTGTGACTAATTTTTTTTAAAACCAACCAACCAGGGATTACCTTATATTGGAAAGTTAAAAGCATGCCCCTCATTTAAAGGGCTCTGCTTTTATTGTGGTTGTTGAAGCTATTCTTTCCTGGTAGAAAGAAAGAACAAGGAGAGATCTGGTTTACCTTTGTACTGGAGGATGTCTTCAGTGTAGGCCAGGACACTAGGGAAAGTGCTGCTGAGGAACAGGCCCAGGGAGGCAGTCCCCACAAACAAAAAGACAACGCTGGAGGAAAAGATCAGGAGCAGGAAGAATGTTACAAGCACTCCAAGCTGCAATGACATAAAAGGAATGGAGAAAAAAATAAATAAATATGGAGTAAGAATTTTTTTTGCGCTCAGCTAAAAAGACATAGTAACCGCCACTGCTATCGGAGGGGAAAAAACAACCCTAACTGTATGAGCCTTGCCTCCGGAGAGATTCACAGACATGTGGGCATCATTTGGTATCTCATCTCCCGATCATGCCCAGCTGAACATGGAAACTGCTTCAGAAAAGACACACGTTACGTGTCTTAGATAAGAGAGCTTTGGCAGAAGGCAGCTGATCTGAGCCATTTCATGCATGAAAATCACCACTTGATGCTACTAGTGCAGCACATTGAAAATCCCCCTTTGAGTTTACAGTTATGACCACCAAGCTGAACTAGCATATCCAATGTCCCCAGCAGACATCACAGTGGGAGCAAAGAGCAGACTCATTTCACTAACCCAGGACACAGCAAATTGCTTCTGCTCTGCTTGTCTGCACCGCTGGCTGCACTCTCCTTATTTGTATTTATTTATTTATTTTTTAAAAAATACACTCTCCCTTTTCTCCAGTGAGCTCAAGGTGGCATTAATGGTTTCCATTCTCTGCACATGATTCACAATATATTGCCCGGTGTTTTTTTTTTAATAAAAAAAATGGTTATCACAATTTGCTCTTAATATTGATACATCGCCCGACCCTAATAACAACTCCCTCAAGAAACCCTGGAATTGGAAGGCATGCAAGCATAAGGAGACTGCTTTGCTAGAGATCTCCAGTCTGCCGTCTGCCCCCACACTTCAGCACAACTTCCAAGGTTCTCTGAATGAAATGTCTATCAGTCTGACCCAGGAGTAGGAAGCCTGGGGCCACCCAGAGGTTGTTCAGCTGCTTGGGGCTGCTTGGAGCTGGAGGCCAATGATGTCTGAAGGGCCACAGGTTTGCCATTCCTGCTCTAACCAATTTGCTTGCATTGCCCTCAGCTGCAAGAATAATAAGCTCTTGCTTCCAAATGAGGGTGCCAATTTCTGGTTATATCCTTGTTACTGGTCTGCCAGACACGCCATAGCCAGAATAAGCCTCTCTGCTACCTTGACAGTGAGGGAGAAGAAGATTTCGTCATACCACATTGATGAAAACCATAGTTGCTGGCTTCATTCTGTAGGACACAGGGATGGAGATGAGCCGGCCCAGAGTGATGAATCCCCAGAAGAGGCTGGGCAGGTAACCAGCCACCTTGTGTCCCACGGAGAGTGGCTCCTCCACGGCGTAGCTGTATACAAACCCAGAATACTCGCCCTGCAGGAGAAACCAACCCACACTCCCATCAGATTTACTTACGGCGCTGTGGTTAAACCACTGAGCCTAGGGCTTGCTGATCATAAGGTCAGCGGTTCGAATCCCTGCGACGGGGTGAGCTCCCGTTGCTCGGTCCCAGCTCCTGCCAACCTAGCAGTTCGAAAGCACGTCAAAGTGCAAGTAGATAAATAGGAACCGCTACAGCGGGAAGGTAAACGGCGTTTCCATGTGCTGCTCTGGTTTGCCAGAAGCAGCTTTGTCATCCTGGCCACATGACCTGGAAGCTATACGCCGGCTCCCTCGGCCAATAATGCGAGATGAGCGCCACAACCCCAGAGTCGGTCACGACTGGACCTAATGGTCAGGGGTCCCTTTACCTTTACCTTTATAATCTATATACCACACAAACCTTCAATATAGATCTATATTCCCAGGACACACAGAGAGTAGTAAGAAATGAAAAAGCATAATGTAAAATAATTGGTTTACTAACACATGCGAACCAATAAACAAAATTAAAACAAACTGAAATCGCAATAGCCCATTTAAATGGATTTTACTTTTTAGCATTTAAGAATGCTTGCCTTAGCAGTTCTAAAAAGCCTGGGGAAAACAGAAATGCTTTTGCCTGGCACCTAGGTTTTAGTCATGAGGTCGGCGTCCTTGAAAAGGGCATTCCAAGGATGAGGAGCCACCACAAAAAAGGCCCTCCATCTGTGCAGTAACCACGCACCACACTTCAGACAGCAGGGGCCTGGGATGGGGATGTCAGCGAATGGACAGATTGAGATGGGACAAGGCAACCCCACAAAAAAATTGAGTCCTAAGCCATGAAGGGCTTTGAGAGTTAAGACCAGCACCTTAAATCTCCTTGGAAGCCAGGGATGGTGTTTCAGTGCAGCCGGATGTGAGCTCTTCACTCAATCCATGTTAGGAAACAAAGTTAGTTTGCTGGGCTAGCTGCAATTTCTGAACAGTTTTCAAAGGCAGCCCTCAAAGTTACCAGGGCATGGACAACACAACGGTCAAGATTGTATCTACTCAGGAAGGACTGCAGTTGGTGAATTAGCCACAATCAACAGAAGGAACTTGTGACCCTGGAGGCCCAAGAGATAAAGATGAATCTAACAGCACTCCCACACTGGCACCTTATCCTTCACAGAGAGTACAGTCCTCAGCAAGGTTGGTTGAACACCACCTCCCTGGGCAGACAAACTACTGACCCACACAGCACACCTCTGTCTTATCAGGTTCGAGTGTCAATTAGTGCTTCCAAACCCCAGATAAACGCTTCTTCCAATTCAGTTGGAAGAGACAGAGATGGAGGACTTCACTGTGCAGTGACACCCAATTCCATTCAAACACCTTCATAAAAATGCCGGAACATCTTGGGGGAACAGAATGGATCCCTGAGGGACCTCTGCTGCCCCAAAATGCCATGGGCCAGAAGTCTTGCAATTCCGCCTTCCAGAATGGGCCCTCCAGGTAGGAGTGAAACATCTGTCCCCAATTCCCAACTCAGAAACCCTATCCAGAAGGAAACCATGGCCAATGGTATTGAGCACTGCTGAGAGATTTAGTAGAATCAACAGAATTACATTGCATTCCCCCCATCCTCTCCTAGTAGAAGTCGTTTATCAGGGCAACCCTGGCAGTTTCAGTTCCAAATCAAAGTCAGAATCCAGACTCAAATGGATAATGAGTGCTTGAAGCTGACCAGAAAAGCAGTCACTCCACCAACCTGCCCAACGATGGGACATTTGAGATCAGCCAATAGTGGTTACAATTCTCTGGGCCCAAGCAAGCTTTTTGCTCTTCCTGGGCCTTGTTTCTTGTGGTTTTAAGAGAGGTCCTCAACCTTAAGTGGGTGAGAATTCAACATATAGTGTAAGAGAGCAACTGCACTGCCAATCTTGGGCGAACAGCCCAATTAAACAAAGGGCCAATTTCTCATACTCCCAGGTGAGATGCAGTCAAAAGAAGGCCGAAAAGACAATGAGCTTTGGACTAAAGCAATGCTACTAAGAGTGAACCAGCAGGCAGTACCTGCTAGGCGGAGGGAGACAAGGTTTTAGCTGAAATGCTCTCCATGAGCACTCAAGCCAAACTACAGAGATCAAGTAAAAGACAGTCTTGAAAGCACTTGTTCAGCCCATTCTAGGGAATCTGGAGTGCCCCAGAAGTGCAATTTGGGTAGGTCTGACACTGACTCCTCAATTTTTGCTCTTACCAGGATTCCATCGGTCATAAAGAGGAGAAGGGCACCCATCACATGGACAGCAAAGTAAGAGCAAGGAGCTCCTATGAAGTTCTTGCTTTGGCAGCATCCAAAGAGGTCCTCATGCCCTGGGTAGAGAAAACAATAGCACACGAGAGTAGTGAAGCGATCTCTCTCTCCCCCCCCCCTCTCTGCAGCAAAGATTTGCCCCAGAACAGGCTCCAGAGTTCACCAACAAGTTTATGACTAAAGTATTGTGTCTACCTTCCAAACCACCCACGAGGTCTCCTCTGGTACATAATAAGGAGGAGTTATCACTCCTGCAGCCCACTTCCCACAACTGAAGGCTGGGAAATGTGGCATTATGGTTAAAATGAGTAGACTACATCCCTGTCACTCCCCAACTACAGGTTAGCCATATTGATTCGTATGCTGTTGGTGGATCCTTGTCGTCATCTTGTTGGGCTGTGTATGTGATAAAGGGGAGCCATATCGGGGTGACGGCGTCTTCTATTCTGACAGATTACTTCTGAAGGAATGAAGCCCTGAAGGAATGCAATCCTTGGCAGGATAAAGGCTGCCCATAATTACACTAGATGGACCTTTGGTCTGATCCAGCTGGCACTATGGGAGCTGAGGCCCCAAGGCAGATACCACCATTTTACTGGTTTTCTACATGCACCACAGTGGAATGGGCATTCATATTCTATGGCCTTTAAAAATGTGTCTGTGGGAGACGGGCTATTGGTTTATTTTGCTTTTGCTTTTATTATGTATTTTGTGTTTTCATTGCTTTTTTATGTTGTAAAATGTCCTGTGATATTCAGATGAAGGAAGGACAGTATACAAATTTAATAATAATGATGATGATGATGATGATGAAGATGTGTTCCATCTCATTGCTGCATAGTTTGTGGGGTTAAGAGCAGCCAGAAATGTTTGCAAGTGTATAAATGTATCCCAGTGTGTGTGCATAGAAAACGACAGAAATATGCAACACCTGGCATTCTTGATGCATATGGGCAAATGCATCTGTAAGCTGCTACA